>NC_083447.1:22613705-22920715 GCF_020745735.1 Hemiscyllium ocellatum | reverse complement strand
GGTCACTGGTCCCAAAGTGCTCCTCCGCTAACACCTCAGTCACTTGCCCTGCTTATTTCCCATTGGACACGAAGTTGAGGCCAAGATCAGATCAGCAGTGAAGTGCAAGGCAGGCTTGAGGGTCCAAATGACTCCTCTTTTGTCTTATTTTCCATGTTTTTTTTTCTGGCGAGTTGTGTGATTGAATGCTGCAGTCCGAGAGACCATAGAATTTTGTGAGCCATCTCTGGCATAGTATGGGCCCAGTAGTCACATTGAATTTGGGTCTGTAACATGAACAACAAATGAAACAGAAGTTTGTAAGAAGAAATAAGAAGGCTCTTTCATAACCAGCCTGGATTTCCACAAACATTTTCCAACCTATTGTCACCTTTATTCCTCATTTTGACCAGTCACGAAACAGTCTGATATCATTACATATCTTATTTTTGGAACTAGAATTTGTCTCCCATGCAGCAGGAAACATCTATCATGCATACTCCCAATACAGTCCCGTCAAAATCTTATGTGGATTAATCAGAGCATCTCTCATTCTCAGACAAATCGATTAATCCTTCACTATCCTTTATGTTAGGAACAAGTAATGTGAAAGTCTCAAAAAATATGTAACTTTCATTTTTCAATAGAGGGGATCAAAACTGTACACCATAAATCAGGTGTGGTCTCAGTAGTACCCCGTATAGATGTAGCAAAATGTTCGTATGCCTGATAACTTTGAAAATGAAAACACCATTCCACACACTCTCCTAATGACTTGCTGCAGATTCAGACTAATGGTACGTGAACACTGGGTCAGGACACCTAAATCCCATCTGAACCAGAGTTCTGCAATCTCTTTCCATGTTACTTTATCATTCTGTCAAAGCAAAACTTTGCAGATCCCACATTATACTGTTTCTGATGGTGGTGTGCTCACTAACCTTCCTGAATTTATCCCATTTACAACTTAGTGAATGATTATCTTGGTGGATGAGCTAAATGAGCTCCAATCATTTCGGTCCCGTCTTCCAAAGCATTGACATAGACTTTAGTCATTGATAACATTAAATTGATCCTAGATGCGTTCCACTGATTCCAGCTTTACAACCCATAAATAAATATCAAACTCAACTCTGTATTTCCTGTTAGCTAATCAGGGCACCCTTGTTTCTGTGCAGCAATGTAAAATAGTTGGAAGGTCTCGTCCTATGTTGTATAATTGTACAAAATGCAGAATGACATAATTCTATTCCTGTGTACTTCGTTAGATGGGCAAAATGGTCTCCTCACATCTCATTGTATTAATGCTGAGGGGCTGAATTGGGTCTTCCTCTACTCCTGTGATAGCACTGAGGGGTTGAGTGAGAGAACAACACTTGGGTTGGGAGCATCAGTTGGCCATTTGGTCCTCAAACCTTCTGGCACGAAACCGAATGATCATTGTTGATTTGATTGTGGTTTTCCTCTTTGTTCTAAATAATAATTGAGTCTGTTGGTCATCAAAGATCAATCGAGCTCAGCCTTTAATACCTTCAGTAACCCAGTCATCACTATTCACTGGGCATGCAGACACTACAGATAGCACATCCTGAAGGAGAAAGGGACATACTTTTCTCAGTGCGAGAGCACTTTATTTTTAAAGTACGTTAACCTGGCACTAAATGCACATCTCATCTGAGACACAAGTACATGCCAATTAGGAAGAGATATAGACCATTCAGCCTCTCAAACCTGTCCCATGTTACCATTGTTCCACCAATGAAATTTTCGGCAAACTTACACTACATTTGATTCCCAGACATATTTCAAGATACCTTAGCACCATAAGAACGTAAAGAAATTGTACCAGAATTTGGCTATCAGGACCACCAAATCTGCTCTACTGTTCAATCATGGCTGATGTTTCTCAATATCATTCTCCTGCCTTCTCCCCCTAACATTTGATCCCCTTACAAATCAACAACTTCTGAAATTCTGTCCTAATGATATTACTGTCTCTGTGTACTGGCTGTATATATGTGTGTGCTGGTGTCCATGTGTTTATGGCTGCGTTTGTGTGTATCTATGTTGGTCTGGGTATTTGTTTGTGTGGCTCTGTGTGTATGCATTTATGGTTGTTTGTATGTGTCTGTAACTTGTGTTTGCTTTGTGTTTCCCTGTATATGTCTCTGCGTGCCTCTGTGTGCATGTGCATTTATCTCTCTGCGTGTTATATGTTTTAGTGCATCAATGTGTGGATCTCTGTTCCTGCATCACCGTTAGGTATCTGTTATTTTGGACTGAATCCATTGAAATGGGGATCAATTTTTCTGTCCCTTTTGCATTTGAAGTAATGCAATGCAACACCCAGCTGGTCACCTAACATCACTGGAAAAGCAGCAGAATTTATTTATATCAAAGTCAGAAGTGACAACCTCTTCCCTTGATGAAGGAACAGAACTCTGAAAGCTTGTGAATTCAAATAAACCTGTTGGAATATAATTCGGTGCCCCGTGACTTCTGAATTTGCCCACCTCGGTCCACTTCAGCTTTGTTTTATGAGAAGACATCAAAGACCGTGAATCTCTCACATTTCACAGATGTTTCATTATTCAAAAAATGGCTTTGGATACTTAGAGCAGTTTTCTCTGATTTTTTGTAATGTCCCTGATATATTTGCAGAAGGACATGAATATGTCCATTGCTCATCTGTATACCACCACTGAGTTTGTTTCAGATATTTTGAATCCATTCTTAGTATGATTTGGAAGATTACATTAAAAATTCTAACTCAGAGAAAGTACAACTAAATCCATTGCAAACTCTTCCAAAGTGCTTCACCAGAAAATTGCTCAGTCTCAATCAGATGATCCCTCTGTCACATGCAATGAAAATACCACTGAGACAAATTATTGTTAGATTCAGTTCAATGAATCGAACATTGTACTGATCCTACTCCCAATTACAAAGCTGTAGAACAAATGCTTTTTCAAAAAACTCCATTACCTGAACTCATCTTATTTACTCATCATTCTTGGAAATATCAGCTCAGGTTGCAGTTTGCAATTGAAATGTCTTAATTTCAGCATTCCGAAATCTATGAATGCATTCTTCCAAGACATTGTTTCTCAAACTCCATCTCTATTTCCCCAGACCCTCCTAGTTGTTAGTATTAATTCCCCCAACATCTCCCTTTGGCAGTGATCTTCACACCCACAACACCCCTGTCATGTCACAATGAAGGTATAAAAGGATGGGAGCTGCACATCCTGTCACTTACAGAATGGTCTCCACATTTCCCCACGCTGGGCAACGGTCCAACACAGTGTTAGTGAGCAATGCACTGGGGTGGTGGACATAGCTCTACATCCTGGACAAATACTGAGTCCATATTATTAGATCGATACACAATATTCCACTCTGGACAGATTGCACCGTATACTAACCTGGTCTGCACAGTGCTCCATGTTGAACAGATACCGCAACTGGGTTTGTGATATTGGGCTGGTTCTGTGAGGTGAATTGACAGCGTGATATAACTGTAGTAAAAAGTGAGGTCTGCAGATGCTGGAGATCAGAGCTGAAAATGTGTTGCTGGTTAAAACACAGCAGGTCAGGCAGCATCCAAGGAACAGGAAATTCAACGTTTCGGGCCAGAGCCCTTCATCAGGAATGAATGGATGAAGAGCTCTGGCCCGAAACATTGAATCTCCTGTTTCTTGGATGCTGCCTGACCTGCTGTGCTTTAATCAGCAACACATTTTCAGCGTGATATAACTGACTATTTCAACTGATCTGGTAATGTTCTCATTTTTTGTGATTGGATCTTCAAACTCTCACTCCATGAATACAGCGTGTGACCATGCACAGTGCATCAAGTTGGTGATGGCCACTGTCCTGGCAGCAGCCATACCCTTCGAAGCACTGAGCCATTATGATTGTCTCCAGGTCTCCACGATAAAGAAAGAATTACATCACAGATAAACACCTTCCCCTTAATACACAATTCAAACACCCTCCCCTCACCACTTCCCACCGCCAACCAACCATACCAAAATATGCAATATGTGCTGAGAGCAATAGGATCACTGGGAACATCGGTGAGCAGACCATCAGGGAGATGGAGCAATACTTCCAATGTCCGAACAGGTCAGAGTGAACCCTTCAGTACACACTAAGTCCCGTAATCTCTCTCCATTTATGTAATACACAGCCTCTTCTTCTTCCTGAAAAATTCACAGGTTCAGTTACCCACATTATATTCCGTCTGCTAAACTGTTGTCTATTGGTTATCAATTTATAGATTCTCTAAATCCTCTTGATAACTTCATTTCCTGCTTATCTTAGCAACATTGACAAATTTAGTTAGAGTACATTTGTTCCAATCATCTCCATCATGAATTTTGCGAGTAGTTAAGGACCCAGAACCTGTCACTGCAGTCGTTATTTTCTGTTCATCTGATAAAGGCTAATTTACCCCTAATGTATTCCTGCTTCCGGGTCAATAGCAAGTGCTCTCCATGTAGCAGCTTTCAAAGGCTGAATGTTCCCTTCTATTTCCTGTGTAACAGACATGAGAGCTTAAAAGATCTGCTCCAAATGCTGAGTAACTTCTCGAATGGCTGAATGGCCTCATACTGTTCCTGTCTTAAAATTTTTGATGAGCGAATAGTCTTCTTCAATACAGGTGTAGCTTCGAATGGTGCTGAACATTCTGGAATCATCAGTGAACAGCCTTGTGACTTTATGATGGAGGGAAGGCTATTGATGCAGTAGCTTCTGGTAGATGCAGCATCAATTGTGCCTCATTGATGCCCAATTTCCATTTGCTCTGTCCTTTAGAAGTATGTTATACTTCACAGAGGTAGTCCCACTTAACGCAGTGGATGGTATCTTCAATATGAGGCTGAGACTTTATCTCCACCAGAACTGTGTGCTGGGTACTCCCACAGATGCTGTTCGGGACAGATAATTTGTGAACAAGTAGTCTGGTGAGAACGTTGTCCTCTGTTGGTTTCACTTCATCACTACCCCACAGTCCTGGCTTCTATTCTCCGCCTGCTCAGTCAATGATGACCTGTGAAGACTGTATTCTCCAGTAGGTCTTCCTGCTGTGGGACAGGATATACCCAGGGATTGTGATGGGCTTCCTGAAACATCATCCATCAGGTCTGCTTCTGTGAGTGTAACGATGTCAGACTGTTTCCTGACCAGTCACAATACGGATTAACAGGAACAATGGAGTAGGGAATAATGGTTCGAAAAGCTGAATGAAAGGCAATCTATCTGAATGGGTGTTATATTCTCAAAAAAGATTGAAGGACTCACTGCATACTTTGATGGAAATGATTAGCATTAAATGGCATTAGAGAACTGGCTACTGGGTGACCGATAATTGGAACTGAATATCCAGGACATTTCATGATTAGGAGTTTTAGGCAAAACTGAAAAATATATGGGGGAGATCTCTAAATATGGGATAGCATCTGTATGATCGTAAAAGTGGACCTTATACCAAATGATCAAGGTATTGCCTTGTTCATTTTGTTTGTAAGATGCTGGGTGAGTCAAGATTAGGGAGAGATTTTCACCATGAGGCTGAGTGGGTCTCACCAAGCTTAATGGACAGAAGGGCCTTTGTAATGTTGTTCTTAATGAGTCTGTCACATTCTATAATCAACATTTTCCGAAACACTCTTCAACTGATATAATTGTGCACAGCCGGCTATCAGTTAATTGAACAAGAGATCTCAAGGGAAGAAATCCTGTTCCAGGGAGAAAGAGATAGTGTTTCAAACTCCCCTCAGAGTTTGAACATACTTTTAAAGGTGTATTACGTTTTCCTTCCATTTACATTTCTTCACGACAGAGAACGGGCCACAGTTTAACAAAAAGTCAGAAATTTCCAACCTCCGTTCGTCTTCAAGGAACTGAGCGAGGTTCCTTCAGCACGCAATGGTTTTACCTTCCATATTGGGAACTGTAAAGTGACATGTGTCTGCTCTCTAGTGATCGAGTGTGTGGGAATTTTCAGGAAACCATGTTCTTATGGATGTGTGTCTGTGTTTGGGCAGGAAATCTTTCTTGCTTTTTATGTCACATTTTTGTAAGTAATTCAGAATTTACCAATTATTTCAATAAATCTCTGAGTACGGTGACTCACTTGGGTCCTGAATCAAACTGGTAAATTTGCCTCCAGGCTGATGTTTAATTTGCTTGTTTTCCTTCTTCACAGTTAACGTTGTGACAATTTTCATTCTGCTTTATAAAGATTGTGGATTGTCTCCGTGTGTCAAATGTTACCTGGGAGTCATGTCAGTGGCTGATCTACTGGTCATCATCCTCGATCTGATATTGAGAGACATTCCCATTGTTTATCAAGAACAGTTTTATTTCCTGCAGTTCATCCCCCTGTGTAATATCCATGCTGTCCTGCTTTATGCAGCCACTGACTGTTCTGTCTGGTTCACCGTCACTTTCACCTTTGATCGATTTGTAGCCATTTGTTGCCAGAAGCTGAAAAGTAAATATTGCATTGAGAAAACGACGGCTGTGGTTCTGGGAACAGTGACTGTGCTGAGCTGTTTAAAGAACATTTTCTGGTATTTTATGCTCACACCTTGGTATCAGCTCGGGTATGACCCCTGGTTTTGTATTGGAACGGACGGCGTTTATTACTCTCATGTCTGGGTCACAATCGAATTCCTCCACTACATTCTCAACCCGGCTCTCCCATTTCTCCTGATTGTGCTGCTCAATGTTTTCACCGTCAGACGCATTTTAGTGACCAGTAGAGCCCGCAGGAGACTCCGGGCTCACACCAATCAGGATGTTCAGTGTGACACAGAAATGAGAAATCGAAAAAAATCCATAATTTTACTGTTTGTGATCTCAGCCAATTTCATCCTGTTATGGTCAACTCTAATGGTATATTTTACCTGGTATCGGATGGCCTGGATTGGGCATCAATCTGTGTTTCTACATTATTTTGTGATGGAATTGGGCTTCATCATGCTGCAGCTCCTCAGTTGCTGCACAAATACCGTGATTTATGCTGTGACCCAGACTAAGTTCAGACAGCAGCTGAAGAATGTGCTGAAATACCCCTTTACCCGAATTCATCAATCAATCAAATTCATTTATTAATCAATCCTTCCAGGATTTTCTCATTTCAGTTCAATGCTTCAGCAATGAAGCAGCATGTTGTTATGGTAACAGATTGAGGGTAATGCTAGTTTCTTCAAACTTACCGTACAAGGGAGATTTTTCAATGGTTCTCTCAACTCAGAGGACAATGAAACTAGGCACTATTCCACTGACTGTATCCATAACTTCAATTTGTAAATAAGTATTTATATTAAACAGTGCTAAGCAGCAGAGTGAACTACACTGTTGTGTGCATTTGCGTTGAAGAAGTTGAGCTGCAGAAAAACAAACTCGGCCCCAAAACTTGGTCCTTAACAGAGGAGGAGATTGGAGCTGAGCTTAAGAGTTGGGATTCAGATGCTCTATTCTTACTTTCAGCTCTGGGTGACCCATTCCGACAGTAGAATTCATCTCTCTTCCTTGTTCCCTTTCCCTCCATATCGCCATCCCATAATCACACTCACAAACTATTGTTAAGGAATAGTGTGGGGATAGGTTCCCGGATCATTACTAGGGGAATAAAATGGGGATGGGTTCAGGATCCATTGCTCGGGGAACAGAGTCATGAGAGGTTCACAGGCCATTGCTAAGTGAACAGAGTGGGGATCGTCTCATAGGCTATTGCTAGGGGAGCAGACAGGTGATGGGTTAACAGGCGTTTGCTCAGAGATAAGAATAAGGTTGAATTCACAGGCCATTGCTAGGGGAACAAAGTGGGCATGCGTTCACAGGCCATTGTGAAAGCACCTCCGTAGTGATGAGTTCACAGGTCATTTCTAAGGGAGCAGTGTGAGATTGGGTCCACCGGCTGCATTTAGAACCACAGAGTATGGATGGGTTCTCATGCTGTTGTAAATGTAACACAATGGGGACGAATTCAGAGGCCATTGCTACAAGAAAAGTGTGGGATGGGTTCACAGGCTGTTGATAAAAGAACAAAATGAGGATGGGATAACAGTCTGTTGCTGGGATAATAGATTCCCTAGCCTTTGTTGCTGGGGTACAGAGTCGGCATGGGTTCATTGGCCATTGCTTAGAGTAAAGAAGAGGTATAGGATCACAGGGTGTTGCCAGGAAAACAAAATGGGGATCGGTTCACAGATCATTGCTGGTGGTACAGTCAGGGTGGTCTCACAGGCCATTGCTGCGAGTACAAAATGGGGATGGCTTCACAGGGAATTCCTACAGGAGCAGATTCAGGACAAGTTCAGAAGCTGTTGCTATGGGAACTGAGTGCAGATGGGTTCATGGGCTCTTGCAAGGGGAATGGAGTGGAAATGGGTTCACACACCATTGCTAGTGGAGCAGATGTGGGATGGCTTCAGGCGCTGTTGCTCGAAGATCAGAGATCAGAGGCAATTTGTCGGGGAACAGTTTTGAAATGAGATCACATGCTGTTGCCAGGAAGACAGAGTGGGCATGGTTTCAATGGCAGTTGCAAGGAAAAAAAAAGTGCAGGGATTGGCTCATAGTCTTTTGCTTGGGGAACAAGTTCGAGACAAATTTACAGGCTGTTGGTCGGAGAACTGAGAGGGAATTGGTTCACAGGCTACTGATAGATGAACAGAATAGGAATGTGTTCACAGGCTATTACTAAGTCAACAGAATGTGAATTAATTCACAGGTTTTGTTAAGGGAACAGAATGGGAATGAGTTCACAGGCTATTGTTAACGGAACAGAACAGGGATGGGTTCACAGACCACTGCAAGAAGAACACAGTGGAGATGGGTTCATAGGCTGTTGCTTGGGCGTACATTATGAGGGTGGTCTCACAGACCATTGCTATGAGTACAAATTTGGGATGGGTTCAAAGGGAATTCCTAGAGGAGCAGATTCATTATGTGTGATGTGGTTGCTTAGGGAGCAGAATGGCCTAATTTCTGCTCCTATGTCTTACGGTCTTGTGGGTTATTTTCACAGTATATTGCTAGGGGAGCTAAGTGGGGCTAGGTTCACAGGCCATTCCTAGTAGAATAGAGTGGGAATTGGTTCATACGCCATTGCTCAGAGAATATTGTGTGGATGTGTTCAAAGGTCATAGCGAGGGAAACAGATTGGGGATGGATTCACAGGCCTTGGTAGGAGAACAGCATGGGGATGGGTTCACAGGACATTGTTGAGGGAACAGTGTGGGATGGGTTCATCGGCCGTTGATTGGAGTATTGAACGGGGACCGGTTGATTTGGACTTTTCTCAGGGAACAGAGTGGGAAAAGGTTCACAGGCCATTGCTAGAGGTGCGAAGTGGGGATGTGCTCACAGAAAAAGCATATAACGCATAAAAACAAAAGAGAAAGCACATAACGTGGTGAAGGGCAGTAGGAAGCCAGACAATTGGGAAGTACAAAGGTCAATAGAGGACAATAAAGAAAGAAATAAGGAGGGAGATGATTAAATATGAGGAGAAGTTAGCTGATAATATTAGGAAAAATTGTAAGAGTTTCTTCAGATATATAAAGGGCAACAGAGAGGCAAAAGTGGAAAATGAAGCTGAAGAAGGAGTAATGGAACAAATAAATGGCTGAGGAACTGAATAAGTACAGTGCATCAATCTTCATGGTGGAAGACACATGTAATATATATTTTTTGCTAGGCAGAATTGAGTACAATGTCCGCCACCAAGAAGAAAACTGGAAGGTCTGAAAAAGGATAAATCACCTGGACTTGATGGGCTGCATCCTATAATTTGGAAGGAGATAGCTGAAGAGATAATGGAGACTTCAGAAGTGATCTTGAGGAATCACTGGAGTCATGGAAGGTCCCAGAATATTGGAAAATTGCTAATATAACCTCATGTTTAAGAAGGGAGCAAGGCAAGAGATGGGAAATGATGGGAACTGATTAGCCTGACCTTATTCATAAGTCATAGAGATGCACAGCACGGCACCAGACTCTTCGGTCCAAACCATCCATGCCGAGCAGGTATCTAACATAATCTAGTCCTATTTGACAGTACTTGGCCCATATCCTTCTAAACTCTTCCTATCATATACCCATCCAGATGCCTTTTCAATGCTGCAAATGCACTAGCCTCCACCACTTCTTCTGACAGCTCATTCCATACAGGCACCACCTTCTGCATGAAAAAGTTGCCTCTTAGGTCCCTTTTCATTTTTTTCCCTCTCACCCTAAACCTATGTCCTCTAGTTCTGGACTCCCCCACCCCCAGGAAAAAAGATCTTGTCTATTTATACTATCTATGCCCCTTGTGTTTTTATAACCTCAATAAGGTCACCTGCCAGCCTCCTAAGTTCCAGGGAAAACAGCCCCAGCCTATTAGCTCAAATTTTCCAGCCCCAGCAATATCCTTGTAAATCTTTTCTGAACCTTTTCAAGTTTCACAACATCCTTACCTCGGATGGAGACCAGAAGTGCATACAATATTCCAAAAGTTTACCAACCAATGTGCTGTGCTGCTGCTGCAGCATAACCTCCCAACTGCTATAGTCAATGTTGCATTCAAAAAAGGAAAGCATGCCAACCACCTTCTTCACTATCCTATCTACTTTTAAGGAGCTATGAACCTGCACTCCAAAGTCTCTTTGCTCAGCAATACTCCCTAAGACCTCACCATTAAGTGTATAAGTCCTGCTCTGATTTACCTTTCCAAAGTTCAGCACCTCACATAGATCGAAATTAAACTCCATCTGCCACTCCTCACCCATTGGCCTATCTGACCAAGATCTCATTGCTGTCTGATGTAACCTACTTCGCTGTCCAGTACACCAACAATTTTGGTTTCATCTGCAAACTTACTAACTATACCTCTTATGCTCACATACAAATAATTTATGTAAATGAAGAAACATTGTGGACCCAGCACCCACACATGTTCACAGGCATCCAGTCTGAAAAATAACCCTCCACCACCACCCTTTGTTTACTACCTTTGAACCAGTTCTGTATCCAAATGGCAAGTTCTGCCTGTATTCCATGAGATCTAACCTTGCTAACCAGTCTACCATGAGGGACCTTGTCAAATGCCTTACTGAAGTCTATAGAGCTCATGTGCACTGCACTGCCCTCATCAATCCTCTTTGTTACTTCTTCAATAAAACCTATTCAAGTTTGTGAGACTTGATTTCCCATGCACAAAGCCATGTTCACTATCCCTAATGAGTCCTTGCCTTTCCAAATCCATGTACATCCTATCCCTCAGGATTCCCTCCAACTTGTCAACCACTGATGCCAGGGTCCACAGATCCCTGGCTTTTCCTTACCACCTTTCTTAAATAGTGGCACCACAGCAATCAACCTGCTTCCAATATTCTGGAACCTCACCTGTAACTTTCAAAAATACAAATATCTCAGCAAGGTGCCCAGCGATCACTTCCCTCACTTCCCACAGAGCTCTATTGTACACCTGATCAGGCCCTGGGGATTTACCCACTTTTATGCGTTTTAACACATCCTGCACCTTCTGTAATATGGGCATTTTTCAAGATGTCACCATCTATTTCCCCATATCCTATATCTTCCATTTCCAACTCCACAGTAAACACTGATGCTAAATACTCATTTAGTATCTCCTTAATCTCCTGCAGTTCCACACATAGGCTGCCTTGCTGGTCTTTAAGGGGTCCTTTCTCTCCCGAGTTATCCTTTTGTCCTGACTGTATTTACAAAATCCCTTTCTATTCTCCTTAACCCTATTCGACAAAGATATCGCACTTCCCCTTTTTTGATCTCTTGATTTCCCTCTTAAGTGTACTTCTATTGCCTTTATACTCTTGTAAGGACTGACTCGATCTCTGTTGTCTCTACATATTTCCATCTTTTTCTGAACTAAAACGGCAACTTCAGCACGCTCAAGAAAATCCTCATGATCAATATCCCAGGCTGAGGACAGAATTGCAATACCAGGTGGATATACTGGCACTGAAGTGAAAATCGATTAAAGTTTTCATTGAGATAATAACAGAGTTATGTGTGACATTTCATCGATAGCCACTTAGGCAACTGTGGAGTGAAGGTAACAGGCCCACCCTGGACCTGTTCAAGCTCTGTGTCCTGGGCCCACTCTCTTCCGCCCTGGGCCTGTTCAAACTATGTGGCCTGGGCCCACTCTCCTCCACCCTGGGCCTGTTGAAGCTCTGTGGCCTGGGCCCACTCTCCTCCGCCCTGAGCCTGATCGAGTTCTGCACAATGGGCCGACTCTCCTCCACTCTGGGCCTTTTCGAGATCTGTGCCCCCACTCTCCTCCACCCTGGGCCCACTCGAGGTCTGAATGCTGGCCCTTCACCATTGCCGATAACATTCAAGGTCAGGAGAAGGTAAGTGAGCTAAAAGAAAGAGAGTAAAGAAAGAAAAAGGGAATCAGTCAGAGCAGATGAGCTCCAGCCCAGGAGCCCTATTCCAACATGATCTTGGATTGGAAAGCAGAGACAGCAGGATGGGAGGGGGGGGGGAGGGGGTGCGAATTCTCCTTGTCCCTGTTTTGAATCTGTTTTGCAAAACGAAATCGATGGGATTAAAGTGAACGCATGTTGAACAGGGAGTGAGATGTGACTGTTTGTCAGAAGGTATTATAGATATGCTCACGGGACTCCCCCGCTTAGAGCCTTGTGTCTGTGCACAACGAGCTTTATTGTGCCTCAGTCAAGTACATCGAGGGATTCGAAACTGACATGTCAAGTTTTACATGGGATGTCGGGCGAATATTTTCCCGAAGCTTTTTGATGTCAACAAAATGTTTCAATGAAAGGAAAAGGAAGTTTTTGTTTTGTATGGTCCATTTCATAAGTTGAGAGCAATGCAAAAACACTTCTGAAGTGTGGCAACATCGTTACCAAATGGTTGAAGCTTGTTTCCCTTTGATCAATGCAAGCAGATTGTAACCCTGATAAGTGTGAGGTGATGCACTTTGGAAGGAGGAAAAAGACAAGGGAGTTCTCAATGAATGACAGGAAACCAGTAAACTCAGAGGAACAGAGGGATTTTGGAGTGTTTGTCGACAGATCCCTGAAGGTGGCAGGACAGGTGTTGATAGCGTGACATAAGAAAGTGTGCAGGTCTCTTGCCTTTATCAGTCGAAGTATAGATTATAAGAGCAGGAAGATCTGTTGTAGGGAGTGCAGAAGAGATTCACCAGGAAGTAGCCTGGAATGGAGCATTTCAGCAATGAAGTTAGGCTGGATAAACCTGAGCTATTTTCTTTGAACAGAGAAGGTTGAGGGAGGACCTGAATGAGGTGTATAAGATAATTAAGCACATAGGCAGGGCGGGTACAAAGTGGATCCTAGTCGAAGTGTCAATTATGAAGAGGACATCATTTTAAAGTGAAAATTGGGAGATTTTGAGGGGTTTTGAGGAGAAACTTTTGCACACAGAGAGTTCTGGAGTCTGGAATGCAGTGTCTGGGAGGAGAGTTCCAGACAAGATGGTGGGGATGGAAGTGGTGGGGAGCCCGGGGCTCGTCTACTCCATCTGCTTTTCGGAGATTGCTTTGACACAGTGGGGCCCAGGGTCGAGTTTGAGCCTAATGCCCGATGTGGGAATTGGCAGGCCTGGTGGAAGCTGATCTCATATACCTTATATCTACCTTCCTGCCCTTACCCTTTAATGCTTGATTCCCCAACTGACCAAGAATATATCTCAGCCTTAAATGTACACAAGGACTCTGCTCCCACAGCTCTCTGTGACAAGGAGTACCAAAGACTCACAACCCTTTGAGAGAGGAAATTCCTCCTCACCTCTATCATACATTGGTTCCCCTTTCTTCTAAGATTATGTCCTCAGGTCCAAGATTCTGTAATGGAGGGAAACGTACTTTCAAAATAGCTCAGACTGCCTGAACATTCTAATTGAGTCATAACAAACTTGTGCTTAACATATTTACTGAGAAGTCCCTTGAAAGATGTTATGCTCTATTGTTGTTGATGTGTTGTCTAATTATTTCTTCATGTGTTTATTAATGGTAATGGACCAGGACAGACCCCTCAAAATATTTCACAAAAGTAGCTCAGACCCTAACTTTGCGCATTGTTTTAAGCAGGTATTTAGTGGATATTCCAGGAGTGATGCAGCTGGTCAAACCACTTGGTTTTAACAAAACAGAATTTATTTGCAAGATTACCGAATGAAACACAAACTAAAGAATTCAGAATAGAGGATAACTTAATGTGTCTTAAACCCCACAGATTATCCCAATTTCATGTTGCTGTTACAAATACTTGCACAAGTCTCCATAAATGCACCTTGGCAAAAAAGGTAAAATCCAATACAGGGTCTTCCAGGAGGGATGTCAGAGAGAGGGAGAATCAGCATGGACCTGCTTCTTTCGATCCAGCAGCTTCATAAATGACTGCCTGCTCAAGCCAAATTAAACCAGAGAGAAGCTGAGCTGGGAGAACTGGCCACCCCCCTCTCATTGTAAAGTGTTTTCTTTAAACCTGAAAGCCTTTTGCCTGAGGCAGTATCTGTTAGCTGTAATCAAATTTGTCCTAAAACCCACCCAAGCCAGACCTTTCCGAATCACTGCTTTTACGACGTCTCTGAAAAAGAAGTCAAAGACAACATTGCATTGTCAAAGGGGCAACAGCATCACACCTTCCCCCTTAAAAAAAGAACCAGCAATATCTAAAGATGGCTTCATTTTAAAACCCTTTAATATTAAATCGTTAGTACACTACAACCCACACGTACATTACGTTGGTAATAATCATGCAATCATATAGTACGGCATTCTGTTTCAGTCTGTCTTGCTCCTTAATACTGAACGCCTCCATTTCTCATTCAAGTCTTGACAATATGCTGGCAATCACATTTTCTCATTTTGCCACCTGCACAATTTTCAAATTGAATTATGACAACAAACTCCGTCTAAACAGTCTGGCATTGTTGATCTTAAATTTCTTAATAAATGTCAATTGGTTATGATCAGTGCATGTGATTGTCTCAGATACCTTGCTGGCATCATAAACATTGAAATTTTGCAATGCCAACACCAAGCTCAAACTCTCCTTCGCAACTGTCTAATCTTTCTGCTGATGAATGCTCAATTTCCTGGAGAAATAGCCAATGGGTGTTTCACACCTTTTGTCCTCTTGCTGTAACAGCACAATTCCAACGCAAAGATAACTTGCATCGATAATCACCTTGGATGGATTTACCTAATCAAATGTGGCTACTACAGGGCCAGTATCTAGTACAGCTTTCAGGCTGTCAAATGCCTTCCAACAATCCACTGTCCAATGAAACCTCTTGCCTTTCTTTAGCAATTCAGCGAGTGAAGCAGCCATACTGCTAAACTTTGGTACGAGTTTTCAGTGAAATACACTCAATCCCAGGAATCGTAGTACAGCTCTCATCATCAATGTATGGGAAACTCCCCAATTGCCTTTGTTTTTGCATTCCATGGGGCCATTTGTCCATGTTCAATAACATGGCCTAGACAGTTGACTTGGGCTTTGACAGACTCACTCTTAGCCAAGTTTATCACCAAGCCTGCCGAAGCTGATCAAACAAGTCTGATGAATGTTGCAAATATTCCTTCCACTTGTGACTAAAAATCACCAGGTCATCTATATATATGAGACAGTTGGGTAATCCGGGATAGAACCTTATTGGTTAATCTTTGAAATGCGGTGGGTGTTTTTCTTTATTCCAAACAGCATGATTTTAAATTGATACAGTACGTTCAGCATTATGGATGCTGAAATTGTCTTCTGTCTTTCAGACAATGGTACCTACCAGTATCCTCTAAACAAGTCCAACTGAGAAATATAAGTTTCTTTGACCCACCATTTCAACACAGTCTTCCAAATGCAGAATCAGATATGCACCTGTCTTTGTAACTGCACTGACCTTGTGACAGTCCACACATAACCATTGGGTAACATTTGGTTTTGGCACTGTTACTACGGGTGAGATCCAGTCACTGTAACTCGTTTTTATTACGCTATCTTGGAGCAGGCGTTCAATCTTTTTTTTGTACCTGCACCATCTTTGCAGGGTTATGCCTAGAAGGATGTTGCTTAATCAGAACAGAATCTCCAATATCTACATCATAAAAATTAGGTTAGTACTTCTCAGCTTATTCCCACATATCTCCTCATGTCACAGTAATAACTCTTTCAAGTCATTTTGATTTTCCTCTGTAAGGTAACTGAGTAATTTATCCCACTTTTTGACAACTCCGCCACTGTCTAATTTAATTTGAGGAATGTCCAATTCGGAATCCACTGAACTTTGTTCTTCACTTTGTGTTGTAACCAATAGCACAGTCTCCTTTGGCTTTCCTTCGCTGTCAAAATAACTTATGAGCATATTCACATGATACACTCTGTGAAAGTTCTCTGGAGTCTTTGGAGAAAGTGAGGACTGCAGATGCTGGAAACCAGAGTCAAAGATTGTGGCGCTGGAAAAGCACAGCCGGTCAGACAGGATCCGAGGAGCAGGAGAGTCAGGAAAAAGGTTATGCTCAAAATTTCAACTGTCCTACTTCTCAGATGCTGATTAGCTGTGCTTTTTTTACACTGTCTGCAGTCCTTACTAAATAGTTCAACTCACTCAATTCTCTTTAGACTTGATAAGATCCACTAAACTTTACTTTTAAAGATGCACCTATCACCTTATCCCCGACAGCAAAATTGTGAGTTTTTGATTTCATGTCTGTTTCCTGTTTCATTGAACGCTATGATACATTTAATGCTGTCTAGCCAAATCCTTGCTCTCTTTATTCATTGCTAAAAAATCTGACAAATAGTCAAAATATGTAGTCTCTGCATTATGACTTATCATTTCTTCCTTAATAAATGTTAGCAGTCGTCTCACTTCATGCTCGAAAAATAATTTTGATGGTTGATGCATTTAATGCATCTCCAGTGGCAAAAGGTACAAACAGAATTCCCTACTCTAATCATTTGGATATTGTTGACTATTCAACTTCAACATGATCATTAATGTATGATGCCAAATTTTTGGTGCTCCCTGTGACTCTGGATGGTGTGCAGTAGATTTGAATTATTTTATTCCTAAGCTGTCCATAACTTCCTTGAATAACTGTGATGCAAACTTTGACCCTTGATCTGATTGCAGCTCAATAGGTAATCCGTATCTCGTGAAAGATTTGAGTAATTCCCCTAGCCCCTTTTAGTTGTAATATTGCATAATTGAATGGCCTATACACATGTCGTGGAAACATCCATTATTGTTAACAATACTGATTCCCAACTTTTGTTTTAGGCATGTAAATCCATTATGCAATCCATTAAGAATCTTGTAAAACATTCCTCAAATGCAGGAATAGGCATTAAAGGTGCAAGATTAGATTAGATTACTTTCAGTGTGGAAACAGGCCCTTCGGCCCAACAAGTCCACACCGACCCGCTGAAGCGCAACCCACCCATACCCCTATATTTACCTCTTACCTAACACTACGGGCAATTTAGCATGGCCAATTCACCTGACCCGCACATCTTTGGACTGTGGGAGGAAACCGGAGCACCCGGAGGAAACCCACACAAGTTTTATTACTGCCTGTGGTTTTCCAATTGTCTGACATGTATGACATGTCTTGTAAGATTAGCAGTCCTTGCGCAGGCCAGGCCAGGAAAGTGTTTTCATATTTTAACTTGTGTTTTTTTCTAATCCGACTGGCACCACTCGCAACACCTCCTTTCTATAATCCGCTAGCAATAGATTTGATGAACTTCTGCACATTTCTCATCTGCCTGAATATGTGATGGTCTCTATTTCCTCAATAAGAAATCATTTTTTAAGATAATAGCATTCAGGGATACATTGGGATTGTTTTTCCATGTATGGCTTTTGATACAACTGCTTTAAATTTTCATTTTTCTGCTGTAACTCAGTTAATGTATTTGAGCTAAAGATACCTGCTTTGTCATTTATCTGATCCTCGTTTGTATCAACCATCTGATCAGACAAGACCTCTGAGAATTCCACCTTAACTTTCCTATCTGTACTCTTTGATCTTTCCTGTTTCAACTGGTGACTTTGTGATCTAATTATCCTATAGACGGGAAAAAATCCAGGATATGTGTCATGCAACAGCTCAGTTGCCTGAATTTCCACTGGCTTTTCTACCACATTAGGCAGCACTCCTACCTGTGAACCAGCTATATTGTTAGCAATGACACATTGTATTCCTGGAGCTGAGAGTTTGTCCAGGAGCCCTGCCATGAATTCTCCTCTCTTCACTGCACACTCTAACCTCACTCTACATAATTGAGAGCTTCCTGTCTCACTGTGAATTCTTGTTACTAGTACCTTTTCTGACAATAGTCCTTCAGAAGTATATATCTCCTCATCTTTCAACATCAAAGATTGAGAGGATCCTATATCTCTTAATATCGAAACCTACTTACCTGCTACTCCTTGCCTATACAAATAAACTTTATATTTGCAGATATATGATTTAAAGGATCTGGAACTTCCTCCTTAACAAATCTGCAACCAAGTTGTACAGTTTGATGCAGCTTTTGAGCCTCCACTGTGTTTTCCATCATCACTCCAACAAAATTCACTGGCGTATCCAATTTCCCTACCCCTGGCTTCTCAATACTTTTTCTATCCCACCATCACTGTGACTTCATCTGGCCTACTTTATAGAAATGCAAGCACCAGAGCTATTTAACTCCTCTTTCCCCTTCAAGGGTTTTCTTTTTAAGTTGTAGTAAGTTATCTTTATGATCTTCACGGAGATGTACCTTTCTCTGACCACATGAGGAAATCCCTTTTCCCCAATTTCTATTCCTCACGGATCGAAACTGAGTTTGGAAGCCAAACTTTGATTTCTGGACTAACTCACAATCATCAGCCATTTCAGCTGCTAATCTTGCCATTTAAACTCTTTGCTGTTCCACATGAATTCTCACACTCTCCATCTCTCTCACTCTTTTTTTCTCAACCTTCCTTTCTCCATCCTTTTCTCTCTTTCAGACCTGAAAATGCCCACACCACTTTGCATTTCCCAGAAACATTTTGCCCACAACCCCAAATTATTCACCTTATCTCATATGATCTCCTGCAAATATTTTGCTGCCCGCAATATTGTGCTGAGCCTCCCTCCCTGGGACAGAGGTAAACGAGCTGAAAATGTGTTGCTGGAAAAGCGCAGCAGGTCAGGCAGCATCCAAGGAACAGGGAATTCGACGCTTCGGGCATAAGCCCTTCATCAGGAATGAGGAAAGTGCGTCCAGCAGGCTAAGATAAAAGGTAGGGAGGAGGGACTTGGGGGAAGGGCGATGGAGATGTGATAGGTGGAAGGAGGTCAAGGTGAGGGTGATAGGCCGGAGGGGGGTTGGGGCGGAGAGGTCAGGAAGAAGATTGCAGGTTAGGAAGGTAATGCTGAGTTTGAGGAATTCGACTGAGACAAGGTGGGGGGAGGGGAAATGAGGAAACTGGAGAAATCTGAGTTCATCCCTTCTGTTTGGAGGGTTCCCAAGCAGAAGATGAGGCGCTCTTCCTCCAACCGTCTTGTTGTTATGGTCTGGCTATGGAGGAGTCCAAGGGGGAAATAAAGTGTTGAGCCACAGGGTGGTTGGATTGGTTGGTCCGGGTGTCCCAGAGGTGTTCTCTGAAACGTTCCGCAAGTGGGCGGCCTGTCTCCCCAATATAGTGGAGGCCACATCGGGTGCAGTGGATGCAATAGATGATGTGTGTGGAGGTGCAGGTGAATTTGTGGCGGATATGGAAGGATCCCTTGTGGCCTTGGAGAGAAGTAAGGGAGGAGGTGTGGGCGCAAGTTTTGCATTTCTTGCAGTTGCAGGGGAAGGTTCCGGGAGTGGAGGTTGGGTTGGTGGGGGGTGTGGAAAGGAAGAGGGAGTCACGGAGGGATTGGTCTTTTCGAAATGCTGATAGGGGAGGGGAGGGAAAATATATCCCAAGTGGTGGGGTCCGTTTGGAGGTGGCGGAAATGACGGCGGATGATACGCTGTATATGGAGGTTGGTGGGGTGGTAGGTGAGAACCAGTGGGGTTCCGTCCTGGTGACGGTTGGAGGGGCGGGGCTCAAGGGCAGAGGAGCGGGAAGTGGAGGAGATGCAGTGGAGGGCATCGTCGATCACGTCTGGGGGGATTCTGCGGTCCTTGAAGAAGGAGGCTGTCTGGGCTGTACGGTATTGGAACTGGTCTCCTGGGAGCAGATGTGGCGGAGATGAAGGAATTGGGAATATGGGATGGCGTTTTCACAGGGGGCAGGGTGGGAGGAGGTGTAGTCTAGGTAGCTGTGTGAGTCAGTCGGTTTATAGTAGATGTCCATGTTGATTCGGTCGCCCGAGATAGAAATGGAAAGGTCTAGGAAGGAAAGGGAGGAGTCTGAGACAGTCCAGCTGAATTTGAGGTCGGGATGGAAGGTGTTGGTAAAGTGGATGAACTGTTCAAACTCCTCGTGGGAGCACGAGGCAGCACCGATATTCCGTGTTGATTCGGTCGCCCGAGAGAGAAATGGAAAGGTCTAGGAAGGAGGAGGAGGCAGTGTGAAGGGGGCAGGGAAGGGCGGAGCATTTCCGTTTAAGGATGATATGCAAATTAGCGCAATTTCTCACGTCTCCCAGTGAGTGTCGTATTCAGTGAAAGCTGAGCGTTTCCGGATGTTCTGTGATCCACTTGAGAAATTGCGCTGTTGTACAGACAGGGAACCTTAGAGAGGTGTATTTGCGATTTTCGAAAAGGCAGTTAGTATGAGTGTAAGCGGTATAAGCTATTGTTGGGTTTGAGCGAGTGAGTTTGTTGTGGATGTTTACCTGGCTGGGGTAATACCATGGGTCAGGCAGGGTTGCCCACTCTCTCCTGCCTTGTTTCTGTGTTGCATAGAGCCATTTGCCAAATTAAACAGGAAGGATGCGAGCCTGAGAGGGGTGACTATTCCTGGCAGCGGGTGCCTACAGGTTAAGGCCTCCCTGTACGTGGATGGCGTCGTTGTTTTCTGCTCGGATTTGCTGTCCATGCACAGATTCCTGCGCATCTGCGACCAGTTCGAATGGGCCTTGGGGGCCAAGGTAAACCGAGGCAAGAGCGAGGCCATGCTCTTCAGGAACTGGGGCGACCAATCATATATCCCCTTCGCTGTCAGGACTGACCACCTGAAGGTGCTGGGTATTTGGTTCGGGGGTGCTGGGGCATTCGCCAAGACCTGGGAGGAGTGGATCAGGAAGATGAGACAGAAACTTGGCAGATGGGAGCAACGGTCGCTCTCCATCGCGGGAAAAAACCTGGTCATCAGGTGCTAGGTACTCTCAGTATTGTTGTACGTGGCACAGGCCTGGCCTATCCCCAGAACCTGTGCTGCTGCAGTCACCCGGGCCATCTTCCACTTCATGTGGAGTTCAAAGATGGACCGGGTCCGAAGAGACACCATGTACAAAGACCGGTGCAATGAGGGGAGAAACACTCCCAATGCCACCCTCGCCCTGATGGCCACCTTTGTGTGTGGCTGCATCAAGCTGTGCGTGGATCCCCGGTACGCAAACACCAAGTGTCACTACGTACTGAGGTTCTACCTGTCCCTGGTTTTGCAAAGGATGTGCCTGGCCTCGCTGCAGCGGAACGCTCCGAGTAGTTGGACCGTTCCGTACCACCTGTCCTTCGTGGAGAAATTTCTGAAGAAAAACACCTTTGACCACAAGTCCATCAGGAAGTGGTCAGCACGTAGCGTCCTTGAGACCCTTCGGAAAAGGAGAGGGCGGATCCTGTTGAGTGGTTCCCTGAGCAGACTGTCACAGCAATTTGGCAGAATGCCTCATCGCCAGAACTTTCCAACAAGCACCAAGACATGGCTTGGCTGGTGGTGAAAAGGGCTCTACCTGTGAGATCATTTATGCACGCCCGGACTCTCTGCCGCACCGCACGCTGCCCTCGAAGTGGCTGCGGGGTGGACGAGACTGTCACATACCTCATTCTGGAACGTGCCTATGCAGAGCAAGTCTGGAGAGGAATGCTGTAGTATTTGTCGAGGTTCATCCCGAGCAGCGCCGTGACGCGGGACCCCGTGATCTACGGCCTGTTCCCCGGGACGCACACCGAGACGAATATCAACTGCACCTGGAGGATCATCAACTCGGTGAAGGACGCTCTCTGGGTGGTCCGAAAGCTGTTGATCTTCCAGCTGAAGGAGTTGACCCCGACTGAATGTTGAAGACTGGCACATTTCAAGGTCCGGGACTACGTGTTGAGGGACGCGCTGGAACTTGGGGCAGCTGCCGCCAAAGCCCGGTGGGGAAAGACTACCGTGTAACATCTGCCTGTCTAAAGAAGATCAGGGGGCCCATGCAGTCATTTGGGCTCTGCTGATGCCTCAGCTCAATATATGGGCGTAGGAGCGAGAAATGCACAGACCTATATGTAAAAAGGAAAATTCTAAACTATGTATGTTAATTTGGACATATGTATGGCATTACCAAATGTACAGTGTAACAAATTATTTTATGAATATTTACGAAAAAAGTATATTTTTGAATTAAAAAAAAGGTGGTTCTCCCAGGACGTGCTGGAGGTGAATGTCAGTATGCTTCGGGCAGGTACCATGACTGAATCCATGGGGAAAGGCATCATCACCCTCATCTACAAGCAGAAGGGGGAGAGGGACGAAATTAGAAATTGGAGACCAATCTCACTGTTAAACACATACTACAAAATCTTGTCAAAGGTCATTGCCAACCGGGTCAGGTCTGCTCTGGGAGCGGTGATCCACCCCGACCAAACCTGTGCTGTACCGGGCAGGAAGATCTCTGAGAGTCTCGCACTCCTCAGGGATACGATTGCCTACGTGCAGGACAGCGGGGTGGACACCTGCCTCATCAGCCTGGACCAGGAGAAAGCCTTTGAAAGGATATCGCACACATATATGAGGGATGTCCTCTCCAAAATGGGCTTTGTGGAGGGAATCTGCAATTGGATCAGACTGCTCTGCACCAACATTGTCAGTACAGTCTCAGGCAATGGGTGGGAATCAGATAGCTTCCCTGTAAGATCTGGAGTCCGGCAGGGCTGCTCACTCACTTGCATAGAGCCATTTGCCGAATCCATCAGGAAGGATGTGAGCCTGAGAGGGGTGACTATTCCTGGCAGCGGGGGCCTACAGGTTAAGGCCTCCCTGTACATGGATGACGTCGTTGTTTTCTGCTCAGATCCGCTGTCCGTGCTCAGACTCCTGTGCATCTGCGACCGGTTCGAACGAGCCTCGGGGGCCAAGGTAAACTGAGGCAAGAGCGAGGCCATGCTCTTCGGGAACTGGGGCGACCAATCATATATCCCCTTCACTGTCAGGACTGACCACCTGAAGGTGCTGGGTATTTGGTTCGGGGGTGCTGGGGCGTGCACCAAGACCTGGGAGGAGTGGATCAGGAAGATGAGACAGAAACTATGCAGATGGGAGCAACGGTCGCTCTCCATCGCGGGAAAAAACCTGGTCATCAGGTGCGAGGTACTCTCAGTATTGTTGTACGTTGCACAGGCCTGGCCAATCCCCAGAACCTGTGCAGCCGCAGTCACCCGGGCCATCTTCCACTTCATGTGGAGATCAAAGATGGACAGGGTCCGAAGAGACACCATGTACAAAGACCGGTGCAATGGGGGGAAAAACACTCGCAATGCCACCCTCGCCCTGATGGCCACCTTTGTGTGTGGCTGCATCAAGCTGTGCGTGGATTTCCGGTACGCAAACACCAAGTGTCACTACGTACTGAGGTTCTACCTGTCCCCGGTTTTGCAAAAGATGGGCCTGGCCTCGCTGCCGTGGAACGCTCCGAGTAGTTGGACCGTTCCGTACCACCTGTCCTTCGTGGAGAAATTTCTGAAGAAAAACACCTTTGACCACAAGTCCATCAGGAAGTGGTCAGCATGTAGCGTCCTTGAGACCCTTCGGGAAAAGGAGAGGGCGGATGCTGTTGAGTGGTTCCCTGAGCAGACTGTCAAAGCAATTTGGCAGAATGCCTCATCGCCAGAACTTTCCAACAAGCACCAAGACATGGCTTGGCTGGTGGTGAAAAGGGCTCTACCTGTGAGATCATTTATGCACGCCCGGACTCTGCCGCACCGCACGCTGCCCTCGAAGCGGCTGTGGGGGGGACGAGACTGTCACATACCTCCTTCTGGAATATGCCTATGCAGAGCAAGTCTGGGTTCGTCCCAAGCAGCGCCGTGACGCGGGTCTCCGTGCTGTACTGCCTGTTCCCCGGGACGCACACCAAGACAAATATCAACTGCGCCTGGAGGATCATCAACTCGGTGAAGGACGCTCTCTGGGTGGTCCGAAAGCTGTTGATCTTCCAGCTGAAGGAGTTGACCCCGACTTAGTGTTGCAGACTGGCACATTCCAAGGTCCAGGACTATGTGTTGAGGGACGCGCTGGAGCTTGGGGCAGCTGCCGCCAAGGCGCGGTGGGGATAGACCACCGTGTAACATCTGCCTGTCTAAAGAAGATCAGGGGGCCCATGCAGTCATTTGGGCTCTGCTGATGCCTCAGCTCAATATATGGGCGTAGGAGCGAGAAATGCACAGACCTATATGTAAAAAGGAAAATTCTAAACTATGTATGTTAATTTGGACATATGTATGGCATTACCAAATGTACAGTGTAACAAATTATTTTATGAATATTTACGAATAAAGTATATTTTTGAAATTAAAAAAAAGGTGGTTCTCCCAGGACGTGCTGGAGGTGAATGTCAGTATGCTTCGAGCAGGTACCATGAGTGAATCCATGAGGAAAGGCATCATCACCCTCATCTACAAGCGGAAAGGGGAGAGGGACGAAATTAGAAATTGGAGACCAATCTCACTGTTAAACACAGACTACAAAATCTTGTCAAAGGTCATTGCCAACCGGGTCAGGTCTGCTCTGGGAGCGGTGATCCACCCCGACCAAACCTGTGCTGTACTGGGCAGGAAGATCTCTGAGAGTCTCGCACTCCTCAGGGATATGATCGCCTACGTGCAGGACAGGGGGTGGACACCTGCCTCATCAGCCTGGACCAGGAGAAAGCCTTTGAAAGGATATCGCACACATATATGAGGGATGTCCTCTCCAAAATGGGCTTTGTGGAGGGAATCTGCAATTGGATCAGACTGCTCTGCACCAACATTGTCAGTACAGTCTCAAGCAATGGGTGGGAATCAGATAGCTTCCCTGTAGGATCTGGAGTCAGGCAGGGCTGCCCACTCTCTCCTGCCTAGTTTGTGCGTTGCATAGAGCCATTTGCCGAATCCATCAGGAAGGATGCGAGACTGAGAGGGGTGATATTCCTGGCAGCGGGGGCCTACAGGTAAGGCCTCCCTGTACATGAATGACATCGCCGTTTTCTGCTCGGATCCACTGTCCGTGCACAGACTCCTGTGCATCTGCGACCAGTTCGAATGGGTCTTGGGGGCCAAGGTAAACCGAGGCAAGAGCGGGGCCATGCTCTTCTGGAACTGGGCCGACCAATCATATATCCCCTTCACTGTCAGGACTGACCACCTGAAGGTGCTGGGTATTTGGTTCGGGGGTGCTGGGGCGTGCGCCAAGATCTGGGAGGAGTGGATCAGGAAGATGAGACAGAAACTTGGCAGATGGGAGCAACGGTCGCTCTCCATCGCGGGAAAAAACCTGGTCATCAGGTGCGAGGTACTCTCAGTATTGTTGTACGTGGCACAGGCCTGGCCTATCCCCAGAACCTGTGCTGCCGCAGTCACCCGGGCCATCTTCCACCTCATGTGGAGATCAAAGATGGACCGGATCCGAAGAGACACCATGTACAAAGACCAGTGCAATGAGGGGAAAAAACACTCCCAATGCCACCCTCGCCCTGATGGCCACCTTTGTGTGTGGCTGCATCAGGCTGTGCGTGGATCCCCGGTACGCAAACACCAAGTGTCACTACGTACTGAGGTTCTACCTGTCCCCGGTTTTGCAAAAGATGGGCCTGGCCTCGCTACCGCGGAACGCTCCGAGTAGTTGGACCGTTCCGTACCACCTGTCCTTCGTGGAGAAATTTCTGAAGAAAAACACCTTTGACCACAAGTCCATCAGGAAGTGGTCAGCACGTAGCGTCCTTGAGACCCTTCGGGAAAAGGAGAGGGTGGATCCTGTTGAGTGGTTCCCTGAGCAGACTGTCAAAGCAATTTGGCAGAATGCCTCATCGCCAGAACTTTCCAACAAGCACCAAGACATGGCTTGGATGGTGGTGAGAAGGGCTCTACCTGTGAGATCATTTATGCACGCCCGGACTCTCTGCCGCACAGCACGCTGCCCTCGAAGTGGATGCGGGGGAGAAGAGACTGTCACACACCTCCTTCTGGAATGTGCCTATGCAGAGGAAGTCTAGAGAAAAATGCAGTGGTGTTTGTTTAGGTTCATCCCGAGCGGCGCCGTGACGTGGGACTCCGTGCTCTACGGCCTGTTCCCCGGGACGCACACCGAGACAAATATCAACTGCGCCTGGAGGATCATCAACTGGGTGAAGTACGCCCTCTGGGTGGTTCCGAAAACTGTTGATCTTCCAGCTGAAGGAGTTGACCCCGACTGAGTGTTGCAGACTGGCACATTCCAAGGTCCAGGACTACATGTTGATGGACACGCTGCTGCCAAGGCGCGGTGGGGAAAGACCACCGTGTAACATCTGCCTGTCTAAAGAAGATCAGGGGGCCCATGCAGTCATTTGGGCTCTGCTGATGTCTCAGCTCAATATATGGGCATATGAGCGAGAAATGCACAGACCTGTATATAATAATGATAATTCTGAGCTGTGTATGTTAATGTTGAGATATGTATGGCATTACCTAATGTACAGTGTATCAAATTATTTTATGAATATTTTACGAATAAAGTATATTTTTGAAATTAAGAAAAAGTGGTTCTCCCTGGAAGCACTTTGACACAAAGGGTGGGAGTGGTGAGGAATTCTTTTCCACATCACAGTGAGTGTTGGATCAGTTGTTCAGTTTAAATCTGAGAGAGGGATTATCTTAGATTAGATTATATTAGATTAGATTATATTAGATTACTTACAGTGTGGAAACAGGTCCTTCGGCCCAACAAGTTCATACCGACCTGCCAAAGTGCAACCCACCCAGACCCATTCCTCTACATTTACCCCTTCACCTAACAGTACGGGCAATTTAGCATGGCCAATTCACCTAACCTGCACATTTTTGGATTGTGGGAGGAAACCGGAGCACCCGGAGGCAACCCACGCAAACATGGAGAGAAATAAGTTTTGTTGTGGATCAGGCATGAATTGGGACGCTGTCTACTCTCACTGTCTGCAATGTTTGATTTAACTTCATTTTCTTTCCCTTGAATTGTTCAGTGTTCCCTCTCTCTACAGCGAATGTGACCAGCAGCAGCTTCCCCACAGCCACTGGAGCCCTCGGTTCTGAACTGACACATGCAGCCAGTTCCCATGTCCACGCTCAGTCAGGGGGTACCTCAGCCGACCCTTTCCCTCTGCACCAATAGACCCCTCACCTTCCCTTGGTCCAGGAGAAAGTGAGGTCTGCAGATGCTGGAGATCAGAGCTAAAAATGTGTTTCTGGAAAAGCGCAGCAGGTCAGGCAGCATCCAAGCAACAGGAAATTCGACGATTCGGGCATAAGCCCTTCTTCAGGAATGCTGCGCTTTTCCAGCAACACATTTTCAGTTCCCTTCCTCCAGTACAACTCATCTCAACTCCAATGGACTTACCCCCACACACCGAACCTTCAGCTCCATCCATAGGAACAGCTTCTTCCATCAGTCACCAAGGTTGGGGGAGAGAGCCCTTTGTGGGCAATGCCGTGTTCCCATTGGTGAGGCACTGCCCGCTGTGCCAGGGGTCAGATCAAAGACAGTGAATAGTGAGACTGGAGAATTCTGGGCCAGTGAGACTGGGCCCATCACTCACCATGCAATCACCATCAACGTGCCTGATACATCAGTGGGTTCTGGGAGCAGTGACGATGTGCCCGTCGTGGGGCTGGGGGTGGGGGTAAACTGGCACCTATGGTGGGTGAGGAGGCTCAGTGCAATGTGACCAATCAAATGTGAGGGAGCACAGACAGTGAAGCGTGCCCATAGTAATCATTGTGACTGGGAGTGTGACGAGGGTGAGATTGTCCCTGTCTTGACCACTTCATCAGAAGATGTGGCCAATGTGGGGAGGGGAGACTGTGATTGGAGACCAGAGAGGTTTGTTCCCCTGGGACTGAGGAAACCACAGCCACCACAGGGAGGGGAGAGGGGGATATCCAGCCTCGCTACCAGCGATAATCTGTCCCTCAATGTGAGCAGCAAGGCTGCAGCTAATGAGATGGTCGCTGTCACACTCCCTCTCTCTCATTAGAGGCAGATCCCAGTCCAGTGCCTTGCTATAGGAGGGGCTGGTTCAGGGAGGGGGTGAGGTTAGAGGATCAAAACTGGGATTGAGATTCAAACACTCCCCACACACTCTCACACACACACTGATGGTCACCCCTTGCTCAGTGCACACAGTGAAAGGGACAATGGCTGCCAGAACCTGTTTGAAATACCCCCCAGGACTGCCACTCAAAGACCCTCTTTGTGCAAGTCCCAGCTCCCCCTTCCCAGGACATACCTCTCTCATGGATGGAGCACAACGAGAGTTAACTCAGTGGGATTAGAGGGGGGAGGGATGGAGGGAGGAGAGAAGTGTGAGAAAAAGCAGCAGGTAAATATTTTAGTTCAGACTGCCTCCCTCCAATCATATTTTGCAATCCACTGCCTTGGAATGACAGCTGTATATGTATGCCCCTCATGATTTTATAAACCTCTATAAGATCACCCCTCAGCCTCAGATGCTCCAGGGGAAACAGGTCTATTCAACCTCTCCCTATAGCTCAAATCCTCCAACCCTGGCAACATCCTTAATTTTTTTCTGAACCCCTTCAAGTTTCATAATGTCCTTATGATAGAAAAGAGACCAGAATTGCACACAATATTCCAAAAGTGGCCTCATCAGTGTCCTAAATATGACATCTCAACTCTTGTACTCAATATTCTGACCAATAAAGGAAAGCATACCAAACGCCTTCTTCACTATTGTATCAACCTACGACTCTACTTTCAAGGAAATATCAACCTGCAATGCAAGGTCTCTTTGTTCATCAACACTCTCTAGAACTTTAATATTAATTGTATAAGTCCTGCTCTGATTTGCCTTTCTGAAATGCAGCATCTTACATTTATCTCTTGTAATCAGTGGTAACCTTCTTCACTGTCCACTACACCTCCAATTTTGGTATCAGCTGCACCAATCCTTGTGGCACTCCACTGGTCACAGGCCTCCAGTCTGAAAAATAACACTCCACCACCACCCTCTGTCTTCTACTTTTGATCAGGACAAATTAAACAGAGTTAATGCTGATTTACTGAAGATGATATTAGGTCAGGAGACGAATAACTTACGTGAAGAGGTAGATTTAAAGCAGCATCTTAAATCGGAGAGAGAGCTGGGTCATTGGGCGGGTGCAGGGAGGGAGTGCAGAAATCCATCCGATTGGGCTTGGATTCCCCCGGCAACGCATCAGCTGGTTCGTGGAAAGAAACAAATAAAGAAACGGAATGATATCAGAAAAAATAGTTTAGTCCAGACTGCCTTTGTCTTCTCTTCCTTTGCATTTTATTGTTTTGGAATGAATAAAGAAACGGAACGTAATCAGTAAATCGAATGGAAACAAATACATTTTCAACTAGAAGACACAGAATTTTTCCAGGATATTATTTTCTTTATATAATTGAAACTTTTTTTTTAAACTTTTGTACTAATGTATGGATCAGCGAATTCAGCGAGGAAGAGTGAAGAGGACCCTGTGTTTGCATTTCCCACTCAGACCAGTAGTGAAGACGATCATATCCTCCAGATCATTTATTTTTGTTTCTGGGATGAATATATCTTTTCTCAAAGTCTAATTCCGTTTACAGTTTTGCTTTTGTTGTTCAGCTTTCTACTAACTGTTGCACATTGCTAATAGCACTTTATGCTCCGTTGCTCTCTTTCATTTTGCTCCTCAGATGGAGTCAGTCCTTGCTCATTAGGAAAGGAGTGTTATCATGTTGCTGCTCCTCCTCTCATCCAGTCCTCATGAGGAATGTTTCTCTGAAACATCTCAACCCCGGAATCTGCAATAATCATTCCTGTCCCTGCTAGATCCATGTCTCTGAAGTGTCCAGAACATCAAAGTCTTAGGTACCAACCCCTGCTGCAAGTTCACCCACCTTATTCCGGATGTTCCTGGCATCGAAGTAGACACACTTCAAACCACCTTCTTGCGTGCCGCTACATTCCTGTGACCTTGAAACCTTATTTATGACCTCACTACTCTCAACCTTCTGTACACTGAAGTTACAATTCAGGATCCCATCCTTTGCTGAATTAGCTTCAATATTCCTGAAGAGGATAAACAAATTGCGCCCCCCCCCCCCCACCAAAGGATATTGGTACTGCTCTGGTTCAGGTGTCGACCATTCTGTTTGTGGAGGACCCATCTACCACAGAATGAGCTCCAATTATCCAGGTATCTGAAACTGTCCCTCTTGCACCATTCCTGTAGCTACGTGTTCAACTGTTCTCTCTCCCTATTCCTCACCTCGCTATCAAGTGACAGGGGTAACAAACCAGAGATAAAAAAAACTCTGTTTGTTCTATCACTAAGTTGTAACCCTAGCTCCCTAAATTTCTGCCTTATATCCCCAGCCCTTTTTCTACCTATGTCATTGGTGCCTGTGTGGAACACGACTTGGGGGCCACACCCCTCCCCCTTAAGGATACCGAAAACACAATCAGAAACGTAATAAACCCGGGCACCTGGGAGGCAACACATCAACCGTGAGTCTCTCCCGTTCCCACAGAACCTTCTATCTGTCCCCCTAACTGTGGGGTCCCCAATGACTAATGTTCTGCTCCTCCTCCCCCTTCTCTTCTGAGCACCAGGGACATATTCTGTGCCAGCGACCTGTAACCTGTGGCTTATCCCTGATAAATCAACCTCTTCAACAGTATCCAAAACTGAGGGGCACTGCCACAGGGGTCCCTGCACTGTCTGCCAGTTCCCTATTCCTTGCTAGCATGTGGTATGGGTAACAAACCCGTGATAACATCTGTTTGTTCTAGAATGAAGCATCCACACTAATTCCATGAATTTCTGCCTTACATCCCCATCCCTTTTCCTACCCATGTCGTTGGTGACTATGTGAACCATGACTTGGGGCTGTTTCCCCTCTCAACCAAGGATCACATAAAACGACCCGAGACATCACGGTCCCTGAAACCTGGGAGGCAACACATCAATTGTGAGTCTCTCTCGTTCCCACAGAAACTCCTATCTGTCCCCCTAACTATGGAGTCCCCAATCACTAATGTTCTGCTACTCTTCCCCTTTCTTTCTAAGCACAGGGACAGACGCCGTGCCTGAGATCTGTACCCCATGGCTTACCCCTGCTAAGTTGTTCCCCTGCAGCAGTATCCATTACAGTATGCTTGTTATTGAGGGGAACGGCCACAGGTGTCCATTCCTGTCTGCAGGTTCCCTTTCTGTCTCTTGACTGTAATCCATCTACCTTTCCCCTGTACCTGAGATAAGACTACCTCCCAGTAATTCCTCTCAATTACTCCCTCAGAATCCCAAATGATCCAAAGTTCACCCAGCTCCGGCTGCAGTTCCCTAACACTGTTTCCAAGGAGCTGAAGGAGTTAGGAATGCTGCTGAACATTGTGCAAGTATCAGCAAACCCTCAGACTCATGACATTCTGACTGAGTTATACAGTCACTAAAGGTAGTTAGGGCCAGGACACAATCTTGAGGACCTCCTGCTGTATGGTCCTGGAGCTTAGATGGCTGACGTCCACCAACCGCAACAATTGCTGTGGGTCTGGAGTCACATGTAGCCCAAACAAGACAAGGACAGCCCTAGTCCCTAAAGGGCACTAGAGAACCAGATGGGTACTAACGACAATTGACAAGAGTTTTGTGGTCAACATTAGAGTCGAAATACAACATGATTATTAAACTGAATTTCTGACATCTTTACTGATAGGATTTGACCCGAGTCCAGGATAGTAGTTGGGAAGAAGCTGAGTATGAGCCAATTTGATGGCTGGCCTCCTGGCTCATTTAGAATCCAACTTGTTATCTGTGTCCCAATTACAAAATAAAAGTTTAAGTTTTATTATTTCTCATTGAGCCATATTATTTTGCCTCGATTTGGACCCTTGAAAATGGGAATATAGACAGACTGAGTGAGGGCTGTCAACTACATGAACTTGACTTCTATCTGAACAATTTTGACATCACCCAATTTGAGATCAGCTAATGAATTAGCTCAGTACAAAGTTTAAATGAACTATAGATGAGCAGAGTGAATTGGTTTTCTGTGGAAAGGAAGGTATTACGTGATTGTGTGTGGTGTATATCGGGTGTGTGTGTGTGTGTGTGTGTGAGAGTGTGTGAGAGAGAGAGAGAGAGAGAGAGAGAGAGAGAGAGGAGATGTACAACAGTGGAACAGACCCTTTGGTCCATTTCATTCAGACATCCTCAATCTCGTTCCATTTGCTAGCACTCGGCCAATTCCCTCTGAACCCACATTGTTCACATACCCATCCAGATGCCTTTGAAATGTAATTGTACCAGCCTCCAACACTTCCTATGTTTATTCCACACTCGCACCATCCTCTGCATGAAATAATTGCCCCTTAGGTCCCTTTACAATTTCTCCCCCACCCAGGGAAAAGTCCTTGTCTATTTATCCTATCCATGCCGCTCATGACTTTATAAACCTCTGTAAGGTCACCCCTCAGCCTCCAAAGCTCCAGGAAAAACAATGTCAGCCTTTTCAGCCTCTCCCTGCAGCTCAAATCCTCCAACACTGACAACATCCTTGTAAATCTTTTCGGAACCCTTTCAAGTTTCACAACATCTTTCCGATGAGAAGGAGACCAGATTTGCATGCAGTATTCAAACAGTGGCCTAACCAATGTCCTGTATAGCCGCAACATGACCTCTCAACTCCTGTTCTCAATACTCTGACCAATAAAGGAAAGCTTACCAAATGCCTTCTTCACTATCCTATCTACCTGCGACTCCACTTTCAAGGAGCTATGAACCCGCAATCCAAGGTCTCTTTGTTCAGCAACACTCCATAGAACCTTACCATTAAGTGTATAAGTCTTGCTAAGATTTGTTTTCCCAAACCTTGCATTTATCTGAATTAAACTCCATCTGCCACTTCTTTGTCCATTGGCCAATCTGGCCCAGATCCTTTTATAATCTGAGGTAACCCTCTTTGCTGTCCACTACACCTCCAATTTTGGTGTCATCTGCAAACTTATTAACTTTACCTCTTATGCTTGTATCCAAATCATTTATGTAAATGACAAAAAGTAGAGGACCCAGCTCCAATCCTTGTGGCACTCCACTGGTCATAGGCTCCAGTCTGCAAAACAACCCTCCACCACCACCCTCTGTCTTCCACCTTTGAGCCAGTTCTGTATCCAAATGGCTCGTTCTCCATGAGATCAAACCTTGTTAATCAGTCTACAATGGGGAACCCTGTCAAACGCCTCACTGAAGTCCATGTAGATCACATCTACTGCTCTGCCCTCAGCAATCCTCTTTGTTAATTCTTCAAAAACCGCAATCTGGTTTGTGAGACATGATTTCCCATGCACAAAGCTATGCTAACTATCCCTAATCAGTCCTTGCCTTTCCAAATACACTGTCCCTCAGGATTCCCTCCAACAACTTGCCCACTACTGAGGTCAGGCTCACCGGTCTATAAGGTAAAAAAAATGACTGCAGATGCTGGAAACCAGATTCTGGATTAGTGGTGCTGGAAGAGCACAGCAGTTCAGGCAGCATCCAAGGTGCAGCAAAAGCATTCACCGGTCTATAGTTCCCTGACTTGTCTTTACCGCCCTTCTTAAACAGTGGCACCACATTTGCCAACCTCTTGTCTTCCAGCACCTCACCTGTGACAAACAATGATACAAATATCTCAGCAAGAGACCCAGCAATCACTTCTCTAGCTTCACACAGAGTTCTTGGGTACACCTGATCAGGTCCTGGCGTATTATCCACCTTTAACGTTTCAAGACATCCAGCACTTTCTCCTCTGTAATCTGGACATCTTGCAAGGTGTCACCATCTGTTTCCCTACAGTCTATATCTTCCATATCCTTTTCCACAGTAAATACTGACGCAAAATATTCATTGAGTATCTTGCCCATTTTCTGTGGCTACACACAGAGACCGCCTTGCTGACCTTTGAGGGACCCTATTCTCTCCCTATTTACCCTTTTGTCCTGAATATATTTGTAAAAACCCTTTGGATTCTCCTTAATTCTATTTGCCAACGCTATCTCAGGTCCCCTTTTTGCCCTCCTGATTTCCCTCTTAAGTATACTCCTACTTCCAGTATACTCTACTAAAGATTCACTCGATCTATCCTGTTTATACCTGACATATGCTTCCTCCTTTTTCTTAACCAAACCCACAATTTCATTCATCATCCAGCATTCCCTATACATACCAGCCTTCCCTTTCACCCTGACAGGAATATACTTTCTCTGGATTCTCATTACCTATTTCCTGAAGGCTTCCCATTTTCCAGTCGTCCCTTTACCTGCAAAAGTCTGCCCCCAAACAGACTTTGAAAGTTCTTGCCTAATACCATCAAAATTAGCCTTTCTCCATTTTAAAACTTCAACTTTTAGATCTGGTCTATAATTTTCCATCACATTATTAAAATTAATAGAATTATGGTTGCCGGCCCCAAAGTGCACCCCCGCTGACACTTGCCCTGCCTTATTTCCCAAGAGTAGGTGAAGTTTTGCACCTTCTCTGATCCACATATTGAATCAGAAAATTTTCTTGTACTCACTTCAGAAAATCCTCTTGTATTTATAAAATCTCTTTGGATTCTCCCTAATCTTATTTGCCAGTGTTACCTCAAGCTGCCTACTTGCGGAACATTTCAGGGAACACCTCTGGGACACCCGCACTAACAAACCCAAACGCCCCGTGGCTGAACACTTTAACTCCCGCCCGCACTCCGCCAAGGACATGCAGGTCCTTGGCCTCCTCCTTCGCCAGACCCTGACCACATGACGCCTAGAGGAAGAGTGCCGCATCTTCTGCCGAGGAACCCGCCAACCACACGGGATGAATGTAGATTAATCCAGCTTTCTCATTTCCCCTCACCCCACCTTATCACAGTCCAAAACCCCGGATTCAGCACCGACCTCTTGATCTACAATCTTCTTCCCGACCTCTCCACCCCCACTCCCTCTCCGGCCCTCACCTCCTTCCACCTATCGTCTTCCCAGCGCCCCGCCCCCAAATTCTCTCCCCCTTCCGTTTTATCTCAGCCTGCTTGGCACACTCGCCTCATTCCTGAAGAAGGGCTTATGCCCAAAACATCGATTCTCCTGCTCCTCGGATGCTACCTGGCCTGCTGTGTTTTTCCGTCACCACATTTTTCAACTCTGATGTCCAGCATTTGCTGTCCTCACTTTCTCCCAGTGTTACCTCATGTCTCCTTTCAGTCCTCCTGATTTCCCTCTTAAGTATATTAGTACCGGGCCTCTTAAGTATGAACTCGGATGGCACAATGGCTCTGTGATGAGCATGCTGTCTTACAGTACCAGGGACCAGGGTTCTAAGAATGAAACGTTATTTGTTGATTCAATGAAAGAAACCTTAATTCAATGAATTCAACTGCACTCATTCATGAATCAAACTGCACATTTGAATTCAACGTGTGGAGCTTATCTCATGGTTTTAGTATCTCGAGATCAATGCAATCATTCAATGAAACAAACTGTATATATTCATTCACAGAAACAAACTTTATGACTTACTCGAATGAGTAGAGCTTATCTCATGATTTCAATGTCTTGATCCTAACGCATTTATTCAATGAAACAAACTGCATACATTCATTCACTGAAACACACTTCAATCGTACAATCAATGAATCAAACGTTATTCATTGATTCATTGAAACAAACTTCCAACATTCATATAATGATTTCAACAGCATGCATGCACTCAATGGATCAAACTGCACTCATAGAGTCAAAGAGACATGCATCTCATGGATTCAATGACTCGAGCAAAACGCATTCATTTAAAGAAACAAACTACATTCATTTATTCAATGAATCAATGCCCGTTTGAATTCAATGTGTGGAGCTTATCACATGATGTCAATGTCTCGAGACGAACAGTTAAACAAACTCCATACATTCATTCACTGAAAGACACTTCAATCGTACAATCAAAGTAAAAAAATTATTTATTGATACAGTGAATGAAACCTAACACTTTCATTTCATAAATCCAACTGCATTCATTCGATGAATCAAACTGCACTCAGTCATTCAATGAAACAACGTGCATGGTTAAATTCAATGTGTGGAGATTTTCTCATGATATCAATGCCTGGAAAATAGCACATTCATTCACTGAAACACAATTCAATCGTACATTCAATGACTCAAACATTGTTCATTGTTTCAAAGAAACAGACGCAAAACTTGCATGTAATGAATCCAACAGCAGGCATTCTTCAATGAATCAAACTGTACTCATTCATTCAATGAAATAAACAGCACGTTTTTATGGAATTAGTAGAGCTTATCTCACGAGGTCAATGACATTCATTCCCAGAAAGAAACTGAATGCATTCATTCACTGAAACACACGTCGATCGTACATTCCATGAATCAAATGTTATTCATTGATTCAATGAAACAAACTTCCAAAATTCATGTAATAATTGCAACTGCATGCATTCATTCAATGTATCAAACTGCACAATTTCATTCAAAGAAAGAAACTGCACTCAGTCATTAAATGAAACAAACTGAATGAATTACTTCAACGAGAAGAGCTTGTTTCATGAGTTCGACGTCTCGATGTAAAGGCATTCATCAATGAAAAAACCAGCATGCATTCATTCAGTGTAACAAACTTCAATCGTACATTCAATGAATCAAACGTGATTAATTGATTCATTGAAACAAACTTCCAACCTTTTTATCATGATTCCAACAGCATGCATTCATTCATTCAAAGAAACAAACTGCACCTTTGAATTCAATGTGTATAGCTTATGTCATGATTTCAATATCTCTAGGTTAACGCATTCATTCAATGAATCGAACTGCACACATTCATTCGAAGGAAGACACTTAACTCAGTCATTCAATGAAACACAGTAGAGCTTAAATCATACATTCATATAAAGATTAGCAGTGCCGGTAGAGATGAGTCAGAACAGAAGTCTCTATGTATCGTTGATAGAACAGCAATCCCTGTGTATCTTATCGTGAACAGCAGTGTCTGAAAACATAACAGAGAACAGCAATACCTGAGACTTTTTCAGAAAACTGCAATGCCTATATATGAGGGAGAATACCAGTCGCTGAGGATGTTATTGCGAACAGCAGTGCCTGTGTACATGACTAAGAATGGAAGTGCCTGTGTATCTTATACAGAACAGCAGTGCCTGTGCATATGACAGAAAGCAGCAGTGCCTGAATATCTGAGAGACATCAGCAGTGCTTATAGAGAACAGCTGTGCCGTTGCACATGAATGAGAACAGCAGTCATGTCTATCCTACAGGAAACAGCAATGCATTTATATGAGAGAACAGCAGTTCCTGAGGCTGTTATAGAGAACAACAGTGCCTATGTATGTGAGTAAGAATGGAAGTGCCTCTGTATCTCACAGAAAACAACAGTGCCTGAGTATCTGAGATTGAACTGCAGTAACTATGTATCTTATAGAGAACAGCATTGCTGTTGTACATGAGAAGACACAGTAGTCACTCTCTATATTTTGGAGAACACCAGTCTCTGGGTATCTAATAAAAAACAGCAGTGCCTGTGTGCTCATAGAAAACATGAGTCCTCGCGTATCATACAATGAACAACAATGCCTGTGTATATGAGTGAGAACAGCACACCCTGTGTATCTTTTTGAGTATAGAAGTGAGTGAGTCATGAGTGAGAACATCAGTATCCGTCTGTTATATTTGTTAAAATCAGCAGTGCCGATGCAGCTTACAGAGACTAGGAGTCCCAGTGTGTCATACAATGATCAGCTGAACCTGTGTATATGAGAGAGAACAGCAGGTCCTATATATCTTACAGAGAACAGCAGTCCCTGTTTATCTCGTAGGAAACAGCAATGCCTTTGTATATGAGAGACAACAACAATCACTGTGCAAACATTCATTCAAAGAAAGAAAGTGCACTCAGTCATTCAATGTAACAAAGTGCACGTGTGAATACAATGTGAAGAGTTTGTTTCATGAATTCAATGTCTCGAGCTTATCTCATTGCATTCAACGAAACAAACTTCATTCTTTCATCCATTGATTCAACTTGCAATCGTACAATCAAAGAATGAAACGTTATTTGTTGATTCAATGAAAGAAACCAAACACCTTAATTTAATGAATTCATCTGCATTCATTCATGAATCAAACTGCACATTTGAATTCAATGTGTGGAGCTTATCTCATGGTTTCAATGTCTCAAGATCAACGCAATCATTCAGTGAAAAAAACTGCATACATTAATTCACTGAAACAAACTTCATGAGTGAATTCAATGAGTAAAGCTTGTTTCATGAATTCAATGTCTTGATATTAAGGCATTCAAACTGCAGGCAGTCATGCACTGAAACACACGTCAATCGTACATTCAATGAATCAAACGTTATTCATTGATTCATTGAAAAAATCTTCAAACATTCATGTAATGATTTCAACAGCATGTATCAAACTGCACTCATAGATTCAAAGAAACATGCATCTCACGGATTCCATGACTCGAGCAAAATGCATTCGTTTAATGAAACAAACTACATTCATTTGTTCAATGTAACAAACTGCACGTTTGAATTCAATGTGTGGAGCTTATCTCATGGTTTCAATATCTCGAGCCTAACGCATTCATTCAATTAAACAAACTGCATACATTCATTCACTGAAACACACTTCAATCGTACAATCAAAGTATCAAACGTTATTTATTTATACAGTGAATGAAACCTAACACCTTCATTCCATGAATCCAACTGCACTCATTCGATGAATCAAACTGCACTCAGTCATTCAATGAAACCAAATGCACGGTTAAATTCAATGTGTGGAGGTTTTCTCATGTTATCAATGTTTGGAGTTTAGCACATTCATTCACTGAAAGACAATTCAATCGTACATTCAGTGAATCAAACGTTGTTCATTGTTTCAAAGAAACAGACTCAAAACTTTCATGTAATGAATTCAACAGCAAGCATTCTTCAATGAATCAAACTGCACTCATTCATTCCATGAAACAAACTGCACGATTTAATAAAATGAGTAGAGATTATCTCATGAAGTCAATGACATTCATTCACGGAAACAAACTGTATGCATTGATTCTCTGAAACACACATCGATCGTACATTCCATGAATCAAACGTTATTCATTGATTGAATGAAACAAACTTCCAAAATTCATGTAATGATTTCAACTGCATGCATTCATTCAATGTATCAAACTGCACTCATTCAAAGAAAGAGACTGCACTCAGTCAATAAATGAAACAAATTGAATGCATTACTTCAATGAGAAGAGCTTGTTTCATGAGTTCGATGCCTCGAGGTGAAGGCATTCGTCAATGAAACAACCAGCATGCATTCATTCACTGTAACACACTTCAATCGTACATTCAAACGTTATTAATTGATTCATTCAAACAAACTTCCAACATTTTTATCATGATTCTAATAGCATGCATTCATTCAAAGAAACAAACTGCACCTTTGAATTCAATGTGTACAACTTATCTCATGATTTCAATATCTCTAGGTTAACGCATTCATTCAATGAATCGAACTGCACGCATTCACTCGAAGAAAGAAACTTAATTCAGTCATTCAATGAAACACAGTGCACGTCAATGAGTAGAGCTTAAATCATAAATTCACATAGAGAATGGCAGTGCCGGTGGAGATGCGTCAGAACAGAAGTCTCTGTGTATCGTTTACAGAACAGCAATCCCTGAGTATCTTATCGTGAGCAGCAGTGTCTGAATACATAAGAGAGAACAGCAATACCTTAAAAGGATTTCGAACTTACAAACAAGACTTTAAAAAGACATATCAACAACGCACAAAATCATTGAATGGATTTTGTTCTGCACTTGAATTCCAGTTGGAAAATTCTGATCATTAATCCGACTGATGCAAACGATGAGCTTGTTAAATTTGTGAGTGTATTGTGACAAGATGAATGGCTGTCGATGAAAACATGGAACCATTGGAAAAGATGGTTGCTGCTGCTCTGGTGGTTGCATGGCCTAATGGGTAAGACATCGGAGTTTAAGTCCTGCTGCGTTTGGCGATTACATCTTGTTTTTCTGAAACAACCGAAGTTGCTTTAGTTCTTATTTGCTGATGTTACCGACTTTCACAACGAAAATACAATTGTCAACATGATTTAGTGTTTGCAGTTGACACGTTGTTATGTTCTGTTCATTTTTAAATGAATCAATATAGCTCTGAATAAATTAATTATGTTTCCAAGATTTGACTCAATTTTTTCAATCTCAAACCGTTTCAACCCGAGGAGGAAATGGAAGAATAAAATAATCATGAGATTTGCCGTAGGTGTTTGAATTTGATAGATAAGCGATATTAACTGAAGGGGTTGTGAATAAATGTGAATGATACAAATATCAGAAATTAGAAACCATGAAATGAAAGGGTTCTGAGAATCTCAGTAAATGCAATAAATCTATCCAATCTCCACACTAACTACTCCGGATAATTACCATTTTTGCAACAAGCAGAAGATTGAAAACTTAGTTACATTTTAAGTGGAAGGGAAGGTTAACTTGTTATGTGTGTTTTCCAGGGCAGCAACAATCCTCTCCCTCAGGAGCAGAACAATTCAGCAGGGACAGAGTTTGAATTTGGACAGATTTGCAACAGTTGCAAATTGCAACAAGTTTGAAACTAATCTGGGCCATCTTTTTGGAAAGAGCAATTCAACATACGACTATACAAACTTTCTGCTCTGTAATTCTACATCTGCAGTGTTCTGCAGCAAAATATTTATCAAAAGGGTGATTATTGGAACTAATATATGTTGAGACGTGCAAGGAATTATCATGTCAAATACATCTGATCAGTAGATTTTGATCACAATGTAAAAGAGGAGAGGGAACAGATTCGCAGGGAGAACAGTGTGACCCCACTGGGTCTCTGTCACTGACCCAGCGGAGAGCAGACTGACCCCACTGTGTCTCTGTCACTGACCTGGGGAGAGCAGACTGACCCCACTGTAACTGATCCATTGGAGAGCAGACTAAACCCACTGTGTCTGTGTCACTGAACCAGGGGAGAGCAGACTGACCCCACTGTGTCTCTGTCACTGACCCAGAGAGAGCAGACCGATCCCACTGTGTCTCTGTCAGTGACTTTGGGTCAAGCAGACTGACCACACTGTGTCTCTATCAGTGGCCTGGGGAGAGCAGAATGACCCCATTGTGTCTATGTCACTGTTCCAGGGAAGTGCAGACTGATCCCATTGTGTCTCTTCCTCTGAATGTGGAAAGAACAGACTGACCCCACTGCATCTCTGTCACTGAACCATGGGGACAGCAGTCCACCTCCAAATGGCCAAAAGACCGAATTTTGTGCTGTGAAGGTCTGAGTTTATAAGTGCAAGAGCAATCTATTAAGATTATTTCCTTCTGAGAGTTTTTCTTTATTAGGTAAAGATGTTGCAAAATTGAAGTATGATTCTGTGGATGTGATCACATCTATAGTCTAATAGTTGGTGTTTGTCTGTCCAAGATGAATTAGCAGATTTTGGGGAATGGTTGTGTTTTGTGTCTCTCACCAATTGTAACATTTCTAGCTTGTTACTATAAGAGATAGGGTTAAAATTGTGCAGAATAAGGGAACACGTGTTGCTTCTACAAAAGCTTACATTATAAAATTAGGTTGCGCATGCAAATACTAAACAGTGAGAAATGAAAACAGGTAGAATTATCTGTGACTAATAGGACAGAGCGACCGTGTAGCAGGATGTACCAGTAACAGGAGAATAGTGTGCCAGTCTCAGGAGGGATGTGGCCAATGAATGGAATTTAGTTTGGCAGGATGATCGCACAAAGCCAGCAAACTATGCCATGGTAGTCACATATAAGGAATGAGATAATAAGAGTAAGGGGCGACAGGTTTAGAGTAATGGGAGAAGTAAACAGAGGCAGAGATAAGCTAGACAAAGAAGGGGTGAAGCTAGAACCTGTGATAGGCTATGCGCTACAGCAAAAGGGGAGGACCGAGAGATGAAGCCGAAAAGCGTAAATCAGAATGTAACCCTCAGATCGGGGTACTTATTTGATAGGCACCCATTCTTGCAAGTACATATCAATAAAATTCGCTGCTTCAGAATTTGACTCGGACTGAAATTTATTAACATGCGAGCTTTGTTTCACACAATTTGGGTGCTCGTCCGGGGTTTCCATCATCACCAGTGGGGTAGGCAACGTCGATGGCTTGGAAGACGCGTCCCGTTCCTTTTAGAATGGTCCTGTGTTCCTCAGCGGTGGATTTCCCCTTCTAGTTGACTGATTGAGATCTGATGAGAGTTTATCTGAACCAGGTGAAAGGTTGGCACAGGGAGCCAGGCAACTCGGTCCATGGACCAACTTAGAAAACGAGATTTTTAAATACCGCCTTGGTGGCTGGAATTGAATTCTAGTAGTTAATAAGTGTCTAACGAAGGAACTCAATATGAGCTGTGCTGAGGGTAAAGTAAAATCCTCCAGAAAAAAAAAATGGAAATGGAGGCGGGGTCCCTAACAACATACCTCCAGAAAGTCCGTTGAGCAGGATGTTGTGGAATTGGAAGAATAATGCTTGTACGAGGGAAAAAGACAGCAAAAGAGATAATTAAATATTGTTGCCTTATATGGACTAAGTCGTCCTCGTCCCACTGCCCTCTGGCCAAAGTGCGGGTCGGATGAAGATTGGGTTTGTAAGCATTTGATTAGATTAGACTTACAGTGTGGAAACAGGCCCTTCGGCCCAACAAGTCCACACCGACCCGCCGAAGCGCAACCCACCCATACATTTACCCCTTACCTAACACTACGGGCAATTTAGCTTGGCCAATTCACCTGACCCGCACATCTTTGGACTGTGGGAGGAAACAGCACCCGGAGGAAACCCACGCAGACACGGGGAGAACGTGCAAACTCCACACAGTCAGTCGCCTGAGTCGGGAATTGAACCCGGGCTACAGGCGCTGTGAGGCAGCTGCTAACCACTGTGCCACCGTGCACACTTTTAAAACAAATCATGGTCAGACATCCAAAAAACGTTCAGAAAATAGATGGGTGGAGTGAGAAATCACTTGAGCAATTATTAAGAGAGGCACAGGAAGTGTTGTTAAAGAGAGAGGATGAGAAGCAAAAACAGAAGCGACAATGATGGTAGCCACAGTTGACGAAGTCGTCAAGAAAAGAATTGAATCGGTGACTAGCAATCGGAGTGGAGGGTGGCAGCACATAGAACATAGAGGCAGGGGTAGAGGACGAGGAGGACCTTTTGTAGGGTCCAGTCAACAGGGACAAGGACAGAGGTGGAGACCCCAACAAGCAGGGTGTTACATCCAGAAAAAGATTCAAAAGAAAAAGTGGTGGACTGAGAAGCCTCTACAGTTGTTGTTGTGGGAAGCTCAGAAAGTGTCTGAGATATGGTGTGTGAAAGTGTGTGTGTGTGTGTGTGTGTGTGTGTGTGTGTGAGTGAGAGAGAGAGAGAGAAAGAGAAACAAGAGCTGTACAGCTAACAGAAAGTTTAACCCTTCGTGATTCGGTTTGGTGGTGATTGAATGTTTGTGCTTTGGTTCCTGGAGCTTGAGATCCGGGACTGTTTTGAATCTGATTACGATTATGGAAATTTAACATGATTTATTTTAAGGTTAAGGATCTTACAGTGATTATGAAATAAAATGTTAACTCCTGTTCTTTTTGTAGGTTATGACTGCCTTCCTATCAGTTTCTAACTAATCTCTTTTTACATAAAAGTGATTTCAAATCAGCTTAATATAGAACCCAAAATTGTGTTGCTGGAAAAGCACAGCAGGTCAGGCAGCATCAAAGGAACAGGAGAATCGATGTTTCGGGCATAAGCCCTTCTTCAGGAATGAGGAGGGTGTGCCAAGCAGACTAAGATAAAAGGTAGGGAGGAGGGACTTGGGGGAGGGGTGTTGGGAATACGACGGTTGGGAGGAGGTTAAGATGAGGGTGATAGGCCGGAGAGGCGGTGGGGGCGGACAGGTCGGGAAGAAGTTTGCAGGTCAAGACGGTGGTGCTGAGTCTGAGGGTTGGACTGAGAAAAGGTGGGGGGAGTGGAAATGAGGAAGTGGAGAAATCTGCATTCATTCCTTGTCGTTGGAGGGTTCCTAGGTGGAAAATGAGGCGCTCTTTCTCTAGGCATTGTGTTGCCATGGTCTGGCAATGGACCTGCATGTCCTTGGCAGAGTGAGGGGGGGGGTTAAAGTGTTCAGCCATGGGGCGGTTGGGTTGGTTGGTGCAGGTGTCCCAGAGGTGTTCTCTGAAACGTTCCGCAAGAAGGTGGCCTGTCTCCTCAATATATAGGAGACCACATCGGATGCAGCGCATGCAGTAAATGATGTGTGGGGAAGTGCAGGTGAATTTCTGATGGATATGGAAGGATCCCGTGGGGCATTGGAGCGAAGTGAGGGGGGAAGTGTGGGTGCATGTTTTGCATTTCTTGCGAAGGTGCTGGGAGTGGAGGTTGTGTTGGTGAGGGGTGTGGATCTGATGAGGGAGTCGCAGAGGGAGTGTGGTCTTTCCAGAACGCTGATGGGGATGGGGAGGGAAATATATCCTTGGTGGTGGGGTCTGTTTGCAGGTGGTGGAAATGACGAAGGATGATACCATGTACCTGTAGGTTGGTGGAGTGGTAGGTGAGAACCAGTGGGGTTCTGTCCTGGTGGCGATTGGAGGGCCGGGGTTCAAGCGCGAAGGAGCAGGAAGTGGAGGAGATGTGGTGGAGAACAGCGTCAACCATGTCTGAGGGGAAATTGCAGTCTTTGAAGAAGGAGGCCATCTGGGTTGTTCCGTATTGGAATTGGTCCTCCTGGGAGCAGATGCAGTGAAGGCGAAGGAATTGGGAATATGGGAGGGCGATTTTACAGGGGGTAGGGTGGGAGGAGGTTTAATCTGGGTAGCTGTGGGAATCAGTCAGTTTACAACATGATAACCTTTTTTTGTGTTTCAGGCTCATTTGTTTTCACTTAATTTTAAGCCATAACTTTATTCAGAAAGTTCCTTCCCTCAATGATAGTTGAAGTTTCGGTTCAACATTAGATTGTAATAAATCAATCCTATGGTTAATATCTGTGACCTTGGATTCGGCCATTATTCATGCATTGGAAGTTCTTTCTGAATAGACAAATCTTTTAAGACAGCTCTGGTTATTTCACGCTCTATAGCATTGTAATTGGGCAATGACTGGTCAGGACTACTTAAGAAAACTAATTTTGGATTTAAATTAAGGGACTAAAACTGGGTAATAATAGTTGATTTCAAAGTTGGGAACTGTATGCATTTTAAATCTTAAATATTAAATACTGAATAAATGAATTTATAATATATAAATATATATATTTACAAACAAGACTCTAAAATGTATAGTTAGGAAAAGGCTTTAAAGTTAGGCAAGCATAAATTGGTATTTGAAGCTATAGGGAGCAAAAATATTGTAATATTTCTTTTTAAAAAATCAAGGTTTAAACAAAACATTGGGTGATGAAAAAAGGCCATTAGATGGCCCGAAAGCTGTTCAATTGGTTAAATCAGCTCAGTAATTGATCTGGCAATGTAACATGGGAGCAGGAACAAAAGAGTTAATTGGACTATGGCGACAGTTTTGTGATGAGAGGCATGAAGAATCAGTTTTGAGCTCATGGCAAGATACAGCCACCAAATTGGGGATTGAATTAACTGCAAATGGTCCTATGGAATCTGATAAGGTTTTTAAAAATGAACATGCTCGAGCAACAGAATTACAGAAACAGAATGAGAAGCCACAAGTGACTAGTAAACAAACAGAACCCCCATGGTAGGCTCATGCTAAAACTTCGGAGGTATGGCATTGAGGATACATTAGAGGTTTGGATTAGGAATTGGCTGGCTGGAAGGAGACAGAGGGTAGTAGTTGATGGATTATGTTCATCTTGGAGCGCAGTTACTAGCGGTGTACCACAAGGATCTGTTTTGGGACCATTGCTTTTTGTTATCTTTATAAATGATCTCGAGGAAGGACTTGAAAGCTGGGTAAGCAAGTTTGCGGATGACACGAAAGTCGGTGGAGTTGTGGATAGTGAGGAAGGAAGTGGTAGGTTACAGCGGGATATAGATAAGTTGCAGAGCTGGGCGGAAATGTGGCAAATGGAATTCAATGTAGCTAAGTGCGAAGTCGTTCACTTTGGTAGGAATAACAAGATGATGGATTACTGGGCTAATGGTAGGCTACTTGGTAGTGTGGATGAGCAGAGGGATCTTGGTGTCTATGTACACAGATCTCTGAAAGTTGCCACCCAGGTAAATAGTGCTGTGAGGAAGGCATATGGTGTACTGGGCTTTATTGGTAGAGGAATTGAGTTCCGGAGTCCTGAGGTCATGTTGCAGTTGTATAAGACTCTGGTGAGGCCTCATCTGGAGTATTGTGTGCAGTTTTGGTCGCCATACTATAGGAAGGATGTGGAAGCTTTAGAACGAGTGCAGAGGAGGTTTACCAGGATGTTGCCTGGAATGGTAGGAAAATCTTATGAGGAAAGGCTGAGGCACTTGGGGCTGTTCTCATTGGAGAAGAGAAGGTTTAGGGGAGATCTGATAGAAGTGTATAAGATGATTAGGGGTTTAGATAGGGTAGATACTAAGAACCTTTTACCGCTAATGGAGTCAGGTGTTACTAGGGGACATAGCTTTAAATTAAGGACAGATGTTAGGGGTAGATTCTTCACACAGCGGGTTGTGAGTTCATGGAATGCCCGTATCAGTGGTGAACTCTCCTTCTTTATGTTCATTTAAGCGGGCATTGGATAGGCATTTGGAAGTTATTGGGCTAGTATAGGTAGGTAGGACTCGGTCGGCGCAACATCGAGGGCCGAAGGGCCTGTACTGCGCTGTATCCTTCTATGTTCTATGTTCTATAACTGCGCAATTACAGTTTTTAAAATGTTTTAGTCACTTTTTGCATTTCTACCGAGAATGGCAGATACTGATTATTTTATTTGTACAGTGTATATCATTAATAATTAATATTTATAATAAATCAATTGTATTAGTCTGAATCAATATTAGAACATAAAACAGAACATAGAACAATACAGCACAGGACAGGCCCTTGTGCCCACGATATTGTGCCGAACATTTGTCCTAGCTTAAGCACCTATCCATGTAGCTATCCAATTGCCGCTTAAAGGTCACCAATGATTTTGACTCTGCCACTCCCACAGGCAGCGCATTCCATGCCCCCACCACTCTCTGGGTAAAGAACATACCCCTGACATCCCCCCTACACCTTCCACTCTTCACCTTAAATTTATGTCCCCTTGTAACACTCTGTTGTACCCAGGGAAAAAGTCTCTGACTGTGTATTCTATTCCCCTGATCATCTTGTAAACCTCTATCAAGTCCCCCCTCATCCTTTGCCGTTCCAAAGTGAAAAGGCCTTGCACTCTCAACCTGTCCTTGTACGACCTATTCTCCATTCCAGGCAACATCCTGGTAAATTTCCTCTGCACCCTCTCCAAAGCTTCCACATCTTTCCTAAAGTGAGGCGACCAGAACTGCACACAGTACTCCAAATGTGGCCTTACCAAGGTCCTGTACAACTGCACCATCTCTTCACGACTCTTGAATTCAATCCCTCTGCTAATGAACGCTAATACACCATAGGCCTTCTTACAAGCTCTATTCACCTGAGTGGCAACTTTCAAAGAGCTATGAACATAGACCCCAAGGTCCCTCTTCTCCTCCACCTTAATAAGAACCCTACCGTTAACCCTGTATTCCGCATTCATATTTGTCCTTCCAATATGGACAACCTCACACTTGACAGGGTTGAACACCATCTGCCACTCCTCAGCCCAACTCTGCAGCATATCTAAGTCCCTTTGCAGCTGACAACAGCCCTCCTCACTATCCACAACTCCACCAATCTTCGTATCATCTGCAAATTTACTGACCCACCCTTCGACTCCCTCATCCACGTCATTAATAAAAATTACAAACAGCAGAGGACCCAGAACTGATCCCTGCGGAACTCCACTTGTAACTGGGCTCCAGGCTGAATACTTACCATCTACCACCACTCTCTGACTTTGACCGGTTAGCCAGTTCTCTATCCAACTGGCCAAATTTCCCTCTATCCCATGCCTCCTGACTTTCCACATAAGCCTACCATGGGGAACCTTACCAAACGCCTTACTAAAATCCATGTACACTACATCCACTGCTCTACCCTCATCCACATGCTTGGTCACCTCCTCAAAGAATTGAATAAGACTTGTAAGGCAAGACCTACCCCTCACAAATCCGTGCTGGCTGCCCCTAATCAAGCAGTGTCTTTTCAGATACTCATAAATCCTATCCCTCAGTATCCTTTCTATTGCTTTGCCTCCCACCCAAGTAAGACTAACTGTCCTATAATTCCTGGGATTATCCCTATTCCCTTTTTTGAACAGGGGCACAACATTCGCCACTCTCCAGTCCCCTGGTACCACCCCCGTTGACAGTGAAGCCGAAAAGATCATTGCCAACGGCTCTGCAATTTCCTCTCCTGCTTCCCACATAATCCTAAGATATATCCCGTCAGGCCCGGGGGACTTGTCTATCCTCAAGTTTTTCAAAATGCCCAACACATCCTCCTTCCTAAAAAGTATCTCCTCTAGCTTACCAGTCCGTTTCACACTCTCCTCTTCAACAATACTGTCCCTCTCATTTGTAAATACAGAAGAAAAGTACTCATTCAAGAGTGGCAGGATGCCTTCACACATTCTCTGTGACCTGTCATATTAATTCATAGCTAATTTTAAAAATGACAACATTAATTCATTGTTAAGTAAAGAATAAAAAATTACTGGCCAGAGTGTGTGCAGGCAGTGGCAGCAACAGCCTTAATTGTAGAAGAAAATGGAAACTACTTTTGGGAGAGCCTTAATAGTCAACACCCCACAACAGGTATGGACCATGTTAAATCAGAAAGCAGGGCAGTGGCTTACGGACTCTGGAATTCTAAAATATGATGCAATTCTAATAGAGAGGGATGACCTTACATTGATCACAGACATTTGTCTGAATCCAGCTACCTCTGGAAAGGGGAGGATGAAGCTCCCTCAGACCCAGAGCATGACTGCCTCGACATTATAGAATATCAGACTAAAGTAAGAATGGATCTTAAATATGTCCCTCAACATGCAGGGGCCAAGTTTTTCATTGATGAGTCCTCCAGAGTGATTTAATGTAAAAGACACATGCAGTAGTGGATGGCATAGATGGGAGTGTCATTGAGGCTAGTAGACTACCCAATAATTGGTCAGCACAAAGAAGGGCCCTTAAGACCTTGGAAGGCAAAGTAGGAACTGTAAGATTCTAAGAGTGCCTTCGGGGTGGCACGCGCATTTGGGAAGATATGGCAGGCGAGGGGACTGATAAACAGTAGGGGTAAAAAAAAACTGGCTCATGAGGAATTGGTAAAGCAAGTATTGGAATGCAATGTGAGTAATTTAATTGAGTTTCAGCTATGCAGCTGCATTCACAACTTCCAATGATATTAGTAAAAGTTTCACTTATAAAGTCACATTGGAGTTTTGGCCGGTCTGACATATCACAGATGGGTTGTTTGCATCTGGGTGCATGCACTTGGTTTGTGTTTTCATCAGATGCCTGTATCAGTATTAACATTATTACTGTGAGGGAGATAAAAGCTTGCAATGACCTTTGTAGACCATGTTGAACATCCTCTACCTTTAATGCAGTTTGAGTTGTCAAAAGAACTTGTTGAGGACCATTCCAGCAGGGGCCTATTTTTTCACGATTAAAGTCTTCCAATAGTATTTAAACATTGGAGCTCTTCCTTCTTCCTTCCATGCTACTCGATAGGTTTCTTTGACCTGTTGATGATAAGACTGCAATGCTTTATCAGGTATCTTTGCTTCTCTTCTGGCATGACATGCAGATCAACAGGATGTTGGGCAGATAATGGTGCAGACCAGGGAGTCCTCAGGGGCATTCCATCTATCAGTTCAGACGCCAAGAATCCTGTCATTTTCTGAGTCATGGTTCTCATATTAAAAAGGGCAATTGAGAGTACTTGCAGCTAATTAAGGCCTGTATCTTCTGACAAATTGATTTGCTGACCTTTTAAGGTACCATTGGCTCTTTCTACAATTCCCGCTGCCCGAGGATGGTTGGCACAATGGAATTTTTGGTTCATATTCAAACTCTTACATACTGCCTTGTTTAGCTCCGCACAGAAGCGGGGATCATTATCAGAAGTGACCATTACTGGTTTTCCAAATCTGGGTATGATTTCCCTCAGTACAATTGTACAAGTAGTTGTGGTTGCGCGGTCAGTACAGGAATAAGCTTCAATCCATTTACAAAATGCATTGATTATCACTCAGCAATATTTATAATCATGACATCTTGGTAACTCTATAAAATCTAACTGCATAGTATCAAAAGGTGCACTTGGCAAGGAAGTTTTACCTGGTAGACACCTTACTTCTTTCCTGTATTATGTGTTTGACAAATTAGACAATTTGCAGCTGCTTGTTTTGCTTTTTCTTGCAGGTGGAGATTCCACCAAGTTTGGAGAATTCTGTCCATCATTCCCTCCTAACCTACATGCGTGTTTTTTATGAATACAATCAACTAGAATAGCCAAAGGTGAGTCTGGCAGACATGTCTGTCCTACTGGCATTACCCAAAGCTTATTTTAACAATTTTAATAATAACCATAGTTCACCCATCTTTGTCTTTCCTCATCAAAGGCGTCCGCTCGCGGTCAGTTGTAGCCATGGTGTCAGCAGAGGAAACATAAGAGTCTCCCTTTGGTTACCTATTCATCATTTGAGTAGCCATATCTTTTTGGCAAAAGCTGCTTTCTTAGCAGACGCAAAGGTAGAAGACAGAGGGTGGTGGTGGTGGGGGGTGTTTTTCAGACTGGAATACATTTAGAGGTGAGCAAGGATACCACAGAATGCGAGGTACAGATTTCTACATTTTTCTACATATTGCAGCCAGACACTACATTCGTGTGGATGGTGGGGAGAATCTAGGTTCAGGAAGGCATACCCTGAACAACAAGATCAAGCTTAGTAGAATGAAAAGCAACAGGGCACCAAGAGGAGCCAGGCTGGTGGGTGAGAACAGCTGTCACACAGGTGTCGAGGATGGAAAAGTTCTTTCCGCCATAAAAGGGGCATCCTGCTGAGGTCCCTGTAGAGGGCCACCACGGGGTTGCCAGCTGCTTTCACTCCGGTAATCAATGGAGGGCTGTATTGCAAAAGGGCAGTTCTAGGACCAATGTCGAGGTTGATTACAATGGAAAGAAAAAAGTGATTCTTGGGGGACTCTGGGAAATGAAGGAGTCAGTGCAGAGTCGTGAGAGGATGTATAGGGAGTAAGAGGCATCATGGTTTTTGGGGAATATGCATAGGAGGACCTCAACGTCCATTTGGATGTTGTGAATACACGGAACCATTCCTAACGTCCTTCCATACTGGATGAAAGTATGAGGGGTCCATTTGATAGCCTGACTAACGTTGCCGACAGAGAGATTTATTTTGATAGCTGGGTTAAGCTTTAGCCCATGTAGTCCGGGCAAGTTCTGTCTTGGTCTTGGCAATGGTAGCCTTACTGTTGGGATCCTTTAGTTCCCAGAAATAACAAACCTCTCAGTTGAATTGTGCAACCTCGACATCTTGCCAGTGGATGTTGTGGGATTTGATGGCTTTCTGTACCTGATCAGATAAGACAGTTATATATAGGGCATTAAACTGCCATGATCGCCCCTGCGGGTAGTTAGCATCCCCAGAGTAAGCGCTATAGCATTCCTCAAAATGTGTAAGGAACACCTCAACCCCTTCACTCAAGACTTCACCCACATCAACTGCACGATGCACTGCTTGGCAGAGACAGGTAATAATCCAACCTGATGGTTAGGTTTGGCCTGGTGCCAGACCACTAGCTGAGTATAATTATTACATTGTAAAATTTCTAAGAACTCAGCCCATTTTTCAGGGCTCCTAGTCCTATTAATATAATTAACAAATCCCTCAGGATTCTTTCCATAATCTGAAGCCTTATTGATAATGCATGAGAATTCAAGATCCACAAATCATGTTTGTCCTGGATTCAGGGCCTGTGGTATAGGAACACTTCGATTTGGGAAATTTCGCTATGGACCTGCCTTATCAGGGTCAGTGCAAGAACTGATATTAAGATCCTGAAACTTTGATTGAAGAATTGCAATGTCTTTGGGATTTATTTGTATGGGTCAGTGGAACTCAAAGGAGTTCCTTCAGTGTTCCCTCCCCATTTTATTATTAATTGACTCCGAGTGGTGGGCTACAGGTTCTTGGCAAGCTGAATCATTATTTAGTTGAACAGTTGGAGGAAGAGCAAGGGCCTTGGCACGTTTGTCATCAGAGTAGGGAGGGGAGTTCAGGCGACTTTTTGTTTTATGAAGCATGCTTGCCTTGGCCGTACTGTGGGTGAGTTTTGATGGGGGCACCAGAGGAGATTGGTTCACAAGACGGGAAGCATGAATTATTTCTTCCTCCGAATCAGTGTCCCAATTCTCATCCGCAGATGGTTCAGGATTGTTTAGTAATGGATCTTTGGTCGAGGAGAGGGTGGGGTATAAGGAACCATCTTTGTCCTTTTTACTATTTTCTCCCTAGCCAACTTTAGTTCTGTTTCACATTTGCATTTTAGTTCTGTCCAATTTAGTTCAGATCCTTCCCCAGTTAATGGACTGAATCTCCATTTAATACAGTTTTGTCTCCATGATGATTGTATATACTTTTCCCATTTTTCCCTCGTTACGTTTTTCCACACTGAAATAGCTTCTTTCTGCTTACTTCCATCTCTTTTTTTTTCCAAATCCCTTGTTTAATCTTAATGAGTAGATTAAAATCAAGTGTTTCCCCTAGAGGCTAATCCTTATTCTGTTGAGCAGCAGTGGCTGATATTTCCCTTAATTGTTTCTCATCGTTAGGAAACAGACTTATTATTTCTGTTATGGGACATTTGTCCTTCACCTTATCTCGGGTCATACCCTTATTTATCCAACTTATTTTAAACCTTCACAAACGACTGATTGGCAGGAGCTCCAATCCCAATTACTACAGGGGCTCCACAAAACACAAAACATCAAAATAAAACACGCAAATTCGCTCACTAACAAGCAAATGTGCATCCAAATTGAATCTCAAAGGGATAAACTACAGGGATGCAAGCTGCACGAATGAATCTCTGTCAGTATGTCTCGCTCGCTAACTCTCTCTCTGTCTCTCGAACACACACGTGAACATTTTAGAAGATAAACCTCGGTAATGAACAACAAGACTAATTATTTCTGCAAAACATGCTTGACATTCGAACACCCTGACAGTTTGTGATTTTAGTACCTATTTAAACAATCTTATTCAGGGTTCTGTCAGGGTACTGTGAAAGTGAAATGGGGGAAACATCACAAAGATGCAGACTGAGAGCAATCAAGGTATAACCTTACCTTGTGCGGCCATTGTTCTCGAGTCTGGCCCTTAAATGAAGCTCCTCTTTTCCAGTTTCACTCAAACGTATCCCTTGTAGGAACCCTGCTCGCAGCTCCAAATTGTTAAAGTACAGATGGCCCAGGGAATACCTTATGAACTCAACCTGTAAGCCTCTCTTATGGTTCACCCAGGAGATCGTACTCTTTGGTGGTCTGGAATAAAAAAAATCTTTTACAGACAGTTTAGTTTAATTTTAATCATGCCCTTCATTTACTAATAGCATCACTGTTACAGCATAACACTGTTACCTATAAGTCAAGCTAACAGGATTCCATTAATCCACGAGAGTAGAAATCGCTCTTCTTTCAAGAGCCTTGGCCAGATACTCCGTTGTACTCTCACAAACTATCTTTATACACCACTTTACAAAGGCTGCATTGTCAGAAACACAAAAAGTTAACGAAAGCACTGCATGTTCTGAACTAGACAGATAATAGTGAAGGACAATAATTCGGGACAGAAGACAATTGATAGTGAGCTTCGTTCCATGGTCAGAATTAGACATTGTTTATTAATTTCACGAAGAAACAACCGTGAATGTTATCACTCAGTGTCTTGTTCATACAGCTTCTTTGATGTGAAGGCAAATGTTCTTAATTATCTTATCTTTTCTGCCATACCAATTTCTCATATGCAGCAAATGTATTCTACAATTAAAATTTACATTTCAGTCTAATAGTTAAGGACAAAACTTAAGGCTATATAAACTTTCTCAGCTGCATAGTATACCACAGATATATTGGCAAAATTTTCTTTCTCTGGACCCACCACGATGAGTCACAGAGAGAAAAAAAATACACAGTAATATCAACGGGTTACATCCCACCATCAGACTTACCATGGACTATTCTTTCGCATCTGTTTCATTCTTGGACACATGCATCTTAATGAAAGGTGGGCACCTCAATACCTCAATCTACTGCATAGCCACAAATAACCTCATTATGCTACACTTCTCCAACTTCCACCTTAAACATATTCAAACAACCATCCCCTATGGGCAAGCATTACACATACACAGGATCTCTTCAGATGTGGAAGAACATGACGGACACCTGAAGGTGCTCAAGTATGCCCTTATAAGAACAGGATACGATGCTCAACTCATTGAATGCCAGGTTGGATGTGCCATGGCAAGGACCTCTTCAGGCGACAGACATGGTTGCAAACGATAGAGTGCCCTTTTTTTCCCCAGTACTTCCCTGGAGCCGAAAAACTACGCCATGTTCTGCACAACCTGCAACATATTATCAATGATGATAAGCATCTCGCCAATTCCTTCCCCAGGCCTCCACATCTTGCCTTTAAACAACCACCAAACCTTAAACAGACAATTGTTCTCAGCAAACAGCCCGGCTTTCAGGACAAGATCAATCACAACATTGCACAACCGTGTCATGAGAACCACTGCAAGATGTGTCAGAGGGACAACATGGATAACACCATTACCTGTGGGGACACCACCCACCATGTATGCGGAAGGTACTCATGTGACTTAGCCAACATTGTCTATCTCATACACTGCTGTCAAGGATGCCCTGAGGCACGATGCATTGGAAAAGCACAGCAGGCCAGGCAGCATCAGAGGAGCAGGTAAATCAGCATTTTGGGCAAAAGCCCTTCATCAGCAATGAGACTGGGAACCTTGGGGTGGAGAAATAAATGGGAGGGGGTGGAACTGGGGGGAAGGTAGCTGAGAGTGTAATGAATGGAGGGGTGAATGGAGAGGATTGGTGGGAAGGAAGATGGACAGGTGGGACAGGACATGAGGGTGGTGCTGAGCTGGAAGGTTGAAACTGGTATAAAGTCTGGTGAAGGAGAAATGAGGAAACTCGTGAAATCCACATTGATGCCATGTGGCTGGAGGGTTCTAAGGTGGAAGATGTTGCATTCTTCCTCCAGGCACTGGGTGGTAAGAGAGTGGTGATGGAGGCGGCCCAGGATCTGCATGTCATCGGCAGAATGGGAGAGGTGTTGAAGTGTTCAGCCACAGGGCGGTCGGGTTGGTTGGTGCGGGTGTCCCGGAGATGTTCTCTGAAGTGCTCTCTGAGTAGGCATCCTGCCTCCACAATGTAGAGGTGATCGCATCAGGAACAATGGCTACAGTAAGTGTCATGTCTGGAAGTGGAGGTGAAACTTTGATGGATATGGAAGGTTGCTTTGGGGCCTTGGATGGAGTTGAGGAGGAATAGATGTGGGTGAAGCTTTGCAATTTCTGCGGTGGCAGGGGAAGGTGCCAAGAGTGGACGGTTGTTGTCGTGGGGGATGTGGACCTGACGAGGTAGTTGAGGGGGCAGCGGTCTTTCAGAAAAGCAGGTTGGAGTCGGGAGGGAAGTATATCTCTGGTGGTAGGGCCCGTTTGTAGATGGCAGAAATGGTGGAGGATGATGCAATGAATACGGAGATTGGTGGGGTAAAAGATGAGGATCAGGCGTTCTGTCCTTGTTGCGGTTGGAGAAGTGGGTTTTAATGCATTGTCTGAGCTGAGATGTCATCTTTTGTTATAAAATCTTAAGTTATCTCAAAGAGGTGATTTTTAAAAAGTTCTGGGTTCGTTTGTTATAAATTGCATGTCATATGGCCCTGCTCCATAGCTACCTGATGAAGGAGCAATGCTCCAAAACTTAGCGATTCCAAATAAATCTGTTGGACTATAAGCTTGTGTAGTGTGATTTTTAACATGGTAACACTTTTTTTTTCATGGGCAAGGAATGAAACCACCTGAGGAACACACTGAAAGAGAGTGGAGAGCAAAGTAGTTTCAGATGCTGTTAGCAATGAGCAATAGCTAGTAGAAAGCTAAACAACAAAAGCATAACCACAAACCAAATTAGACATGCATGAGAAAGTATATTAATCTGAAGTAATCACTTCACAGTGATTAATACAGATACAAAAAAGAAAGACTGGTCAGAAAGGATCATCGATTCCCTGCAGGCCAGAGTGGGAACAGCAACATTGGGATCCTGTGCATTCTTCCTCATGGAATTCACTGATCCACACATCTGGACAAAAAAATTTAAAAATGAGAAATTTCCTATTATAAACATTAAATAATATACTGTAAAACATCTGTCTTTTGATTATAAATGTATTTTCATCAATATTTTAGTTCCTTTCAGTTTACCCTGCCCTGATGGCCGATTGTTTATTCTTTGCTTGTTCTTTCCACAAATCAGCATGTATGTTGATGGGGAATCCAAGTTCCAACCAGTGGGCTTGGTGGATGTGGGATCCAACAATTGGGCATGGTGTCAGACAAGGTAGATGAGCCAACATCCTCAGTACTTGCATGGAAAAGAGCGTTGATGCTCTTATTGAATCCATTGAGTTCATTGGGAACTGACTCGGGATGAAAACAGGAAGAACTGCGGATGCTGTAAATCAGAAACAAAAACAGAAGTTGTTGGGAAAGCTCAGCAAGTCTGATAGTATTTGTGAAGAATAATCTGTTAACTTTTCAGTGCAGAATCTCTGATTTCTCTACACAAATGCTGCCAGACCTGCTGAGCTTTCCCAGCACCTTCTGTTTCTGATTCTGGATGAACCCTGCTTGTTTGTGGCTTCATAGTGGAGCCTGTGACCATTTTAAAACATTTCCACATCATCACCAAGAAATATTGTTTCCAACTGCAAAACAACTCCTAAGTCCATCACTGCCTCAGCTCATCATTGATGAAACAGTCATTCATTCCATTGTCACCCTTGGACCCTTGTATCTAGTGCCATATGGGCCTGATACCAGAGTATAAACTCCATACATTTGTTTCGTTTTAATTTCTTCCACCCTCCTGGCATGCTTTTCCAAGAAATTATCTGATCATCTACTGACAGCAGTGACCGACCCAAGCATGTTTACCTCCTAAGTTTTCATTTCACGTTCTTGCTTGTCTATTCAAAGTGTTCCAAAGCCATCCATTGATTTCTTTGCTTTCTTGGACTGGTGTAAATCTTTTTTTTAATCTCTATGAAATTGTTAGATGTTCTACTGTGATGTAAATGTGTAGTGGTTGGAACAAGTGCTACATGAATCTAATTGACTATAAGATTCTTCATTGTGGCTGTTAACCTGGGCCAATCTAGGAGCCCAGGCAGACAGAAATAAACAGGAGATTTACAGAGTTTAGTGATTCTAGAGACTGGCTCAGATCGGCTAGTCAGAATCCATGTACAGACCACATATAAATTAAGGATGACTTCGTGATAGGATAAAGTCTCTCTGCAGTTATTTCAAAATGCCTACCAGCAGACATGACTGTAAAATAAATTACAGATTACATAGAAAGAAATCAAATATGAAATGGCAGGTAATAATGCCAGAAACAATTAGGAACAATCGCATGGGTCACAGACCTATCTGCGTTTCCAGATTCCTTTCTGAGTCCTTCCGATCGCCCATGTCAATCTCCGATTGAAGGTGCTTCTCTTGCTGACTAAGTAATTGTCATCTGACCTAATATCAGCTTTGGTGGGTCAACATCAACTCTACTTAGTTGGCCAGAATAAAAGTCTTTTAACTGTGTTTATAGAATTGTACAACAAGGAAACAGAGCTGTTCGGTCCAAGCAGATAACTTAAATTAATCCAGTCGCATTTGCCATCTCTTTCTTAATCCTTCATATTCACACACGCATCCAGACGCATTTTAAACGTTGCAATTGTACCAGCTTCCACAATTTCGTCTGGCAACTCATTCCCTACACGTACTACCCACTGCATGAAAATATTGCCTCTTAGGTCCCTGTTAAATTGTTCCACTCTCGCCGAAAACTTATCCCTCCAGCTTTTGACTCTCCTCGTCAGGGAAATACCTTGACTAATCAACCTATCTTTACTCCAGGGAAAAAATTCCCAGCCTATTCAATCTCTCCCTCCAGCTAAAAACCTCCAACCCTGGTAACATCCTTAATAATCTTTTGGAAGTTCTTAAGTTTAGCAACATTTTTCGTATAGCTCGGAAACCATAATTGAACACAGTATTCCAAAAGTAGGCTTAACAATGTCTTGTAAACTCGTAACATGTCTTTCCAATTCCTATACTCAAAACACTGAACAAGAAAGGAAACATACTAAATGCCTTCTTCACTATCCTATCTATTTGCAACTCTACTTTCAAGGAACTATGAAACCACACTCTAATGAATCTTTTCTCAGCAACATTCCTCAGGACTTTACCAATAGCCCATCTGATCAAGGTCCCATTATACTGTGATGTAACTTTCTTTGCTGTTCACTCCACGAGTTTGGTGTTATCTGCAAACTTACCAAACATATCTCCACAATTCACATCCAAATCGTTGATATAAATCACAAAAAGCAATGGACACAGCACCGATCTTTGTCGCACATCGCTGGTCACAGTCCTCCTGATGGAATAGCAACACTTCACTACCAGTTTCAAAACCCTGACAGTTTCTGCTTTAGTACCTATTTAAATGATCTCATTTAGGGTTCTGTCAGTGCACTGTGAGAGTGAAATGGGGGAAGCATCCCAAAGATGCAGGCTGAAAGCAATCAAGGTATAACATTACCTTGTGCGCCTATTGTTCTCGAGTCTGACCCTTAAGTGAAGCTCCTTTTTTCCAGTTTCACTCAAACGTATTCCTTGTTGGAACTCTGCTCACAGCGTCAAATTGTTAAAGTACAGATTTGAGATGGGACAGGGAATTTCTTATGAACTCAACCTGTAAGCTTCTCTTATGGTTCATCCAGGAAATCGTACTCTTCAGTGGTCCGGAATAAAACAAAATCTCTTGCATTAATCATGCCCTTCATTTACTAATACGATAACACTGATACCTTAAAGTCAAGCTATCAGTTTTCTATTAATCCACGAGAGTAGAAATCGCTCTTCAAGAGCCTTGGCCAATTATTCCGTTGTACTATCACAAACTATCTTTATACACCACTTTACAAAGGCTGCATTGTCAGAAACACAAAAAGTTAACGAAAGCTCTGCATGTTCTGAACTAGACAGATAATAGCGAAGGACAATAAATTGGAAGAGAAGTTAATTGCTACTGAGTTTCGTTCAGTGATCAGAATTAAACATTGTTTCTTAATTTCACAAAGGAACAACTATGAATGTTATCACATAGTGTCTTGTTCAGACAGCTTCGTTGAGTTTCAGGCAAATGTTCTTATTTATCTTATCTTTTCTGCCATACCACTTTCTAGTATGCAGCAGATGTATTCTATAATTGAAATTTACATTTTCGTCTAATTTTTTAACAAAACTTAAGGCTATAAACTTTCTCAGCTGCACACTATACAACAGGTATATTGGCAACATTTTCTTCCTCTGGACCCACGGCGAAGAGTCACAGAGAGAAACAAAACTACACAGTGATATCAACGGGTTGCACCCTTCCATCAGACTTACCATCGACTATTCTTTAGCATGTTTCATTCTTGGACACATGCATCTTCATCAAAGGTGAGCACCTCAGTACCTCACTCCATTGCGCAGCCACAGATAACCTCACAATGCTACCCTTCTGGAGCTTCCACCCTAAGCATGTTGAAACAACCATCCCCTAATGACAAGCATTACACATGCACAGGATCTGTTCAGATGCAGAAGAAGGTGACGGACACCTGAAGATGCTCAAGGATGCCCTTATACGAACAGGGTACCATGCTCAACTCATCGAATGCCAGGTCGAACGTGCCATGGTAAAAAAACTGCAATGACCACTTCAGGAGACAGACACATTTGCAAATGATAGAGTGCCCTTTGTTGCCCAGTACTTCCCCGGAGCCCAAAAACTACGCCATGTTCTTCACAGCCTGCAACACAATATCAATGATGGTGAGAATCTCGCCAATACCTTCCCCACGCCTCAATTTCTTGCCTTTATACAACCACCAAACCTTAAACAGACAATTGTTCACAGCAATCTGCCCGGATTTCAGGACAAGATCGATCACAACATAGCACAACCATGTCATGTGAACCACTGCAAGATGTATCAGAGTGACAACATGGGTACCACCACTACCTGTGGGGCCACCACCCAATGTGCACGCGGCAGGTACTCATGTGACTCAGCCAACATTGTCTATTTTATACGCTGCTGGCATGATGTCCTGAGGCACGATACATTGGTGAGACGAATTTCAGTGGTCAGGGACATTTGGACTTAGATATTCGGGAGAACAGCTGAACAGCAGTGTTCAGGAATGGCATCAATGGAAAGTCCGGTGTATGGTGCTGGAAAAGCCCAGTAGGCCAGGCAGCATCAGAGGAGCACGTAAATCAACATTTCAGGAAAAAGCCCTTCATAAAGAATGAGGCTGGGAGCTCTGGAGTGGAGAAATATCATTCACGTAGCAAAAGAAGCTGGTGGAAAAGTGATTCCTTAATATGAATAATGACGAAGTGGAAGAACATATTGAAGAACATCAAGGAGTGTTGACAAATGAGGAATTAGAAGAACTTCTGATGATTAGAAGAATTCCTGATGAAAGGTTTTTACCCGAAACATTGATTTTCCTGCTCTTTGGATGTTGCCAGACATGGTCTGCTTTTCCAGTGCTGCACTCTTGACTTTACTCTCCAGCACTTTCTCCCAATTAGAAAGACTTGTCTAGTAATCAACAGAGGAAGACGAATACGTGGAAGAAGAAACTGAAACAGAACCAGCAATTTGGACATTGGAAAAATTTGGCAGTTTTTCAGTTTGCGCAGCCTTTAAAGGAAAAAGTCCTGGATTATGATCCTATGATGGAACACAGTATTAAAGTAAGCTGTACGATCACCAAAGCATTATAACCTCTCCAGCTAATGTTTGATGAGCTGAAAAGAAACATCTACTTCTTATCATGATATTTTTTCCAAAAGATTGAAAAACATACCATGTCTACTGTTGACAATGAAAAACCATCAACATTGTCTGCTCCTGACATTACCCAACCACCAACACCGTCCGCTCCTGACATTACCAAGCTGTTTCTCCAGCCGATCGAAGTACCAGGAGCACCTGAAGCAGATGATCCTCCTTCTATAGCATCTTCACATCATCATATCATCGCAGCACTAACAAAAAATGGAGAAGCTGGTGAGTACCAACAATAGGCTAAGATTTCTTTTAAGAAATACACTTAAAGCTAAACGTAAGAATGTAATGATTTGGAGGAGTCTGTACTGGAATGGGGAAGACAGAATTAAAATCACGCAACACCAGGTTATAGTCCAACAGGTTTACTGCATTTAGAAGCACTAGCTTTTGAAGCGCCATTTCTTCATCAACTGGTTCTAAAGCTGGAACATAATTCTGTATCTTATTGTCCTGCTTCCCAACCATCTGATGAAGAAGCAGTGCTTCGAAAGCCAGTGCTTCCAAATAAACCTGTTGGACTATAACCTGTTGACGTGTGATGTTCGACTTTGCAAAAATGTAAGGCTATGTTTTTTTTAAGAAATACAATAAATGGTGAATGTAAAAATATAATGTAAAAATGTACAGCATTTGTACTGTGTGTACAAGATAAATTTCTTTATTACATGGTCCCTTAAGGTTAAACTAATACGTCACAAACCCATTCAGTCCAGAGACCAATCACCGGTATAATAAGGTACTGGATAATGTATTTTATTATTCTTTTGTGTTGATAATGTCTAATTGTACGTAATGTCTAAACATTAGCATAGGAAAATGAATTGCCTACAGGGTTTGCTGTCATTTGCAAGTTTGGCAGACTCAGAACGTTTCCCCCACGGATAAAGGGGTATTTCTGTACTGCTCTTTTTGGCGATGGTATCGGAAACTGTCCAATTACCTTTGTTTTTGCTTCTCATTGGATCATTTGTCCATGTCCAGTGACATGGCTCAGGAAGGTGACTTGGGCTTTGGCAAATGCACTTTTAGCTAGGTTTATCACCAACCTGCCTTCTGAAGTCGATCAAACAAGTCTGGTAAATGGTGCAAATTTTCCTTCCATGTGTGATATATTTTTGGATGAAATTCACCGACAGCGAGTTATTCATGGATTAGATGCTGAGAAACAAAGAAAATTAATCACCATGTGTCTTAGTCCAATAGGCCATTCAACCATTCCCGAGGCACAACAGCTAGTGAGAGGTCCCTTGATGAGATGTAGACAGTGGTCCTCGCTGCTGTAGGGAAGGATAAGGCAGACCCCACAGAGGTGCCACACAACTGTAGAACAACAAGAGAAACACTCCATCCACGTTTCCTAAAGACTCAGGGTCCAATTTGTCTGGATTTTCCAGGATATGACCAACACCTCTCTCAGCGATGAGAAACTGGATCTGAACCCTTATCTCCTATGAGTCAGAAAGAGGGAGAGGCACATTTATGGGATTTGACCCCTCCAATGTCTGCTCTAATGAGGCATGTGTCCTCTGCAAAGGGAGTAAATAGCACAGCAGTCATCCAGAAAATCAGCATGGTCTAAACTTTCAGACAGACTCCCCTTCCATACAAGTCCCCCTTCCCAGAAGAGAACTCTCCCAAATGAATCCTAAACTCAATCCGAGCTGTAACTGTGGCTGATCCAATCGTTTCATTCGGGAATGCCGGGAACCCAAGATTCCCACCAGGCAATGGGAAGTCTGGAAAAGGGGGCCAACATACAGAGGACCATCCTGGCAGCAACAGGCTGTGACTCATACTGTGAGGGTGACAGGGGCAACCCCATAATGGAAATAGCTTTAAAGCTCCGAGACATGCGAGTGCACAAACTACCACATGGTAAAAAAATCAGGAACTACTGGGAAATGTCAATTTACACCCTGGAGGAACAATCAAATCTCCACAGCACATCCTGCACACGATGCATAGTTAGTCTGAAGTGGGGGAATCAGGTTACAATTGGATAATTTTAGATATTTTTAGTGTCACGTAAAACACAGTGTTAGATATTAGACCAACATATTTACAGAAATTACTCTTGTTTTCATTTTAGAAAGTGCACCAAAGTCGCTACTCCAAGGTAGCGATATGACCTTCTGCAGTGTGTATCTTATATTGTGTAAGAGCTTTCTAAAGACTGCATGTAAAGATGTAGCATGGATACAAGAGAAAAGGATTTCCACAGGATCACTGTGATACGACCCACCAGATACCATGGAGTGTGTAGATGGGACCTCTGGGTCCACCCTTCAGAATCAATGGAATTCAGGTGTAATCAACTGCTTGTGGTGTACAGGAAAACCCATGGGATTGCACATTATGTTACATGAGCGTGGTCATCACAGGCGAATGATGGGATTTCTCCGAGAATGGGTGCGTGGTACTGGGAAGCCAAGAAAACAGCCCAGACTTGTGGTCAGAGTTTGGGCAACCATCTCGCGGGAAGTCCCACCAGGGAGAATTCTTCGAGTGTAAAATTAAAATTAGACTGAGACCAGGAGTGAGTCTTTTCCCCCAGCTTGTCCCACACAAACCAAGCCCACATAATGGACGAGTCACAGGTCATACCTTGTTCAATAACATTTACCACAAACTAAGGTCAATCATAATCGATGTTTCAGTCATACAGTTACAAATGTGGTGTTCTTCCCCATTAAAATGATTATATTCCCACCTGACGAATCGAATAATGGGATGAGGACAGGGAAATATGCGTGGAAACCCAGACCAGCAGTTAACAGACGAAAGAGAAGGGAACTCCTTAATGATCTAGCCACAGCCTACAGGGCAGGATTGTCATTGGTCAATACTCTTGACTTTGCTAATTTGGAACATAAACTCAGGAACCTGACTCAACAAGTCAACAGAGCCCTAGGAGGATTGAACACAGACAATCAAAAGGAGACAGCTGGGCAACTAGTGGAGAATCATATTAGCCATCATTTCTTACCCACACTGCAGGGTCACACCAAGACAATTAAACAAATCATGCAGAGCCCAATCAGGGATGATGGTGAGCAGCAAAACCACAACCTGTGCAGTATCTATGTTAATGGGATGATGGAACAGCCGAGGGAGGACCTAAGGCGGGCTAGCCAAGGAAAAGGCCTATCCCAGACTAGTGACAAGCACCGTGACTATTTGTTCCAGGAGAAGACCCACACCAACATCTCTCACTGACAGTTGCAGCAGGTCACCAAGGTCTGGGTTAATGACAGCTGCAAGGATACTTGCAGTGAAGCACTGGGTGCTAGGGATTCCAATTATCCCGAGTGACAAAGTTGAGGTGAGAACTTAGAAGTTGAAAATATTAGAATTACATACAAAAGCTTTGAACGTGTTTCCATGACACCTTCCCATATGCTGAGTAGAAACAGGGGGATATTGACAGAGACCCTCTGAAGTAAATCTATCGCTTGCCCAAAGCTTGTCATCGATTGATTCGGCTCTGTCAGATCAAGCCGTATTCCTAACTGCACTGACCTTAAAATATCTCAGAATATCGCTGGTTATTATTGCCAGCTTCAAAAAGTAGATATCCCAACAGATAGGTGTACTCACAATGAATAATGCCTATAAGGTAAATCAAACTCCCAGGGTAATCACTTTATTCCTATTCATTTACGAGATGTGGGAATCATTGGCTGGTCAGTATTTATTTCCCGTCCTTAGTTGCCAGTCGAGAAGGTTAGAGAGTGACAATAAGAGTGAGGTCAATGATGTATCCATAGGTAGGAGCCTATCTTGTTCACTGAGCCCCCTTCCCTCAGGAAATGCAGTATATTCTCTTCACTTGGACCTTCATGTGACTCCAGACCCTGTGAAATGAGGGATGGGAAATAACTGTTGACCTCGGTAGCAATGCACACGTCAGTGTTTGAGAAGAATTACATTTCAATCAATGAGTGCAATGTTATTGTTTAAAGAGGACGACTCTTAAAAACAAAACTCAGCAATGCTGTAATCTATATCTCCCTAAGGAGTTTCCACACAGTATAAGGAAAGGTCTCAGGAATGCATCAGCTCAGTTTCAAACAAGAAGCTTGTCAGCTGCCTGAAGGACAGATTACCTCACCCTGAAAAATGCATCTTCCAATTGATCAGGTGCAGAAGGCGTTCTACACCATCCTTGCTTTTACCGGCATCCCTGGTATGGCATTATGACAATTGAACTTGTTTAAATCTGCTGCTGATATGCTCTCTGGTTTTACCCTTCGAACAATATCTCCAGGTCACTGACTGGTAAGCCTTATCCAAAAACTGGAACAATGATAACAATTCACTGAGCTGAATTCTCAGTACAATTCCCCTCTGACAGAGACTCCCAACTTCCCTGGAGCTGCAGCATTTTCTGATCTGTGTTCTGCTGCCTGTTCTGGTTTCATCCAGTTTGAAGATAGGAGGAGAGATCATGTAAGTTAGTTCTGAAAGAGTAGACCTGAAATGTTTACTCTGCTTTCTCCCCCATATGTGCTGTCTGTGCTGCTGAGAAATTTCTGTTTTTGTTATATAAGTGAGGCCTGTTTTTGCTAAAATTTAGAAGATTAAGGGCTAATCTACGCAAAGTCCCAAAGATATTAATAGAGAAAGACAAGCTATTCCCACTAATTATAAACTGAGGAAACGTTCCAGTGCGTTCAGGAGAGATGTTAGGTAGCACTTCTACGTAAAAAGGGTGGTAGGGGTTTGGAAATCTCTTCCACATGCAGAAGCAGATAGTGGATGAGTTCTTAATTTTAAATATGAGACAGTTTTGTTCTTTGTTAAGCAAAGAATTTATGGATAATACACTTGCTTTGATTTGTAAAGCTTAATTTGTCATCCTTTTTGGAAATTCTCTCCTTCTCACTGCCTCTAGTCAGGAAATTCAAATATTGACAGATTGCCCTCCTGATCCCTGCACGTCGAGTCGTTTGTCATGTACATATGTGTAGAATTACAGTGTGAATATCACAGTAATTCCAACACTCACACATTGTCACTAAGGGAGCCTTGCACTCTCTGTAAGTGTGAGGCAATGGAGTAGCTTGGTTGAGTCTTATATAAGTTCTGATGACCTGTTTTTTGTTCCTGTTGTGGCTCCAATCAGGATATTGTCCAATGCCAAGAGTAGAGATAACCTGACCCAACGGAAAGGGGAGAATTTGTTTTATTGACAGTCCAATCTCCAACCCTATGACTAGGTTAGGAGCAAGGCTTCTTATGGGGTTCTGCCCCCGGCAGAGTTGGAGCTGATATCTTTAAGAATATTTTACAGCTGTGCAAATTGTTAAATTGTTATCTTGTAATCAAACAGATTTCTTTCTGCTCCCTCAGGAGGACTGTGAACTCAGACCCTATCCTAGCTCCATAATCTCTGGACTGAATGTGCTGGAGTATAGTCTTAAAATTCAAACTCACTCAATGCAAATGAAATCCACAGCTACAATGGGCAGGTCATTGGTGGTAAAATCTAATTGTGGCTATCTGGAACAGGCGGGGGAGTTTCTGTTTAGTAATTCGCTATTTCTTTTCCCATTTGTCTTCCACAGTAAATTTGTTGGCAATTTGTATTCTTTCCCAGCGTAAGTGTGGTGTTTCCTCTTGCACGACTCGTTACCTGGTGGTTATGGCAGCTGCCGATCTGATGGTCATTTTCACTGATGTTATACTGAGGAGAATTCCCTATTTTTATTACTCACGGTCTTTTCTGGACATCACCCCTGTGTGTAGTGTTATTGGGGCTCTGTTTCGTGCAGCCAGGGACTGCTCTGTCTGGTTCACCGTCACTTTCTCCTTTGACCGATTTGTGACCATTTGTTGTCAGAAGCTGAGAACAAAATATTGCTCTGAGAAAACTGCGACAGTGGTTCTAGCAACAACCTGCATCCTGTTCTGTCTGAAAAACATCCCTTTCTATTTTCAATATGAACCTTGGATGATAATCAACAATGTGCCATTCTACTGTAAAATAAAATCAAGTTACTACACTGAGACTTGGTGGGTGGCATTAGATTGGCTTGATACGGTTCTAACCCCTTTATTGCCATTCGTTTTAATTCTGTTGCTCAATGCTCTGACAGTTAGACACATTTTAATGACCAGTCAAATACGAAAGAGGCTGAAGGGTGAGAGCAAAGGAGAAAACCGCAGAGACCCAGAGATGGAGAGCAGGAGAAAGTCTGTGATTTTGCTCTTCTCCATATCGGGGAGCTTCATCCTCCTGTGGTTAATCAATGTTGTGGATTTCTTATATTATGTCATTCAAGGAATGAATATTGACGAATACCCACCTTTTCAACTTCACCTCAGTAAAGTTGGTTACATGCTACGGAATCTAAGTTGTTGCACAAACACATTTATTTATGCAGCGACATTGTCTCAGTTCAGAGCAAAGTTCAGTAACATAGCAAAATACCTGTTTACACGAATTCCTTGTGTTAGAAATAAAAACATTCCTCAGTGACGCACACGGGAGGGACTTATTGTTTCCAGACTTGAATGATTTTTGTTTCATTAATTTGTGCAAAGTGGACATCACAGACTGGGTCAGCATTTACTCCCTGTCCCTAGTTGTCCTTTGAGAAGGTGGTGGTCTGCTTCCTTCTTGAATTGCTGCAGTCCATGTGCTGTGGTTCACCCACAACGTTGTTAAGGAAGGAGTTCTTGGATTTTGATGCAGCAACACTGAAGGAGCGGTGGCATATTTCCAAGTCAGGATGGTGAGTAGTTTAAAAGTAAATTTGGAGGTGCTGGTGTTCCCATGTATCTCCTGACCTTCTCATTCCAGGTTGAAGTTGTTGTGGGTTTGGAAGGTGGTGTGCAGGGTGATAAATTTCTGCATTGCATCTTGTAGATGCCATTCACTGCTCCTCTGAGCGTCGGTGGAGGAAAGAGTGAATATTTGTGGATGTGGTGCCAATCAAGCATGCTGTTTTATCCTGGATGGTGTCAAGTTTCTTGAGTGCTTGTTGGAGCAACACACACTCAGGCAAGTGGAGAGTATTCGATGATCTCCTGATAAGAATCCTTATCCCAGTGCAGAAGGAGAGTCGAGCTGCGAACCTGCGGATTCCTCATCATTGCATAATCAAAAGGAATTGTCCGGGAAACTGGAATTTCCTACTGGGTAATTCCAAATGGAATTTCCTACTGGGTAATTCTTATCAGCTTGAAATAATTTATTCATCTCCATCAAAATCAAATCCTTCAGAGGGTTCTCATACAATTTCGTAGGATAATTTGTCAGAAAATGCTTGAACATTAAACACATTATCTCACACCTCAATAACAAATGAACAGACCCCATACTAATGGCAAAAGCAGACAACTGTCAGCTGTTTCGATGCAAAAATGTGTGGTAGGCATTATCAGGACCCACCCACCGAAAAACATGTCTGGATCCTGCAGTTTCAGCATCAGACAAGTGTGGAGGCTGAAAAACCTCAAGGATTCAGACAAGTGGTACAGAGGGAGTAAAACAGCTTACAGCACCATCCAAACTGACAGCACCATCAACATGACACAAACACATGCACAGATACACACACAGGAACACAGATACACACTGAGGAATACATACACATGCACAAAATTGCAGTGTGGAAAGGTCTGCAATTGGACTGAGGTCTCACGGTGAAGATGCTCATGTGGAGAAATGTTGTGCTCCCCCTGCAAAGTGGAAATAATTTATCTTTGAGTAGTTTTCCTGACGTTGTTCACAATAAACAGAGTGTTTCCAGTGCAATTATACCCAGGCAACTCCAAGTGAATCGATTTGTGAGGAGACAGCGTGAATTCTATTACACTTTCTGCTGCTTACAATGTTTTCTGATGTACTCTCACAAATTCTAAGTGAGAAAGGATTCAAAAATGGTAGCAGTGAGACCAGCACTGGGCGTGTTCATCTCCTTCTCCTCATATTTCAAGGACAGTACCATAAGTCATCCAGTAAAGCTGCTCTGCATCTCCAAAGGTATTCTTTGAAGAACAAAACAAACGTGCAGTATGATAGATTCACAGACTTAAATGTTTTCTCCAAAAATAAATCTGACTCTTGTGCAGTAGTGTGGACAGTTCACTAGAGGGTGGCATTCTATCACTTTCGACACAAGATGGACAGACAGAGAGAAAGAGAGAAAGTCGAGCCTTTGATTCACCATATTTTAATTCATTCATTCAAAATTATGTCAGGACAAAGTGAGTCCCATTGCAGGCAAGGACGGACACACACACACACACACACACACACACACACACACACACACACACACACACACACGTCAATATTAGCATCAACTTCGTATAATCTTTAATACAAGAGGGACAGACAGAGACAGAGAGGTGTTTGATCCCATTTTAATGGCTTTACCCCAAAAACAATAGAGACCCCATAGAGATACAGTTAAACATAGATTCCTGCAGTAACATGAACACACACTGGACACAAACACATAGATAAGTACAAAGACAGACACAGATACACGCAATCAAAAAAAGTACTGTAATACATACACAGATGCACACGAATACACACACATATACCTTCAGACACACACAGTCATTCATACAGATGCCCAGACACATCCACAGATACAGAGATAGAAACACACACAGATTGACACAGAAACACACGAATACACACATACTTGAAAACACACAGACACGTAAAAACACACACAGGCAGAAACATTCAGACACAAATATTGTCAAGGACTGCATAAGTGAAGCCACTAATAAAATTCCTCATCCGAAACACTAAATGAGAAATCCGTAGATTTTTTGCAATGTGAGAGTTTACTGGAAATGTGTGCATAATTTCAAGTGAAGAGCTGTGCCTTTGTTATGAAGGGGTAAAAGTGTACTGTATCTTTAAAAAAGTATCTGACAGCACCAAGTGTACTGAACAAGATTCAATGAAACCTTACACGGTTCTGTCCCCTTTAGTCCAAGAACTCCCCGCCTACGTTCGGGACACCACCCACACCCTCCACCTCCTCCAGGATTTTCGCTTCCCCGGTCCCCAACGCCTTATTTTCACGATGTACATCCAGTCCCTGTACACCTCCATCCCCCATCACGAAGGACTCAAAGCCCTCCGCTTCTTCCTTTCCCGCCGCACCAACCAGTACCCTTCCACTGACACCCTCCTTCGACTGACTGAACTGGTCCTCACCCTGAATAACTTCTCTTTTCAATCCTCCCACTTCCTCCAAACTAAAGGAGTTGCCATGGGCACCCGCATGGGCCCCAGCTATGCCTGTCTCTTCGTAGGATATGTGGAACAGTCCATCTTCCGCAACTACACTGGCACCACCCCCCACCTTTTCCTCCGCTACATCGATGACTGTATCGGCGCTGCCTCGTGCTCCCACGAGGAGGTTGAACAGTTCATCAACTTTACTAACACCTTCCATCCCGACCTCAAATTCACCTGGACTGTCTCAGACTCCTCCCTCCCCTTCCTAGACCTTTCCATTTCTATCTCGGGCGACCGACTCAACACAGACATCTACTATAAACCGACTGACTCCCACAGCTACCTGGACTAAACCTCCTCCCACCCTGCCCCCTGTAAAAACTCCATCCCATATGCCCAATTCCTTCGTCTCCGCCGCATCTGGTCCCAGGAGGACCAGTTCCAAGACCGCACAGCCCAGATGGCCTCCTTCTTCAAGGACCGCAGATTCCCCCCAGACGTGATCGACGATGCCCTCCACCGCATCTCCTCCACTTCCCGCTCCTCCGCCCTTGAGCCCCACTCCTCCAACCACCACCAAGACAGAACCCCAGTGGTTCTCACCTACCACCCCACCAACCTCCGTATACAACGTATCATCCGCCGTCATTTCCGCCACCTCCAAACGGACCCCACCACCAGGGATATATTTCCCTCCCCTCCCCTATCAGCGTTCCGCAAAGACCACTCCCTTCGTGACTCCCTCGTCAGGTCCACACCCCCCACCAACCCAACCTCCACTCCCGGCACCTTCCCCTGCAACCGCAGGAAATGTAAAACTTGCGCCCACAACTCCTCCCTCACTTCCCTCCAAGGCCCCAAGGGATCCTTCCATATCCACCACAAGTTCACCTGTACCTCCACACACATCATCTATTGCATCCGCTGCACCCGATGTGGCCTCCTCTATATTGGGGAGACGGGCCGCTTACTTGCAGTACGCTTCAGAGAACACCTCTGGGACGCCCGGACCAACCAACCCAACCACCCCGTGGCTCAACACTTTAACTCTCCCTCCCACTCCGCCGAGGACATGCAGGTCCTTGGACTCCTCCACCGGCAGAACATAACAACACGACGGCTGGAAGAGGAGGGCCTCATCTACCGCCTGGGAACCCTCCAACCACAAGGAATGAACTCAGATTTCTCCAGTTTCCTCATTTCCCCTCCCCCCACCTTGTCTCAGTCAGTTCCCTCAACTCAGCACCGCCCTCCTAACCTGCAATCTTCTTCCTGACCTCTCCGCCCCACCCCACTCTGGCCTATCACCCTCACCTTGACCTCCTTCCACCTATCACATCTCCATCGCCCCTCCCCCAAGTTCCTCCTCCCTACCTTTTATCTTAGCCTGCTTGGCACACTCTCCTCATTCCTGGTGAAGGGCTTATGCCCGAAACGTCGAATTTCCTATTCCTTGGATGCTTACCTAACCTGCTGTGCTTTAACCAGCAACACATTTTCAGCTGTGATCTCCAGCATCTGCAGACCTCATTTTTTACCCCTAGTTGTTTGGAGACAAAAACGAATGCGAATTAGGCCAACCAGTTTAAATTATACACACAAAAAACAAACTCCAATCAAGTTTTAATCTAACATATTGACAATATAAACGCTGATGACACAATCTGATGCTTGGGGATATAAATCCTGGAAAACGTGAACAGTTGACAGAGAACTGCCAAGCCACAAATAAATGCAGACTGCCCACAGAATATGTCACTTAAAGGTACATTTATCTATCAACCACCTGTGAAAGAGAAATTCTAAGAAGAGTAAAATCTACAGAGGAAGATACAAATGGAAGACTCGACAGCTGCATGGTTTAGAAATTTGAATTTTGGTAAATCTTAATCAGACGTTTTATTGGACTAGAGTTATAAAGGCGAAAGTAGCAATAGGATATTGTAACAAATGGTTATTAGGTAATTATTTTCTGTTATACTTCCAGAAATAAAATTATTACGTTTTACTTTAACTGGTTCTTGGCCTCTCAAATTTTCGCAGATTACTGCACTGAGTAAATCATTTTTTGTATTACAGGTTTAAATTGGCATTAGGTTCACTCCGTGTTGGACCACCTTTAACAAATCTGTGAAGAAAGGCAACAAAAAAAAAGTAGTCTGGTTAGCAGAATCTGAGGCTGCCTTTGTAAGGATGAAAGCAATTTGAATGAATGAAATAGTGTTGGCCATCCCTGACTTGTCCAGACTTTTCAAAATGGCATTTGATGCTGGTAACTTGGAGTTGTGTGCTGTCTTGTTCATAGGAAAAATACTTTCCCGGAGAAGAAGAGGCTATGGGATTGCTGTTGGCTTTTCAATACTTTGAAGTTAACATCTGACAAGATTCAATGAAATGAAAAGTTACACTGATCAAGATCTATCAACCTTCATTGAGAAGTTTCAAATGAAGAAAGCAAGGCTAATCCAACGGAGTCTTTTGCGGCAACCATTTCATGTAAAGATTGTACATCTTGCTTAAAAACTTAACGTAGTTGCTGATGTACTGTTCCAAGGGGAGAAATAATAAATGGATTGCAGTCAGTGAAGGAGCAGCACCCAGAAAACTTGTGGTTTCAAATCAACCTATTGGACGATAACCTACTTTTGTGCGACGTCTAACTTTGTTCACCCGAGTCCAACTCTGGCACCTTCATATCACAATTAACCAAAGACATCTCTTACTCATACAATTATATTTACATGCATTTAACGTAGATTCAATAACTGAAATGACTTCCATTTATCTTCAGAAGGCAGACGTCAGACAGTGGTCTTGCCCCACCGAGCCTTTGTAGCAGCTATTCCAAGCATTAGTGTGTTCTTCAGCAAGTAGTCCTGGATCTTAAGACGTGTTAGTCTGCAACACGTAATCAAGGTCACTTCCTTGTTCTGGAAGACCAAGAAGTTTCGGGCAAACCAAAGAGCCTCTTTTACTGAATTGATGGTCCTCCAGGCGCAATCAATGTTTGTCTTGGAGTGCGTCCTGGTGAACACAGTAGAGCACAGAGTCCCGCATCACACAACTGCTGGGAACACACCTTAGCAGACACACTGCATCTTGCCCCTGACTTCCTTTGCAAAGAAACATTCCAGAAGGAGTTGTTGACAGTCTCTACTCACCTTGCAGCTGCTTCCAGGGCAGAGTGCTTACTGGACAGAATCCAACTCCAATGTTTGTTTTGTTTTCTTCATATGCTATTATACCGCATTAAAACGCTTTATTAACTTTGGATGTATATATACATTTTTATGGATAAAGTACACTTATGAATTTTTTAAAAATCCTTTGCACCCAAAACTGCTCACAATATTCTAAATGCCTTAAACAGCCTGAGCAGTGCATTCTGCTCTTCTATTCTAAAATTCTCAACAAATCCTAACATTATATTTTCGTACCTAACTGCAACTGAAGCTGCATTTTAACATTAAGACAATCCTGAACACGGACTAACAAGTCCCTTTGTGCTTCAAATTTCTGAAGCCGTTCCCCATTTAGAAAACCGTCTCTCCATCTCTCCTTCTAATCCCAGTGCATAACCACGCACACTTTACCACATTGTGTTCGCCTGGCAACTGAATTGTACGAAAATCCTGAAGGAGGACTTACTCTCCCGAGTACCCGTTTTTATGCCTCAGGTCTGGCAGTATCTACCCAGAGAGAGATAAAGCAGCGACATCGTTTTTGGTCCGGTGGCGGCCGTCCTTCGGAGGATCGCACTTTGAGCTTAATGCAGCCACACACAATTTCTTTATCACTTTCACCGCTGTGACTGTGGGAGGGAGTATTTTTCGTTCCAAAACATATTATTTTGTCTGGCGACACCACAGTCGGCCCTTTTGTGCTTTTGTTTCTCTCTTCTGAAAGGTTTGTTTCTCTTCAAAGAGCTTTTCTTCTGAAGTAGCTGCAAGGTCTCTTGGGCACGAAGCGGCCGTTAACAGCTAGCTCGCACGCGGCGGGGGGCGAGGCCTCAAGATAAAACTGTCGGAGGGAGAGCGTGCAGTGTGAATAAAGCCCCTTTCCTCACGAAATGGTGGTGGTTATTGGCGGAATGAAGGGAGAGAGGACTACGTCACTAAAGTCCTATTTCCTGAAGGTAATGATGGCGAATATGATGAATATTCGACACCAGGAGTTGGACCTTTTGTGTTTTTGTTTTCTCTCCTGAAAGGGTTGTTTCTGCATAAAGAGCTTTATTTCTGAAGCAGTTGCCAACGGTCACTCGGGGCACGAGGCGGCCATTAACCGTCATCTCGGGCGTACGGCGGGTGGCGGTCCCACCCAGAAGGGAAAATTGTCAGAGGGAGAGCGGATCGTGTCAACAAACTACCATTCCTGAAGGAAATGATGATGGATATTGGTGGATGGAGGGAAAGCGGACTGTGTCGACAAAGTCCTGTTTCTGAAGGTAATGATGATGGTCATTGGGGGCGGGGCGGGGCGGGGTGGGGTGGATTGGGGAGACGAGAGATTCCACTTTGGTCCCACTCATTTCCCTGAGCATGCCATCTTGCCAGTAAATGGGGCCGGGCGGCTGTTACTGATTTTATTTTCCCCTCTCACTTTGCCTAGAGCATTTGTATTTAAATTAGTGGGATTCTTAATGAATGCATGCTGACTTTCTGGGAGTAATTAGGCATGTTATGGTTGATAGTACCTTTTAGGAATGACCAGGAGGCGCAGATAATTCCTCAAGATAATAAGTCTTTATTTGCAGACAAAAGCTGTAGCCATCAGAGTAACCAACCCTGAAAACCCCCGAACAGTGAGAGTACTCTACAGTTATGTTGTTCGAAAAGCCAGGCTCTATCCCCGTTATAGTGGCATAACCAATCGAACTAAGCCTACATTAACAAATCAGGCTCTGCTTCTGGATTGCTTCAGGCCCTCACATTGTGCTGTGGTCATCTTTTCTTTACCTTTTATCACTGACAGGCCGCAGTCGGCACACTCGAGCATGCAATCCAGACCTTGCACTTATGTAACATTCCAACATGGATTAATTTGTAGGTATATATTCATTTTTAACATAGACACTGTCCATATGGCCATTTCTACTAACTCTCAGACGTTTTACTATCCCTTTCCCACCCTTAAAACTGCAAAAGCAGTCGGCCCCCAACCTTATTATTTCTCCCTCACATATCCAACACAAGTGGGAATAATTATTGGCTGCTGCCTCCAACTCTCATGGCCAAACAGGCTCTGTCTGTACACTAAACACTCAGATTGGTGCATACAATTGAGAAATAAAACAGGAACAATCGACGTTTCGTGCCCAAAACGTCGATTTTCCTGCTCCTCGGATGCTGCCTGACCTGCTGTGCTTTTCCAGCACCACGCAGATCTAAACTCTGGTTTTCAGCATCTGCAGTCCTCACTTTTGCCCTGAGAAATAAAACAACCAATTATACAAAATAAAGAATATTGGTTAGATACGTTTTGTTCAAAACTGAGCAGAATTTCACAAAGAAAGAACATTAGTGTGAAAGGGTTGGAATAAAGAAAGTGTTACTTTATGTAAAAAGTTAAAACACAGGACCTCTGATTTGAGGCATGAGTTTATTTTAACCTTGAAGAGACTTGACACATTAATCCTCTCTCCCCTTCTCAATAGACGCTGTTGGAACTGTTCAATGTTTCCAGCAGCTTGTGTGATTATTTCAGGTTCCCAACAGGAGTAGTGTCTCAAATTTCGGTCAAAAAATTGCTGTGCTGCAATTAACATTTAAGTAAGAAATGGGAAGCTGCAGAGCGGAAAACTTCCGAGATGCTGAGTTTTGTTGCCACTTCCACACTGCAATTTACAGAAACCATCGTCACGACAAGGGAGGAGCAATCTGCATGGTTTGTTTTATCAAAGAATAAAACATTCATGTAGTTTCAGAGAAAGTAAGATGACAATGCCAGTTCACCTAATCTTCAAGTTCTTCTGTGCAAAATGGTTTTGAAAGCACAACCCTGTGATGTCTGGGAATAAAACGCGGGTTAACTGCTTGGAAGGAAGCTATGCTTACCACTATACCGTCATCGCTGTGCGACTGAATGGCTCACAATTCTCAAACGCATTTAACAAGACTGTGATCATGATTAATTGAACATGACTAAAACAAAAACACGAATTTCTGGCGAAACGCAGCAGGTTGTCATCATTAGCATCAGAAATCTTCAGTTCTGAAAAAGCATCATTACGCCCAGAAGTTTGACTCTGCTTTCTCCCCACAGATGCCAGACCTGCTGAGTTTCACCAACAATTTGTGTTATTTTTGAAATCTCCAGAATGGACAGTTTTCTTTAAATAGACCTGATGATGCATTGAGTCTAGGAGTTGCAGCTGCACAGGACATTGGTTAAGCCACTTTTTGAGTATTGTATGCAATTCCAGTCTCCCTGTCAGAAGGATACCGTGAAACTTGAATAGTTTCAGAAAAGATTTACCAGGATGTTGCCAGGGTTGGAGGGTTTGAGCTATATGGAGAGGCTGAATAATTTGGGACTGTGGGGTGACTTTAGAAGTTTCTAAAATCGGGAAGGGCATTAATAGGGTGAATAGACAAGGTGTTTTTCCTGGATTGGGGGAATCCAGAACTAGAGGTTATAGGATTAAGAGGAGAGGAATAAGATTTAAAAGGGAATTTAGGGGCAAATTTTCATGCAGAAGGAAGTGCGTGTATGGAATGAGCTGCCAGAGGAAGTGGTGCAGGCTGATACAATTACAACATTTAAAAGGCAACTGGATAGGTAAATGGATCGGGACGATTTAAAAGGATAGTGGCCAACTGCTGGCAAATTAACTTCGGATGTCTGGTAGGCATGGACGAGTTGGACTGAAGGCCAGTTTCCCTACTGTACATCTCTCTGGCTCTAATAACTCGATTAACCACTAAAGGGAATTCTGGATCAGGTGATAGTCTACCTCAGAAGCAGAGTTGAAGCAGCGTAGAATCGATGTGGAACTTGATTCGGCCCAACAAGTCCACACGGATTCTCCAAACAGCATCCTGCCTAGACCAACCCCCCCCCCCCCCCCCACCAACAAACACAATCTAATCCTGCATTTCCAATGTATGATCCATTTTACCTACACATCCCTGAATGTTACGGGTAATTTAGTACGGCCTAGGCACCTAACCTGCACATCTTTGGACTGTGTGAGGATAACAGAGCAACCAGACGAAACACACGAAGACACAGGGAGCATAAACTTAAACTCTACACAGTCATAAATCAGACAGGGTACTGGGTAATTGGAGAGGGAGTCCTGGTGTTCAGACTGATGTGTGCATGAGGGGCCAAACAGCCTCATTTCAGTGCTGTAAAAACTCTATCACATGATGACTCCCTACCTGCAACATTTGCATTTTGCTAAGATTCGTTATTATTTACATTACTCCGAATGAAATGCATGGAGAGTAGTTTGTTCTGCATTGAGTGAGATCTGTATAGTGGTTGTTCACCAGCATCACAAATAGCAACATTGGGGGATTGTCGATTAAATTCTTGCCCTTTACTGATTCCATTGAAACATGACATTTTCTGAGTAATTTCATTTGGTTTAAGATGGTTCAATTTTAATACATTGCTGTTCTTAGTGTTACGGAGTAGTAAGGGGGTAGATTGGAGAATGTATCCCCTCAAATTAGTAGGGACAATAGTTGCCATTCCCTCTGAATTAACGCAGACCGTGCTGAGGCAGCTGACAAGGCCTGGCAGCATCTATAGAGAGACGGGAAAGGTTTAGTAAGGAGTAACCAGGGGAGATGTGAACCCATGTGATAAAGGGTGGGGCTCTTCGACAGAACAGAAGGAAGTTAGAAAAATATCAATTTCTGAGAAATTGGAATAGGGTGCCGCAGAAGAAAGAATGGGATGGTTTGTAACAGGCTGTTAGTTGCAGATATTTAATGACAAATAGTTTCATTGAACCAAGTCTAAAGGGATTTGGAATTGGATCTGTAAAAATCTAAGAGTTCAGGGAATTTAGCAGGAGGACACTAAACAGTCTATTCAAAACTTTCCATCTTCTGGCAGTCAATTCAATTATGGATGACTTCAGATTTCAAATCCAGTTTCCTGACCACTCCCCATGTCCCCTGAATCCCTGAGGCACTGGCAAACTGGCTATACTGATCTGAAATGGAATCAGATTAGTATCCTCAGGGATTGACAATATCAAAGACTCACTGGCGTTAGAATGAAGTGCTATCTGCTCATCTCTGTCCCAAATTCTGCCCCTTACTCTGAGGTTCTGTCCTTGTGTTTCAGATTCCCAAAAATACCGAAAAGGGAAATCAGGAGGGCAAAAAGGGATCATGAGATAGCTCTGACAAATAGGGTTAGGGAGAATCCAAATGGACTCCATAAATACATCAAGGAAAATAAGAAGAGTAACCAGGGAGAGAATAGGGCCCTTCAAAGATCGGAAAAGCAGCCTTTGTGTGCACCCCCAGGCGATGGGGGAGATGTTGCATCAGTGTTTACTGCGGAGGAGGATTTGGAACATATAGAATGTGGGAAAATAGACTTTGATATCTTTAAAAGTTGTCCATATTACAGAGGAGGAGATGCTGAATGTCATAAAACGGATAAAGTTGGATAAATCCCCAGGACCTGATCAGGAAATGAGGGAAGGGGTTGCTGGGAATTTTGCTGAGATATTTGGATTATCTGTAGTCACAGGTGAGGTGCCAGAGGTTAGCTGGCGTGGTGCTACTAAATACAAAAAGTGGTCAGAAAGAGCTTGGAAACTACAGACCTTTGAGCCTGATATCTTGGGCAAGTTAGAACATAGAGCACTACAGTGCAGTACAGGCCCTTCGGCCCTCGATTTTGCGCCGCCCTGTCATGCTAATCTGAAGCCCATCCCACCTACACTATTCCATGTACGTCCATATGCCTGCCAATGACAACTTAAATGCACTTAAACTTGGCGAATCTACTGCCGTTGTAGACAAAGCATTCCATATCCTTACTACTCTCTGAGCAAAGAAACTACCTCTGACATCTGTCTTATACCTATCTCCCCTCACTTTAAAGTTGTGTCCCTTCGTGTTTGCTGTCAACATACTTGGAAAAAGGCTCTCCCTGTCCACCCTATCTAACCCTCTGATGATCTTGTATGTCTCTATTAAGTCACCTCTCAACCTTCTTCTCTCTATTGAGAACAGCCTCAAGGCCCTCAGCCTTTCCTCGTAAGACATTCCATCCATACCAGGCAACATCCTAGTAAATCGTCTCTGAATCCTTTCCAAAGTTTCCACATCCTTCTTATAATGTGGTGACCAGAACTGTACACAATACTCCAAGTGTAGCAGTACCAGAGTTTTGTACATAACCTTCTGGTTCCGGAACTCTATCCCTCTATTAATAAAGGCCAAAAGACTATATGCCTTCTTAAGAAACCTGTCAATCTGGGTGGCAACTTTCAGGGATCTGTGTACATGGACACCGAGAACTCTCTGCTGATCTGCACTCCCAAGAGTCTTATCATTAGCCCAGTACTTTGCATTTCAACTATTCCGTTCAAAGCATATCACCTCACACTTGTCCACATTAAACTCCATTTTCCACCTTTCAGCCCAGCTTTGCATCCTATCTGCAACCTATTACATCCTTCGTCATTATCCACAACTCCACCGACCTTCGTGTCATCCGCAAATTTACTGACCCACCCTTCTATACCCTCATCCAGGTCACTTATAAAAAATGACGAACAGCAGTGGACCCAACATCGACCCTTGCGGTACGTTATTAGTGACTGGACACCAAGACGAACAAGTTCCACCAACTACAACCCTCTGTTTTATTTCATCAAGCTAATTACTGATCCAAGCTGCTATGTCTCCCACAAGCCCATTCCTCCACATTTTGCATAATAGCCTACTGTGGGGAACCTTATGGAACGCCTTGCTGAAATCCATATACCACATCAACCTGTTTACTCTCATCTACCTGTTTGGTCACTTTGTCAAAAAACTCAATAAGATTCGTTAGGCATGACCTACCCTTCACAAAACCGTGCTGACTGTCCCTGATCAGATTATTCTTTTCTAGATGTTTATAAATCCTTTCTCTTATAACCTTTTCCAACACTTTACCAACAATTGAAGTGAGACTGTAATTACTAGGGTTGTCTCTTGTACCCTTTTTGAACAAGGGAACCAAATTTGTTATCCTCAGTCCTCAGGCACTATTCCTGTAGACAATGGTGTTTTGAAGATCAATTCCAAAGGCTCAGAAATCTCTTCCCTTTCTTCCCAGAGGATCCTAGGATAGATCCCATCCGGCCCAGGACACTTGTCTATTTTGACGCTCTGCAGTATTTCTAACACCTCTTCCTTGTGAACCTCAATCTCTTCCAGTCTAGATGCAAGTATCTCTGTATCTTCCTCACCAACATATTCATTTTCTATAGTGAACACTGTCGAAAAATATTTATTCAGTGCTTCCCCTATCTCCTCTGACTCCACACACAACTTCCCACCATTATCCTTGATTGGTCCTAATTTAACACTCGTCATTCTTTTATTCCTGACATACCCCTAAGAAAAGCCTCAGGGGTAACCCTGATCCTATCCGCCAACAACTTCTTATGTCTCCTCCTGGCTCTTCTGAGCTCTCTTTTTAGGTCTTTCTTGACTTCTTTGTAACCTTCAAGCGCCCTAACTGAGTTTTCATGTTTTGTCCTAATATAAGCCTTCTTCTTCTTCTTGACCAGGATTCCACTTCCTTAGTAAACCACGGCTCACTCGTTCCCTGCCTGACAGGTACATGCTTATCTAGGACACACAGGAGCTTTTCCTTTAATAAACTCCACATTTCTAATGTGCTCACCCCTTGCAGTTTCCTTCCCCATTCTACGCTTCCCAAATCTTTCCTAATTGCATCGTAATTTCCCTTCCCTCAGCTATAACCCTTGTTTGGTGGAGTACACCTATCCCTTTCTATCACTAAAGTAAACCTGACAGAATTGTGATCGCTGGCTCCAAAGTGCTCACTTACTTCCAAATCCAACACCTGGCCAGGCGCGTTACCCAGTACTAAATCTAAAGTGGCTTCGCCCCCTGTAGGCCTGTCTACATACTGTATCAGGAATCCCTCCTGCACACACTGGACAAAAACTGACCCATCTATAGTACTCGTACTATAGTGATCTCAGTCAATATTTGGATAGTTGAAGTCCCCCATGACAACTACCCTGCCTCTGTCACTCCTGTTGAGAATCATCTTTGCTATCCTTTTCTCTACATCTCTGGGACGATTCGAGGCCTATAGAAAACTCCCATCATGGTGACTTCTCCTTTCCTGTTTCTAACCTCAGCCCATACTACTTCAGTTAACGAGTCCCCATACATCCTTTCTACAACTGTAATACTGACCCTGATCAACAATGGCACACCTCCCCCTCTTTTACCATCTTCTCTGTTCTTACTGAAACACCTGAATCCCTGAACCTGCAACAGCCATTCCTTTCCCTGCTATATACATGTCTCCGTAATGGCCACAACATCGAAGTCCCAGGTACCAATCCACGCTGCCAGTTCACCCACTTTATTTCGGATGCTCCTTGCATTAAAGTGCACACACTTCAAACCAGGTTCTCGCTTGTCAGTGTCAGATACTTAATATTGGAACTCCCTACTCTCATCCTCTTCTGTACCTGGCCTACAATTTTGGTTCCCACCCCCTGCTGTATTTGTTTAAGTCCACCTTAATAGCTTTCCGAATTTCCCACCCAGGATATTGGTACCCCTCTAGTTTCGATGAAAACCATCTTGTTTGTAGAGGTCCCCCTACCCCAGAAGGGGCTCCAATTATGTAAAAACCCGAAACCCTCCATCATGCACCATCACTGTAGCCATGTGTTTAACTCATGATATCCATGCATTACATTTTTCAAGTTGTCAATGAAAAACTTGCAGCATTTTTCATGTATCAGAAAAAAAATGTAACTGACATTTATTGGAGAAGCCATTCATAGAACATAGAACATAGAAAGATACAGCGCAGTACAGGCCCTTCGGCCCTCGATGTTGCGCCGACCGAATCCTACCTAACCTACACTAGCCCAATAACTTCCAAATGCCTATCCAATGCCCGCTTAAATGACCATAAAGAAGGAGAGTTCACCACTGCTACTGGCAGGGCATTCCATGAACTCACAACCCGCTGTGTAAAGAATCTACCCCTAACATCTGTCCTATACCTACCACCCCTTAATTTAAAGCTGTGTCCCCTAGTAACACCTGACTCCATTAGCGGTAAAAGGTTCTCAGTGTCGACCCTATCTAAACCCCTAATCATCTTATACACCTCTACCAAATCTCCCCTAAACCTTCTCTTCTCCAATGAGAACAGCCCCAAGTGCCTCAGCCTTTCCTCATAAGATTTTCCTACCATTCCAGGCAACATCCTGGTAAACCTCCTCTGCACTCGTTCCAATGCCTCCACATCCTTCCAATAGTATGGCGACCAAAACTGCACACAATACTCCAGATGAGGCCGCACCAGAGTCTTATACAGTTGCAACATGACCTCAGGACTCCGGAACTCAATTCCTCTACCAATAAAGCCCAGTACACCATATGCCTTCCTCACAGCACTATTTACCTGGGTGGCAACTTTCAGAGATCTGTGTACATGGACACCAAGATCCCGCTGCTCATCCACACTACCAAGTAGCCTACCATTAGCCCAGTAATCCATCTTCTTGTTACTCCTACCAAAGTGAATGACTTCACACTTAGCTACATTGAATTCCATTTGCCACATTTCTGCCCAGCTCCGCAACTTATCTATATCCCGCTGTAACCTGCCACATCCGTCTTCGCTGTCCACAACTCCACCGACTTTTGTGTCATCCGCAAACTTGCTTACCCAGCTTTCAAGCCCTTCCTCTAGATCATTTATAAAGATAACAAAAAGCAATGGTCCCAAAACAGATCCTTGTGGTACACCGCTAGTAACTGCACTCCAAGATGAACATAGTCCATCAACTACTACCCTCTGTCTCCTTCCAGCCAGCCAATTCCTAATCCAAACCTCTAATGTATCCTCAATGCCATACCTCCGTAGTTTTAGCATTAGCCTACCATGGGGAACCTTATCGAACGCCTTACTAAAATCCATATACACAACATCTACTGCTTTACCCTCGTCCACTTCCTTAGTCACCTTCTCAAAGAACTCTATAAGGTTTGTGAGGCACGATCTGCCCTTCACAAAACCATGCTGGCTATCCTTGATCACGTTATTCCTATCCAGATGTTCATAAATCTTATCCCTTACCATTCTCTCTAAGACTTTGCCCACCACTGAAGTCAGACTCACTGGCCTATAGTTACTAGGGCTATCCCTACTCCCTTTCTTGAACAAGGGAACCACATTCAGTACTATTCCCGTTGACAATGACGACATAAAAATCCAGGCTCTGCTATCTCCTCCCTAGCTTCCCATAGGATCCTAGGGTAAATGCCATCAGGCCCAGGAGACTTATCTATTTTCATCCTCTCCAATATTCCCAGAACCTCTTCCCTGCATATTTCCAGGCCATCCATTCTAATCATTTGTGACTCCATATTCACATCAGCAACAGTGTCCTGTTCCTGAGTGAATACTGATGAAAAGTATTGATTTAGTGTCTCTCCAATCTCCTCCGCCTCCACACACAACTTCCCACTACTATCCTTGACTGGACCGATACCTACCCTAGTCATCCTTTTATTCCTGACATACCTATAGAAAGCCTTTGGGTTTTCCCTAAAGACTTTTCATGTCCCCTTCTCGCTTGTCTTAGCTCTCTCTTTAGATCCTTCCTGGCTACCTTATAACTCTCTATCGCCCCAACTGAACCTTCACGCCTCATCTTTACATATGCCGCCTTCTTCCCTTTCACAAGGGATTCCAATTCCTTACTAAATTCAACCTAACAAAGTGTGCAGAGATCAATATCAAAATTGATATTTGTGAAAGTTCAAATATTGCACAATCTGTGTACAAAATCAAACTCTCAGCCAGATTTTCCGCAATAGCTTGTTGTAAATAGAGTCAAGCACACACAGTGAATGACTTGAAATGAAGCAATGTATTAAATAATAAATTTCTTGTGTTAGTCATATTTATTTTGCATTGTTTACCCACAGCTTCAGTTAAAAGCTGTCTCAACACGAAAGGCTCTGCTCTCGTATAAACATAACATCCTACATTTTGGATTGAAAAGGAAACCCATTGGGACAGGGGAACTTCATGAAATTCTAAAGTACTGGATGGGATTCTGGGCTTTAAATATAGAAAAAAAACAGAAAACTAAATCAAAAGCATATCGACCACACTTGGGGAAAGGCTGTGAACAATATCTAATTCAGTGATGACCGCCATTATAATCAGGTGGAAAAACGTTGGAGATCTTTTTGAATGCGTTAAAACACATGATAGATAGTAACAGAGCATGTCAGAACAAACGTTTTTCTGTGGGTAAGCAAGGTGATGCTGAAAGGATACTGTTTCAGAGATAATAACAAGATTTACAAAGGACTACACAATTAGGAGAACTGATCTCACATTACAGAGAGAAGACTGGTGGCATTTTTTGTAGATTCCCTATAGTGTGGAAACAGGCCCTTCGGCCTCCCGCTCCTCCAAAGAGTAATCCACCCTGGCCCATTTCCGACTAATGCACCTATCACCTGGCCTGCATACCTTTGAACTGCGGGAGAAAGCTAGAGCAGGAGGAACCCAGACAGACATGTGGAGAATATGCAAACTCCACACAGACAGTCACCCGAGACTGGAATTGAACCTGGGATCCTGGTGCTGTGAGGTAGCAGCGCTAATCACTGAGCAGCCATGCCATCCTGCTAACAAAGCGAAAAAGAAAAATACCATATCTTGGATGAGTTTGAGAAGGGGGCACCTTCGTGGTAATCACAGCCATATCCCAGAACTAAACAAGCACTGTTAGTATCACTCTACATCCGAAACCATCTGTGCACCCAACTGTTCTAATTGATGCCTACAACATGGAGGAGAAAGAGGGATATCTGTTGTGCAGAGCTTTAACATAACGCTTGTAATCCTACCTGAGAAGACAAGGAGAACTACATTAATGATCTCTCAGAAACAAACATCGTGAGGGTTACAAGTGACCGTCTACACCCACAAATGTGTAGGATTGACCATATTTGTTACAGATAGAAAATGTTAGATTGGGACTGAATACATGTGTTTCAGATAGACAATGTGGGTAAAGTGCATCATTTGACTACCTACACAAGAAATGGCTGAATGTTTCCCCAGCTCCTCATCTTCTGTGTTTTGTTTTACTATTCGAGTGCTAATAATCTTTTGCTTCTTTATTTGGCAGTTAACATCCTGACGGTGGTGATACTTTCACGGGGCAACTGTGGTCTCTCCAGATGTATCACTTCCTACCTCGTGGTCATGGCAACAGCTGATCTACTAGTTGCCATGTTTGATCTTATCTTAAGGCAGATTCCAATCACATATTGGAGACAGTTTACTTTTCTTTGGAACGTCCCCATTTGTAATATCCATGCTGTCTTGCTTTATGCCAGTGCAGATTCTTCTGTGTGGCTCACTATCGGTTTCACCTTTGATAGATTTGTGGCGATTTGCTGCCAGAAGCAGAAAATAAGGTATTGCACCAAAAAAACTGCAATTGTTATCATTGGAATAGTAACAACGTTGAGCTGTTTAAAAAATATTTTCTGGTATTTTTTGTTCCGAAGTGTCTACAAGTTATCAAATGATCCGTGGTTCTGCTATGCAAGATGGTGGGTTCTGTATTCAAAGCTATGGATTGTTGTTGAACTGCTTCATTATATTCTGAACCCTTGTGTACCATTTGCCACGATACTGCTCCTTAATGCCTTGATTGTTAGGTGTATTTTATTGGCCAGCAGAGCACACAGAAGAATCCGGAGTGACAGCCGTGGAGGAAGTCCCAGAGATCCAGAGTTGGAGAACAGAAGAAAATCCATCATTTTATTGTTTGCTATCTCTGGGAATTTCATCTTGTTATGGGCAATATTTATGTTATATTATATGTGGCTTCGTATGTTATATTTGGGATATCGGAATATATATTGACCACCTTTAGTACGAGAGCTGGGATTGATGCTTCAGCTCCTGAGTTGTTGCACAAATACTTGCATATACGCAGTGACCCAGAATAAATTCAGAATACAGATAATAAATGCATTAATATATCATTTTGCTGTAATGTTCAATTTCATTAAATTTATAAAGTAATGGAATTTTCTTGCCTTCAAGTTTTATTTTGTCTGATTTGCTGATGTATGGTGCATATGGGTGGTGTGGCACTGCTATTTACATGCTTGCTATTTAAATCAGGCTGTTCCAGGTTCCCATTCCATTCCTGGCCAAGCTTCTCAGAATTGCCTTTAGATCTACCATACCATCTTGCTCTCTTGAAGCTATCCATCCTTCTCTCAATTCTTTATCCATCCATTGCCCTTGAAAGTCTCCAGTTTCTAGACGTGGCTATATTTCTCTCCGAGTCTGAAATGTATTCCTGCCTGGAGCAATCCAGTCCAAGTCTCTCATTCATCTGAGAAGCCATTAATACAGGCTGTTAAGTATTATTCCTCCTTCACCTTCTTCATTCTCATCATCCATGCTTTCTGGACTTCTCTTTTGTCCCAGTCTGGTGGTGAGGCAAACGTTCGCTCTCGAGTGAAGTCTAACTGATACCAATACATCTCAAGATTGTAATCCTCTCCTCTCACTATCTCTTACAGTATGCAAGCATCCATATATATCCTCACAAGGGGTAACATAGTAGTTCTTCTGAGTTGTAAATGGGGGAAAGTGTTGTAACACAAGTATCAGGTCCGGCCCCACCGCTGGTCAGAACTTACACTGATCATTCCTACGTCAACAAAATCACCATTATCCAAACTTTGTGAATGGCAATCACTGATTCCAATGCAAACAGATGTTCAAGGGAACTTGAGCAGAGGACTAGAAGAGAAGGAATTCCTCCGATGGAAATTAATGAGGAGAAATGTCTGGTGAGGAATATCATTTTCAAAGAACCTAAAGGAGTTATGTTCTGATCACATGCACACAGTCACGCAATTATGTGCAAAGAGAATGATTTGACAGGAGAAAATAATGGACGATTGATGTTTGTTGCTCACAATGTGACCATGTGACAATGTGACAAGCTGCAGGAATATTTCAACCAGACAACAAAGCATGTTTCCAAGCTGTGAGAGAGTGCGAGAATACGAGCTTGCAACTTTGTGGTCTATTGGTCTATAGTTCTACTTCACTAGTTGAAGGAAGTTGCAAGAAAACACGATAAGACATTTTGACTGAAAGTTGAGAGCAAATTCTGACTTCCTGATTTTTTTCTGCCTAAACGCATGTGTGCAAGATAAGATAATACATATTGCATTGATACCTTGTGAGGGGTTTGTGTTACTTCTTGAAGATTTCATGTTCCCTTGTTTTTCTAAGCAAGAAATTTCCACCCCAGACAATAAAGTGATGAGTGTACTGTATTGCAGTCCCTAAATCCTCTAAACCTGCAGACACTTAGTTTGTATAGTCAATAGGATACTGCTATTGGACGTTCGATTAATTGTAAGTGTTTTAATCATTTTGATTGAAACATAGTGAAAACGAAGCATACAGGCAGGCAATGCTTTCAAAATTATGTATCATGCTGATCCAGGAAGTTAAGACAAAATTCTGGAGACAGAGCAAATTCGTTTCAGGATTGGGGACAGGAGAGAGTGATGGATTTGGCTGTGGAAGGGTCAATTTAGTGGGATTTTTGTAGATGTTGGTCTCGGGAACAGGACATCTCGCACAAAAAGACAGGAACCGACTTGAAACCAGAAGGTATTGTGTTTCCTTTACAGGCGGAAACCCGGAAGTCCAGAAAGTAAGTGGGTTCATAGAAGTTAAGAATGCGGAAGGCGAAGGAAGAATAGTCTTTATCAGCCTGTATTAAGGGTTTCTAAGATGAATGATGGACTTCTGATTCTTCTGACATGAATGGCTGCATTGCTCCAGCCGGGAAAAGATTTCAGGCTCGGCGAAAAATGTATCTCCGTCTAGTAACTGGAGTGTTGCAGGGGGGATTGATGGATAAAAAAAATGGAGAGAAGGATGGATATCATCAAGACAGAAAGACAGCAGAAATATAGCTTCAAACATTGGACTGAACAGGCTACCAGTACTGGGGCTATTCATTGAATTCATTGAGCATTTGGAAGCAGTAATTCACACTGGGATAAGGAACTAGCCTCCAGCCTTTTCTTGGAATCAAATCGGAGAAACCACCCAGTGTGATATGTATCTCAGCAATTCAGCATTTGTCCAGGGTCATGATGCACATCCATATGTGCACTCATGTGCATATGAAATACCGTGAATCTATTTCAAAGATTCTTCAAAGACATTAGCGAAAGAGGCTAACTGGACAGAAGATAGGACTCTTTACAGATCAAAGAGTTAGTCTTTGTGTTGAACCCTGGGAGATGGGAGAGATACTAAATGAATATTTCCCATCAGGCTTCAATGCAGAGAACGAAATGGAGTCGAAAGAATACAGAGACATAATCATTTAATGTTTTTAAAACAGTTAATATCAGTGATTAGGAAGTTTAGGAGGTCTTCGAGAATATAATGGTGGATTAATCTCCAGGATCTGATGTGGTGTATGTGAGAACATTGTGGGAAGTAAGGGAAGGAATCGCAAGATCCCTTGCAGAAATATTTACATCATGTATAATTACAGGCGAGGTGCCCAGTGACTGGTGGGTGGCTAACATTGTATCTTTGTTCAAGAAAGATAGGAAGGAGAATCCAGAGAACTCTCAACTTGTGAGTCTGCCTTAGTTGGGGGTAAAATGTTGGAAGTGATGTTAAAAGGTAGGATTTGTGGACATTTAGAGAGGAAACATGATTAAGGATAGTCAGCATGGTTTCATGTGAGGAAAAATATGACTCACAAACTTGGTTGTGTTTTTGAATGAAACAACTAAACACGTTAATGAGGGCAAAGAATTAGACTTCACTTGGACTTTAGCAATGTCTTCAATATTGGTTCTGCATTGAAGGCTGATTAGTACAGTTGGCTCACACGGCATTCGGATGAGCCTACTATTGGATACATAATTGGTTTAACAGCAGGTGATCAAGAGGTCGCAAGAGATGGTGGAGGGTCGCTTTTTGGATTGGAGACCTGTCACCAGCTGTGACCCACAGGGACGTGTTCAGGGGTACCTTTTGTTTGTCATTTATATAAATGATTTGGATGAGAATATAAAAGGCATGGTTAGTGAGTTTGTGGGTATCAGCAAAACTGGTGGTTTTCTCAGTTTCCAAAGGGATGTTGATTTAATGGATCGACGGGCTGAATAATGGCAGATGCAGTTCAATCTCAATAAATGTGGGGCATTGCATTTTGTTGCAACAAACAAGGGAAAGGACTGTACAATTAATGGTCGGGCCTGGGATAATACAGATCAAATCAAAATAACAAAAGAAAGGTGCAGCACAGAAACAGGCCCTTTGGCTCTCCAAGCCTGTGCTAATCATTGTGCCCGAAGTACAGTAAAGAACAAAACTTCTACCCACATTCAGTATCCCTCTAATCCATCATTATTCATGTAACCATTCAGATGCCTCTTAAATGTTGCCAATGTGCTTACTTCTACATGCTCATCTCACAGTATATTCCAGGCCTCTACCGCTCTCTGTGTGAAAAACGTCCTCAGACATCTCCTTCAGACTTGCCGCCTCTCACCTTGAAACTGTGCCCCCTTGTAATTGAAACTTCAATCCTATCAGTGTGAAAAAGCCTCTGACTATCCACTCTAACTGTGCCTCTCATAATTGTGCAGAAGTGGGCGGCACGGTGACACAGTGGTTAGCACTGTTGCCACACAACGCCAGAGACCCGAGTTCATTTTCTGCCTCAGGTGATTGACTGTGTGGAGTTTGCGCATTCTCCACCTGTCTGCGTGGGTTTCCTCCGGGTGCTCCAGTTTCCTCCCACAGTCCAAAAATGTGCAGGTTAGGTGAATTGGCCGTGCAAAATTGCGCGTAGTGTTAGGTGCAGGGATAAATGTAGGGGAATGGGTCTGGGTGGGTTTCCACACTGTAAGTAATCTAAACTCCTCCCAGTCATTGCCTTTCCAGTAAAAATAATCCTCCTCTTTTTAAACATTCCTCATGGCCAATCCCCTCGAGATCAGGCAACAGCCTGATGATTCATCATTGCACTCTCTCCAAAGCTTCCACGGCCTTCTGGTAATGTAGCGATGAAAACTACACAGAATTCTCCAAATGCAGCTTAACATGGTGTTAGATGGCTGTAACATGGTTTGTCAACTTCTGTACTCTCTACCGCTAACAATGAAAACAAGCATGCCATCTGCCTTCTTCATCACTTTGGCCACCCGTGTTCCTTCTTTGGTAAATGTGGACCTGCACATCCAGATCCAGAATGATGAAAATCTGCTAAATAATCCCGAGTGCATGAAAGATTGCTGGAAACCAAATTAGTTCCTTGGTTCAGCTAACGTTGAAGGGAAATTATGCATACAAGAATGTATAAATATAAGTACCTGTGTTATTCATAGATGCATACAATGCAAACTGTGCCTACTTTAACACAACAAAATGCAGTATATTCATTCTCTCATTCCTTTCCCAGGACAATCCCTTGACAAATGGTGACCTAACTGCATGCTTTCAGGTCTCAGTGAAATCTAACATTAACCTTCATTCATCATCTGATATATTCACCACAGCAATGCAGCAAACATTCACAGGCCATTTTTATTCTCTCATGTGATCTAAACAATCCTCTATTGTCTCTTTTGAATGAAAATCAGACAGGACTGGGAACCTTAACTTTGTTTCTCTTTCCACTTATTCTGTCAAGCCTGCTGATTTCTCCAATGTGTGATTACACTGTTCCTTTAACAAGTTTATTCTGTCCTTGGTAGTTTATTGAGAGGGGTCATAAAGGCAGAGGTGCCAAAATGTCTGAATTCGCTACTTTAATAATGGCAAACAGACCTTCCCTAAGTCAAAAATCAGAAAAAGGTTTTGGGTTTTTTAAAACACTTGTACAATGAGATGGGGAAATGGTTTTGCTTGATTGGCTGGATCAATAGTCTGTAGAACAGTGTGATGCCCACAGCATGGGTTCAATTTCCATCACCTGTTTGAAGTTACCATGAAGGACCTTCCTTCTCAACCTCTTCACTCGCCTGAAGTCTGTTGGCACTCAGGTTGAATCACTAGTCGCTTATCTCTAATGAGAGAGCAGTCCATGCTATGGTGACACAACAACAACAATGAAATACGAGTGGCCAGCTCTCCCAGTTCAGAGGAAATTCCAGTTTGGGTTTTGGTTCAGCTCTCTGCTGTTCCTCTCTTTCTCTGAGATCCCTCTTTTGCAAGAATTTGTGTTTGAATTTAACACTTTGCTGGGGGTTGGGGGGGTTTACGGGATGTTGGAGGAAATCAGAACAGCTCCTTTTTTTAAGCTGTGTTCATGTGTCAGTTGGGTTTTCAAAAATTTTGTTATTCTCAGTTCGGTTTTATTTTGTTCATGTGTAAATAAATTCAGTTTTGTCTAAAACTGAGAGTTTGACCAATTGGGTCGCTCCTTGAATATTCACCATAAATCGCCTTCAAACAGCTAGAAACATTAGGGTCTGGGCTAACTTCTTAAAGTGAAACGTTTCAACAAAGTGTCGAGTTTTATTTATGAAACAAGCTTTTTTATTGATTCAGGATGGGTGAATTAACTCAATAGGGAGCGTTTAATGCTCAACCCTAAATCGTCTTATTCAGAGATTGTTAGCTGTCGGCTTGAGACAATGCAGCTAATTTGGTATTGACACTCCCACAAAGCTGTAAAGCAGGGATTTGCAAAGGATTGCACAGTGACAGAAAGAAATGGCGTTATATTTCTCCTTCAAGATTGTGATTGCCTTGGATGGGATCTTGTAAGCAGTATTTTCCCATGCCCGTTGCACTTCTCTTTCCAAGTGAAACTTGATTGTGCTCTTAATGTGCTGAGAAGGAACCTTGGAGAATTTCTTCCACTCATCTTGTGTGTGAAACATACTGTTCTTATTGTTCATCAGGTGGTGATCATTTACAGTTGCAGCACCAATCAAGCCAACTGCTTTGCTATGAATGGCATAAAATTCTTAAATATAAGTGAAGGTGTACTCATCCCAGCCACAGCATGGAATTCTGTCACACTCCTGGGTAGTGTCTTGGAGAGGGTACATAGGTTTATAAGCTTGTGAAAGTCAACTAGCAAATAGCCCCAGTTATGACCTTATGATGGGCAAAAGGCCTTTGATGAGCAGCTGAAGATATTCTGGCCGGTGCTATTAATTGTCGATAGTTTTACAGTGATATCTCGGAGCTAAAATGACCAAAAATATTTTGTTGCATGTGGGCTTTGTTGGCAACAAATGGAGAGATTTCCTCCAATTCCAATTGATTCCAGACCAAAAAACTTCACATTTTTGTCAAGTGCGGCCTCAGTGACTCTCAACTGTACTCTGCAGTTAAGATTATTTTGTTATCAGATTATGTTTTCAATCACTGGCCGAGACAGAAACACTGAATATCATTGAGCATGGAATAGTTGTTCCAGATTGGTTCCACAGGTCAGTCAAAGGGCCTGTTCTGTGACTGTAATGTTCTATGTTTTATAATAGTACTGTTCACAATTTTTCTATCATTTGCACCAATGATAGGGCAGCCTTTAGCTGTGTTTGATTGGTTTTTTTAATCAGTTATGGAAAGAGCAGACTTTGACAACATATTAAACACAGCTACATTGGTTCCAGTGATGTTGTTGGGTTCAAAGGCCTTGGCCAGGGATATGGCCAGTTGTAGTGTGAAACACATCAGGATAATTATCAGAACATTGTCAGTCTTCCTCGAATTTGCAGTACTCAGTCCTTTCAGCACTTTCTTGATACTCAGGTGGAGTGAATCTAACAAGCTGAAGACGAGTGTTTGTAATATTGGGAATCATACAAGAATTCCAAGACGGATTCGTTCTCCACAGATTTGGTTGAAAAGTGATTAAAATTCTAAAACCTTAAATTTTGCATTGATAATTTTACTGCAAATGTGAAATACCTTGCCTATTGTGGCAGGACAGAAAAATTTCGATCTGAGCCTCCTGTTATGGGAATGTTTAGTTCTGACTAATGCTTACTGCTTATACGTGTTGTCACACTGTTCGGCCTTACTTTCTGGCTGCACCAGCTGGACACTTCATTTTAGGAATTCAGCATGATATTTCAGCTGCTACACTTCTTCCTCCTTTCATAGTCAAACCAAAGCTGATATGGCTTGAGGGTAAGTGGGCTTATGCAGGTCATGAATTCATATTCTCCGGACAAATGTAAGGTGCTTCATCTTGGAGGATCAAATGTTGGTGTGAATTATCTTGTAAATGGCAGAACACTTAGGAACATTACCATCCAGATGTCCCATGAATAAATAAAAGAATATATACTTAGACAGTGAGTGTGGAGAGGAAGTGCAAAGCAAAGTGAAATGCGAATAATAGAAGGAAAGGAAGGTGACATGATAAAATCCAGTTGACGCAAAATAAAAAGGTGATAAAATACCAGAAGGCCTCAGGATGAGTCCATATGTTTTGTCAGCAATGTGGGAGAGCGGCGCTGGGAGAGTAGATAAATGTTGTTGTAATTGGCATTGCATAGTTAGAGACATAGGCACTGTTCTCTGTTAACAGGATCAAGAATGCCAAAGGTTGTGGTGTTTCCCTGGTGCTTGGGTTTGGGATATCACATCTGGGCTACAAAGGAACTTGGAGTGGGAGGGGTAGGATCCAATGGTTGTGGTCCACGCAAGTATCAATTACATAGATAGAACTTGGGCAAAGTTCTGCTATTGGAGCATGACTACCTAGGAGTTAAACTGAAAAGCTGATGATGTCTGGACTAATGCCTGAGTTATGAGCTAATTGGCAAAGGATCAATGAGATGAAGCAGGTAAATGCTTACGGTAAGATGGAACATTACTGACTAATTAGTCTAACCTTGGCTGTAGGTAAGATCCTGGCGTCCATTGTGAAGAATGAGATTTCTCTGTACTTGGAAATGTATGGTAAAATAGGGTGGAGTCAGCATGGTATCATCAAAGAGGTTATGCCTGGCAAAGCTGCTCAAATTCTTTGAGGAAGTAACGAGCAGGTTAGACCAAGGAAACCTAATAGATGTTATATACCTTGACGTCCAGACGGACTTTAACAAGGTCCTGCACAGGAGGCAATAGAGTAAGATAAGAACCCGTGATGCTTGAAACAAGTTGCTAACATGTGTGGAAGCTTGGCTATCTCATAGAAAGCAGAACATGGGGGAAGAAAACATCCTAGTCAAGGCGACAAGTAATGTTCCACAACGCTCATTGTTGGGACCACAAATTTTCACTTTGTTCATTTAATGATCTACATGAAGGAACTGGGACTATTCTGGCTGTGTTTGCAGATGATACAAAGATAAGTAGAGTGGCGGTAGCACTGAGTAGGTGGGGAGGATGCTGAAGGATTTGGACAGGCTAGGAGAGTGGGCAAAGAATTTGCAGATGGAGTGCAAAGTGGGAAAGTGTGAGGAAGAATAGAGGCATAGAGTACGTTCTAAATGAAGAGAAAATTCAGAAGTCTGAAGTGAAACGAGATTTTGGAGTTCTAGTCCAGAATTCTCTCAAGATAAACCTGCAAGTTGAGTCAGTTAGGAAAGCATATGCATTACAGTGTTTTATTTTAAGAGGGCTTGAATATATTTCTGAGGGTCTATAAGGCTCTGGTGTATTGTGTGCAGTTTTATTCGCATATCTCAGGAAGAATATTATTGGCCCTGGAATGTTTTCAGTAGAGTTTCACGTGAATGATCCCAGGAATGAATAACCTAACATCTGAAGAACGTTTGAGGACTCTGGGTCTATCCTCAAAGGAGTTTAGTAGAATTGGTGGGGTGATCTAATTGAAACTTACAGAATAGTGAATGGCCTGGAGAGAGTGGATATTGGGAAGATGTTTCCATTGGTAGGAGAGACTTGGCAGAACTTTATAGTAAAGGGATGACTTTTCTTTCAAACCAAGTTAGGAGACACTTCTTCAACCAGAGAGTGATGAATCTGTGGAATTCACTGCCAAAAGGTCACTGACTATGTTTATGATGGCAATGATTGTAAGGGGGGATCAAAAGTTATTGGGAGAATGGGGTTGAGAAACACACAGAACTTAGGACATAACAGCACAGTGCACACCCTTCAGCCCTCGATGTTCGTTTCACAGAGTGGCACAATCTGAAGCCAATCTAACCTACACTATTCCAATCTCATCCAAATGCATATCCAATGACCATTTTAATGCCTGTACAGTCGGTGAGTCCACAACTGTTGCAGTCAGTGTGTTCCATGCCTCTACTACTGAGAGTAAAGAAACTATCTCCGATATCTGTCTTATATCTATCACCCCTCAATTTGAAGTTATTCTCCCTCATGCTAGCCATCACCATCCAAGGAAAAAGACTCTCGCTGTCCACCCTGTCTAAACCATTGATTGTCTTATATGTCTCAATTAACAAACCTCTCAGCATCCCACTCCAGCTACACTGAGACTGTCAGCTCCCTTAATAGGTTATGGATAATTAGAAGCAGAACTTCGTCTGTATGAAATGAAAATGAAAGACAATCATAGGTTTCACTTTCTTAGGGAAACATTCAGGATCTATTAAAGACCCTGGAATGTTTGTCATATTTACCCAGTGCTCATTACTAGTTGATCTTAAAACAGTCACTGGATGAATGTCAGAGCAGTAATTTGCAGAACATGGTAGGAGAGGAATATACACGGATCAGCTGTTAGTGCCTGGAAATTAAATGCTAGAAGAATCCAGGGAGTATGGAATTCGTGAAACAACAATGCTGTGGGTTTGAGTTTCTGGGAGATAAAACCTAATAGACCAAGCAGCTATCAGCCAGAATTTGGTTACCATAAAGTTCTCTCAAAGTATTTGTCATTTGAAGGAAACAAATAAACATCTTCTCATACACTGTCACACTAGCCTGAATTACTATTTGATTGTACCAAATTAGATCATCACTGCAGATTGTCAAATTTCGGGGAAATCAGTGTCAGAGATTCTAATGTTAGACCTTGAGTTTGAAATCATGAACTGGCTGCGTATGGTGAAGATATAACTTGTCGCAAACAAATGCATCCGATGCTACTACATTGCCCAGGTGAAAACAAACATTCCATATACCTTCTTTAGCACCTTTTCCATCTGCCCGACAACTGTCAAGCCACATCTGGACATGCAATCCAATGTTCCTCATGTCATCCACTACCTCTAAAAACCCTTCTATTTATTGTGTATTCACTTTCTTTGTTTACGCTCCCCAAAGTTTAACCTCACAATTCTCCAGAATAAGTTTACTTTGTCATTATTCTGCCCCATCAATTAAATAGCTGATACCATCCTGCAGTCAGTAGCCATCCTCTCTCCTGTTAAATACCTGACAGTTGTTGTATCATCCGTAAATTTCCCAATCATGTTTTCCACATTAAAATTGAAATCATTAAAATATATCACAAGCATCAAGGGAGCCAGAATTGAACTGCAGAACACTGCTGAAAACTACTTTCCATTCACTAAAACTTTCTATCAACACGTATTCATTCTTTCTTATCACTGAGTCCATTTTAAATTTAAAAATCACACACCACCAGGTTATAGTCCAACAGGTTTAATTGGAAGCACACTAGCTTATGGAGCAACGCTCCTTCATCAGGTGATTGTGGAGGGCTCGATCATAACACAGTTTATTGCGAACATTTGCAGTGTGATGTAACTGAAATTATACATTGAAAAATTGATTGTCTGTTCACGATTCTGTGTTACGATTGAGCCCTCCAAAATCACCTGATGAAGGAGCATCGCTCCGAAAGCTAGTGTGCTTCCAAGTAAACCTGTTGGGCTATAACCTGGTATTGTGTGATTTTTAACTTTGTACACCCCAGTCCAACACCGGTATCTCCAAATCATGTCCAATATCCCACGGGCTTTATTTTTTTAAAAACAGTTTTCTGTGTAGGGCTTTGTCAAATACCTCACTAATACCCATGCTGACAACATGCACTGTGGGACCCACATTCCAAACCTGCTTGATAGTCCCACAAAAGAAATCAAGTTCATACGACGTGACCTTCCCTTAACAAATCTATGCTGGCTCTCTCTCATCAATTCAAAACATTTCAAGTGGGAATCAATTCTATCACTCAATATTGATTCCATTTTTTTCTCCAAGTTCAGACTCATCAGCCTATAAATGTCTCCCCTATTCCTCACATCGTTTCTGTAAAATGGTACAAAGTTTGCAGAATTGAAATCCTCTGCTACCTTGCCAGCACCTAATAAAGTTTGGAAAATAATCCTTAGAGCATCCAATATTTCCATATAACTTGCTTGAATAGACCAGAATATAATTTAACCAGTGTTGCAATTAGCAGCTATTGTGACAGGTAACCGATTTGGTGACACTGGCTGCATACAGCAGGAACAGTTTGGCATAAAGACAAAATTCTCTGCCACAATGGAGGCGCTCTGAGTGTCCTTCCTGGTTTGGTACTTATAATGGCTCATCCTGAACCTCATGTCACTATCTGTGCAGCTATTTGCACAGCTTTGTCAAAAATCACTTAACTCCTTGACTTGTGGATCCTTGTTCTTTGCTTTTTTCTGCGACAACATCCCCAGCAATCTCTTCACCCTACTGTCATAACTTCATATGAAGTTGATCAATTTGCTCGGAGTATTACCCTGAGTTCTGTTTAAGTACTATGACAGCAAATCTGAGTCTTATGTTTGGCTTTAGCTCATGCTCTTTGTAATGACGTATTCATTCACATTGCCATCACTTAGATCTGCAGGTGGCTGACGATGTGAAACCTTTGTTTGATTCCCAGCAACTTACAATATTTATGAAACTTAAATAGTAGTGCACCTTGCCCCTCGACTGTCCCACCATGTACAACATCATGGCTGTTCTTTCCCAGGACTCTAGACCTCTTTTGTGCTTGCTCCACATAGCCCTTAACTGCCCAATATTTCAAAAGTCTACCTATTTCCTCTTTAGATACTTTCAGCGATCTAGCCTCCACAAGTTTCTCGGGTGAAGAATTTCAAATAATCGCTATTGCCTTGGGGAAGTAAAAACACCCTTTTCAATTTCAGTTTTAAATATCCCCCAGATTGATATGCCCGCAATATCTCAATATCTGCTTTGTCAAGCGCCATCCCCAACCCCAAAATCTTCTATATATCAATCTTTTAAAATAAAACAAAAGCCCAATCAGTTGCGTCATTCTCGATAAGTCAGCACCTTCATCCCACAAGGTGGCCCTGTGAACCTCTCATGAATTGCCTGCATACTGACATTCCTTTTCTTAAATACAAGATAAAAAACCATACAGAGTACTCTGGGTGTGTAGAAATGTAAGCCCTGACTAGGGATAAAGACTCAGGAGACATAGAGGATTCAGGCAAGTAGAAAACATTGCTTCAAGCAAGAAAGGGGCCAAAAAAACCATCTCAAATCTGGTTTCGACATGAGAAGGCATTTTTTTTCCTTAATCTTTGGCTCAGATCAAAAGAGATTAACGGCACATGGTAATTTAGCAGTAAAAAGCGGGATTTCTATACAATTGTGTTGCAGTGATCACCTAAAACGTGGTCATTACGTCCTTAATTCTTAGTTTTTATACCCAATCCTATGAGACACCTAATCAATAATGGATATTCCTTTGGACAGCCCCAGATTCGCATGATCTCATAGATTAGTGGTTGCTAAACACAATAATCTCTAAGCATTGGGATCTTCCCATGCATCCTATACATTTACATTCCAAAGTTACTTGCTTTACTCCTTTGTGTCTATCTCAGGCATACTTATCTCTAAGTACAGGTTGAATTATGTTATTTAAGATAGTTCGTTCAATTAGTCCTCTTATATTTCCCTCTGTCTTAACTGTATGTAAAATTATAAAAGGTATTTAACTTTAACGATTTGCTATAAAATTTGTGCTATGAATTTACATTGTAAATTTATACGGTTGCTTCTACTGTTAGCACTTTGTGATTAATGTGTTGTGACCAACCTATTTTGTTTACGGTGTAAGAGAAGGTGTTTCCTAAAGTTAATTAAATTTCGCACCCTTTTTTCCATCATCTTTGTGTTATGCTTTGGTTATATCTATGTTTACATTGAAAAGTACTTCTATGATTCTCCGACCCTTTAATGAGAATCTATTGCTTAATATTGCCAGAAACTAATTTCAAAGAAACAAATATTTACGATTAAATAACTTATGGGCAGTCTGGTAGAGCAGTAGTTAGCACTGCTGCCTCACAGTGCTAGGCTCCCAAGTTCAATTCCAGCCTCGGACGACTGTCTTGTGTGGAGGTTGCACGTTCTCCCTATGTCTGCACAAGTTTCTATCGGGTGCTCCAGTTTCTTCCCACAGTCCAAGGATGCGCAAGTTTAGTGGTTTGGCCATGCTAAATTTCCCATAGTGTCCAGGGATAGGTAGGTTAGCCATAGAAAATGCAGGATTCCAGGGAAAGGGTAGGAGGGCGAGTCTGGCTTGGATGCTGTTTGGACAGTCAATGTGGACTTGATGGGTCAAATGGCCTATGATGATGAATCTATGAACTTAACTCCCTAAGCAGCTGCAATAACATGGATAACCTAGTTGGGACAATTACCCTTTCATTGAAGCTGGGATAATCACTCACCCAGGCATCTTCACATCAAAACTGTCTGGGAAAGCTGCTGCTCAAGGCTCTCTTTTTACTGGCTTTGAAGTAGCTCTGTTCAAAAATACCGTTGTGTCCACCTTAAAGGCTCGAACAACTGTCGTGTTTATCTCCTTTTCAGCCATGTTGTATTAAAACAAGCTGTTTAGTTTACTTTTCCCTTGTTGACTATTTCGAGTAAGCAGACATGGGCCATTTTGGTATATACAGGTTAGGTCCATCCTTACAAATCCCTCCTGTGGCCTAGGGCCATTATTAATAAACTGGCCAAATCAGAGTCCATGAATCTAAACCAAAGTCTGAAGGTGGTCATCCTTCCACGACATTGCATCCATGATCCTTTCCTTTCATCGCTCCACTAATCGTCTGTTCCCTAGTTGGTGTGTAGTAGGGCTGCCTCCTTGGTCCATCGCTCCTCCGCAGTCATCATCTTCAGTAGTGTGGTGGCAGTACATGTCAGGAGACAGAAGATGAGATATCACAGGCACAAAATAACAATTAAAATTATTAATCCCTGGATAATCTACATTCCAAGGGTCATAGCCATCAGTAGATGCTGTGTGTGCACATAGCGTTAAGTGCTGTTGTACGGGGTACATTGGGTGAACAAGACAGGGCACCAGCATTTCTGGAACATTCCCTCACTCGTGAGGTTTCCAAGGGTCAATAGGTTCCATTCCTGAAATGATGAGAAGAGGAGGATGACATTGTATGTCTAAATACAGTTTGCAATTCCCACTTTCAGTCCTGTAGGATCCATTCTGAGCAAAATCATACTGATAGACTTACCTATTCCTAAAGTGTTAGTCAGAGTAACAAAAGGAGGCTGTTGAGCTCCATTTAGGTTGATACTATCCTGTGCTCCATTCCTGTCATTATGAGGTACCTACCCCGCCCACCCCACATTTGTAGGCTGCCCGTCCCTATCCCCCTGCTTTGAACCATTCTGCCTCAATATCCATTTAGCTAGTTCCAAAGCATAAAAGCCTTTTCATAACGAAGGGCCTCATTTAAAATGGTTGGCTAAATTCAACACCTGTTGCCTTTATTTTTAAAACTACTGCTGTGTTGCTATTAACAAAATGAGGTAGTGTAGTTAATGTCTTCAAAATGTAAATGACCATTCCAATTTGGGATTATTTTCCGCAAGCGGCAATTGGTTCCAGGCCAATTTTAATTTTTCAGTGCAGACCTACAATAATCTGACACATTTCCATCACTAACCAATTCTAATACATGGTAAGGTCTGTTAACACATCATTTGTCTTCCAAAATGTTGGTTGAAGGAGCAAGGTAATTTTCTGTAAATTGTGCTCATTCCAATTTACCTTCCAACACTGCTGGTTCAGTGTTTAAAATCTAAGACTGTCTTGATTTGATGCCATTTAGGAATCCAACTATCTTTCAGCTCTTTCTTAACTGTTGGGTCACTGTGTGTTGACGTGTTTCTGTCCCACCTTTTAGAGCACTTGGAAACCTCCACATAAATGGTCATTAATGAGTTAGATTATGGTAGTTATTTTCTATCCCTGTTATCTTCTCTGTCCTATCTGCTTATTTGATATATAAATCATTCGCTCCTCATGATTAGATTCCTGTCTGCAACTCATCTCCAATACAACCCTCACCTCACCCCCACCCACATCACCACCCCCCACCCGGGATACCTGTCGTTCTATATTAAAACCACAGGAACAACTGAATATCTGTATCGGGTAATTCTACAAGTAAACCACACTGAAACCCCTCAATTATATTGTAGTCTTAATTAAAGCTAGAAAAATAAAGGTTTCATAACATAAATCAGTTGATTCAAATATGATAATAAATAGTTTAGAGACATAGAGTCATAGAGATGTCCAGCATGGAAACAGACACTTCGGTCCAACCCGTCCATGCCGACCAGATATCCCAATCCAATCTAGTCCCACCTGCCAGCACCCGGCCCATAACCCTCCAAACCCTTCCTATTCATATACCCATCCAAATGTTTCTTAAATGTTGCAATTGTACCAGCCTCCACCACTTCCTCTAGCAGCTCATTCCATACACGTACCAGCCTCTGCGTGAAAAGGTTGCCCCTTAGGTCTTTTTTATATCTTGCCCCTCTCACCCTAAACCTATCCCCTCTAGTTCTAGACACCCGACCCCAGGGAAAAGATTTTGACTATTTATCCTATCCATGCATCTCATAATTTGGTGAACGCCTCTGCCTCCGACGCTCCAGAGAATACAGCCCCAGCCGATACGCGTACGACCCTCTGCGTGAAACAGTTGCCTCTTAGGTCTCTTTTATATTTTTCCCCTCTCATCCTAAACCCATGCCCTCTAGTTCAGGACTCCCAGATCCCAAGGAAAAAACTTTGACTATTTATCCTATCCATGCCGCTCATAATTTTGTAAACCTCTATAAGGTCACCCCTCAGCTCCGACGTTCCAGGGAAAACAGCCCCAGCCTTTCTTTTTTCAAGATCAGTTCTAATAAGAATATCGCCTGAACGTACCTGAGAATGTGATTTTTGTTTGTAATAAAGAGGTTAGGTGCTAGTAGCAATAAAGTAGGGCTGCTGGAACTTCAAAATGTTAAGAGAGGACAAGCCATTTCTCTGACATTCTGTATTCAGTGTCTCTACATCTTCAATGTGAATCACATTGAGGAATGATGAGGGCTCATTTAGTGTGGTAACTAAAATGCCAAATGTTAGAGGTTAGTGTGTGCTGAAAGTATCACTACATTGCAGTGTAAAATCACATTCTGCACCGAACTGTCCAGCCCAGACACCACCAGGCAGACATTCTTTATCCAATGAGCAGGAGGAAATTACACATTTCTTTCCAAATAATGTTTTCTCTTTACCTCCCACTCGCTTTGGGTTGGTGTCTGTGTACACAATGAGTAAAAGAATACTATTCACTCCTGTTTGATATACTCTGCTGTATGTACGCATTTTTACTGAACTGCAGATGCATAATAAATCGTTAATGATTCACCCTCTTTGTCCTTGTGTCAGCCCTGGTAACTTAGAATCTTGCAGCATATATGGGAAGGCCAACCATCCCGTTGTGTGTAGTACAGGCTCCATATATCACAACATGGCTAGTCCACTTCGCTGTTTTCTTTTGCACAGCCTTTGTTCTTCTTTATTCTCTTTAGATACTAATACAAGCCTTTTTCAAATGTCACTGGAAAGAAAATCGTCCGTGCAAGCAATGGGAGGGACTGAAAGGGAAAAGCAGACAGGGTGTGTTTACAAGGGTTTATTTACAAAGTGTGTATAAACAATTGGAGATGTGAACATACCATAATGTAGTTAGATAACATAATATGAATCAATAATGTAATCGTGTACTAACTTGCAATGCCAACTCCTGAAACACAGTTGCCTATGTAATAATAAGTAATGCCATAAACAATGGATGAGATACAACCTTTTATTGATAATATTGCTGGACTGTTAGCCCAGTTCTGAACAATGACAGGAACCTGGGCAACACACTGGAGGAGGAATTTCCAGAAGTACTTCCATCCTCAATGATGGGGGTGTCCTGCCATCAATACATAACACACGTGCAAGCATCTTCAACCAAAAGTTCTCAGCGGATGACCTACTCTGAGGATTGCAGCATCACAAATTCCAACTTTCATTCAAATCAATTCACTGCATGTGACAATAAGGAACAGCAGAAGGTGCTGGCCAGTAGGAAGGCATTGGATTGCTTGCCAACGTTCTGCTGAAAATGCTGAAGGTTGAAGCTGTAGAACTAGCCATGCCCTAGCTAAACTGTTCAAGTAGAAATACAACATTAGCATCTACACGGCAATGTTAAAAATGTCTCTAGTATATCCAGTTCACACACACAAAAAATCAAATTCAACCCTGTCAATTTATATCCCAATAGTTTGGTCTCGAGCAGCACCAAATTAATAGAAGGTGTCATCGTTAGGACTTATTTGTTTCCTCATGAAACATGGGCTAGGCCAGCATTTATTGTTCAGAGGACAGCTAGGAGTCCGTGACATTGCTGTGGGTCTGAGGTCATGTATAGGAAGGCAGATTTCCTTCCTTAAAGGGCATTAATAAACCAAATGGACTTTTCCTCACAATTAATTCATGTTTATAATTTAATTCTGAATTCCAAATCTTTTATCGAATTAAAGTTCGAATCTGCCAGGGTAAGATTCAAATCTGGACCCTCAGAACATGACCTGGGCTAACAGTTCAGCAATATTTTCACTAAGTTGTTGAACTGCCCGTTACCAAACAGCATTGACTCAACAATAATCTGGTACTGAGACATAATGTCTGCCCTCAAAACCACGCAGCACTTGACCTTATTATTGGTCCAAACATGAAGGATAGGGCTGAACCCAAGCGGCAAGAAAAAGGAGGTTGACCTTGATATCAAGGCCGTGTTCAACCCAGTGTGGAACGCAAATACACTGGCAAATAAGGCAATGATAATCATAGAATCCCAACAGTGCAGACGCAGACAGTTGGGCCCATTGAGTCTGTATGGACCCTCTGAAGAGCATCCAATCTTGACCCACCGCCCTACCATGTCCCTGTAACCCTGCATTTCCCATGGCCGACCCACCTAACGTACACATCCCTGGATACTATGGCGCAATTAAGCCCAATCAATCCAGTTAATTTCAACATTTTTATAGTGTTGGTGGAAACCAGAGTACCCAGATGAAACCCCTGCAGACACATAGAGAATATGCAATCTCCTCACAGAGGGTCGCCTGAAGCTGGAATTGAACTAGGATCCCTGGTGCTGTGAGGTAGAGCATTAACTACTGAGCCGCTGCGACCCCCAGTCAGATGGGAAAAACTGCTCTGCAATGCACGAAGCAAGGCAGTTCAGATGTTTGACTTCAGTCACCTAGTCAGAGGCAGGAGCTTCTCGATGTACTAGCCTAGGCTCAATCATATTCAACTGCTCCTCAGGATTTCTCCATCATTGAGACAGATAAACTTATGATAAACACAACATTTATTCACAAGTCTTCGTATACTAAAACAGTCTGTGTCCTACTGTAGCAAAACCTGTTCAAAGTTCAGGCCATGGGTAACAGGTGGTAAGTAGTATTCATTCAACAAGACTCTCTAACAGGAGGAAGTTAACCCATCCTCCCTTCACATTCAATGACACTATGCTTATTCTCATGAACCAAGGAATTAGGGATATAAGATCGTAATTTGGCACCTTGGACTGCGTCACTACCTGACTTTAAAAATCTTTCTCCTCTCAGCTTAAACTTTTTCACCCCCTAGTCTTGAAATCCCCAATCCTAGTTAAAAGACAACTACCAATTAACTCTCACTATGCCCCTAATTATTTTATAAACTTCTATAAACTTCTCAACCTCCTACGCTCCAGTGAAAAAGATCCCAGCCTATTCAGCCTTTCTTTCCAACTCAAACTTTCCATACCTGGCAGTGTCTTGGTAAATCTCTTCTGAACCCTCTCCAGCTTAATCATATATGTTCTATAACTGGGAAACCAGAACTGGATACAACATTTCAGAAGAGGCCTCACCAATGACTTGTACAACCTCAACATGATATTCGAATTCTTATACTCAAAGGACTGAGCAAGAAGGCAAACGTGCCAAATGCCATTTTAACCACCTTATCTATGTGCAATGCAAACTTCAAAGCATTATGTTTGCATCACATAGAGACAGGTTGGTTAAAATGGTTGCTTTTTTCTTCATGACTATCTGAGGCCCTGGCATTAATGTATAAGCCCTACATTATGACATGCATTTATCCAGATTAAACTCCACTTGTCAATTTTCTGCCCATTTGCCCATTTGATCAAGATCCCTTTGTAATCTAAGAAAAGCTTGTCCACTGTCTGCTCTGCTGTCCAGTTTGATTCCCAAAAAAGCTTTAAACCTACCTCTTCCAGCTGGACCAAAAGCAATTTTGTAAAATAAATTGTTCTTCAACATATTGGAAGGATGTTGTGAAACTTGAAAAGGTTCAGAAAAGGTTTACAAGGATGTTTCCAAAGTTGGAGGATTTGAGATACAGAGAGAGGTTGAATAAGCTGGGGCTATTTTCTCTGCAGCATCAGAGGCTGAGGGGTGATCTTATAGAGGTTTATAAAACCATGAGTGGTATGGATAGGATGAATAGACCAAATCTTTTCCCTGGGTTGGGGGAGTCCAGAACTAGTGGCATAGGTTTAGGGTGAGAGGGGAAAACATAAAAGAGACGTAAGGGGCAACTTTTTCCCCACAGAAGGTGGTACGTGTTTGGAATGAGCTGCCAGAGGAAATGGTAGAGGCCGGTACAATTGCAACATATAAAAGGCATCTGGATGGATATATGAATAGGAAGGATTCGGAGAGAAATGGGCTGGGTGCTTGGATAGTGAGAGTGGATTGGGTTGGGATATCTAGTTGGCATGGAAAATTTGGACCGAAGGATCTGTTTCCATGCTGTACATCTCTCTGACTCTATATGTCCCACATTGCTCAATTTCATTCTCTAACCTTGTTCTCCAACTGTTGTTATCTTTTGCGTCAAATCCTGAATAGGAGAAATATTTGCAAATGAAACTTGTTAGGATAGATTGATCAATTCTCAAAGAAGTAGTAACCACTTTGAAAAAGACAGTAAGACTCTACAATGCAATTTACACAGTGACATTATGTCATAACAAATAAAAGGTACATGGTCATTTTGAAGAAAACAAACGAAGAAACATCTCACAGCAAGCTCTACAAACATGGCTGCGTGTCTGTAATTAGCAATTAATTAATTTCTCAGACAAAATAACATGCTAGAAAACAATTTACTTCAAAGAGAATAACAGAATATGTGAACACCTGCTGCGAAAACCGCTGGATAAAATAATTTTCTCATTTATCTAAACTTTTTGTAACGATCATAAATCTGTCATTTTGTAGTACATTATTTGAGTATTGTTGGAAATGACACATTGTGTAAAAACTTTTTAATTTGCACCCGTCAAGACAATTTCCAAGATCATAATGTAAATGTTGTCAACTCTGAATGAATCCTCTCATACTGTCATTCCCGGACTGCTTCAATGCAATTCGTCCATGCCGACCAGATATTCTACAATAATCCAGTCCCAGTTTGTCCATATCCCTCTAAACCCTTCCTATTCATATACCCATCCAAATACCTTTTAAATGTTGTAATTGTACTAGCCTCCACCACTTCCTCTGGCAACTCATTTTATACACGCACCACCATTCCACTGTAAAGTTGCCATTATGTTTCTTTTAAATCTTCCATTCTCACCTTAAACCAATGTCCTCTAGTTTTGGACACTACCTTGGGGAAAAATAAATCTTGACTATTTACCATAACTATGCAACTCATGATTTTATAAATCTCTATAAGGTCACCCCTCAGCCTTTGACACTCCAGGTGAAAACAGCTCCAGCCTATTCAGCCTTCCTCTATAGCTCAAACTCTCCAACGCTGAAAACATTCTTGTAACTCTTTTCCAAACCCTTTCAAGTTTAATAATATCTTTTCTGTAGCTCGGAGGCCAGAATTGAGCACAGTGTTCCAGAAGTTGTCTAATCAATGTCCTATACAGCTACAATACGACTAACCGGCGCTTGTTTTTGGCTAGCATGACATGCTAGGCCAGACGGCCTTTTACTGGGTAATAGATTTCCATGACTCTATGACTATGACTGTAATACTTCGCATCTATTGTATGACACAAATAAATCTGTCTTACTCCACCCTGTATCTCGATCAGTCTGAATCCAAATCAATGTCCAGTTCTCTTTTGTTAGACCTTTTGAGTTGTGGATGAAGAATGTTTTTCCTGTTTCCTCCACGGCCTTGATTCAAACCCACACTTCACTGTCCCATAATAAGAATAACTGAACACAAATTAGTCCCACAGCCCCAATTCCTCTTCTTTGTATTGTATCAAATCATAGTATCTTCAACAGCTGCGTCCATGAAATTACCTTGAATAACAATATGAAAGAATAGAATAGAATAAAACAGAATAAGACCAGTTTTTAAAATCTTGCCAGTTCACCAGACCACCATGGAATGTGGACTTGTGCAACTGGACTATGGGGTATTATAATCGCCTAATGATAGTCATGAAATTCAAAACTATTTGGGTTATCTGTAGATGAGCACCAAAGCAAAGTAGGAAATCAGCAACAAACAGACAAAAGTGTTCGGTGATAGTAGGTATTCGATAATTTAATGAAGCATTCAGCATATAAATTAACATCGGACAAAGGACATTTCTAACTAAGTAGACACTGGCATTCAGAATGGAATGACTATGCCCTGTATCGGAACAGACATTTAATGAAGCAAGCTTCGGGAGGAGATGATATGCATGCTTTGTGACTGGACCAACAATCCTGAAGCCCATGTAAGTGCTTGGGTCATGAATGTCAAGCCTATCAAACGTCTGTGATGAAATTATGAAATCATAATCGATTTTTGTAAAAACACAACTGGTTCATAAATTTATTCAAAGGTAATAAAATCAATCTTCCTTACCTGGAATGACTTACCATAGCAATGTGTTTGATTCTGAAATGCCTGAAAAAGTCCTATTAAGGATGATACGGACTGGATAAAATTAGCAACACCCATGGAAAGGAAATAGTGTAATAAGTTTACATTAAGAGGAGTTGTTGAATATACCATGAATACGTTAATAAAAAAAATGTGGTTTCGTTTCCACAATCAATTAGTATTGTTCACAAATGAATGGATTCTGAAATCCATAAGGGATTTGACACACAGGATTCAAATTTGGATTTTCAGTTGGAAAAAATAAATTATCATTGCATGGTGATGAAATGCAACGATTATACACATACAATGGCCAGTGCAAATTTACAAAGGATTCAGACTAGTTATCAATGAAGTCTAAATTTCTAATGTTTACCAATAATGAAATGTTTAATCTGCAACAGACTGTGCATTTATTTATGCATGAATGGACACTGACATACTCAATGTGTCGGCAATGTCTGTATTGAATGCACACCAAAACACACAGTGTATGGATTACACTTAGGTAGGATTTGATACTGGAATATGCAAAGAATTAATACTGTCAATCCAGAAATTGGGTTTGGGGGTAGAAGTGTCGATCCACTCAGTTGGACAGACAACCGGTTTGCAATGCAGAGTGATGCCAACAGCATGGGTTTAACTCTCAAAACAGCTGATGTTTCCATTAAGGCTCTGCTACTTAACTCCTCCCCTCATTTAGAGCCATGTTGGCTCTCAGGTTAACCACCACCACATGACAGAACTGTCCTATGGTACAATAGGACATTGTCAGTTTTAGCTTTACTTACAAAAATGAGCAGTGAATCAGACAACAGATTTATAATATTTACTTAAAATGGTTGAAGGATTTATATATCATTATGCTCTAACATAGAAAATGAATTAATATTATCTAGGCCGTGTTGGGCACTGGAACATGATTTATACATTGAAATGGACTAAACTATGGTATGCATTATGTGCTGATAATTGTAATTTTTGTTTATTTGTTCACGGGATGTGGGCAGCATTCGCCAGAACAGCATTTAATGCCTATTCCCTAATTACCAAGAGAGCAATTCAGAGTCACTCAGACCAGGTAAGGACAGCAGTTTCCAGAGGTCTTGCTTAATTGAATACAAATGTCACCATTTCCACAGAGGAACATTAAAAGGGTTGTCTTTGTTAATGATCAAGTGATAATACAACTGATCCATCACCTCCCATATGGAAATGAAAATGAATTCTATCATGTTAAGAGAAATTTTGTGACTTGAATTGAATTTATTGCCACGTGTACCCATGCACAGTGAAAAGCTTTGTCCTGCAAGCAACACAAGCAGATCACATCATTAAACAGCACAGATATTTAAATAATAGATAACCAGCTGAAAAAACAAAGACAAACGTATAGGTGTATGTTAAGGGTTTGTGAGTCCATTCAGTCTTCTAACAAAAGGAGGATAGAAACCGTTGTGAAAATAGTTGGTCCATGTGTTCAGGCCTCTGTACCTTCTCCGCGATGGTAAAGTTTGTAGAAAAACATTGCCACGGTAGGATGGATCTTTGAGAATGCTGGCGGCAATTTCCTTGACAGCTAGCCAAATAGATGGATTCTATTGACGGGAGGTGGACCTTTGTGATTGTCCCTGTAATCGTCTCTGATATTGAATGGTGCAGTTGCATACCAGGTAGTGATACATCCAGATAGAATGCTCTCGATGCCACACCCATAAAAGTTGGCAAGTGTATTCATCGTCATGCCAAATTTTCTCAGCTGCCTGAGGATGAAGAGATGTTGTTGGGCCTTTCTAACCAGTACGTCTGCATGAAGAGTCCAAGAACGTTTGTTGTAGATGAAAATTCCCAGGAGCTTGACATTTTCCACTCGTTCTACCTTTGTGCTGCTAATGCGTAGGTCGGGGGCGGAGCATGAGTAACATCCCGCCGAAAGTCAATAATGAGTTCCTTAGTTTTGCCAGCATTGAGAGTTAGGTTGTTCTCAGTGCGACATTTCTTCCAGGTCTTCCAACTCCTGTCTTTAGTCTGTCTCATTGCAATCTGAGCTTCTACCGACTCCGGTAGTGCCATCAGCGAACTTGTAAATGGCATTAGTCTGCTATTTGGCGAGCCAGTCATGGGTATACAGTGAGTACAGTAGGGGGCTGAGTACGCACCCCTGTGGGGCTCCAGTATTGAGCGTTAGTGTGGATGAAATAATAATAATACTACAATAATACTACAATAGTAACTGTAATGGAAAATGAAATGGAAAAGTGTTAATAAATTTCATCTCGGAATAAATAGTAAAATCTAAAATACATAGATACTGCAATACCATTGATAGTCGTAGAGGAGGCGCTGCAAGACTGGAGGTTGTCTAATGTGTTGCAACACTTTAAGAAGGATGATAAGTACAAGCCAGGGAAATACAAACCAGTGAGCATGACGTCAGTGGCGAGCAAGTTGGAGGGAATCCTGAGAAAGAGGATGTACATGTACTTGGAAAGGCAAAGACTGATTAGAAATAGTCAAGATGGCTTTGTGCGTGGAAAATCGTGTCTCACAAATTTGATTGAGTTTTTTGAAGAAGTAACAAAGAGGATTGATGAGGGGAGAGTGGTAGATATCCTCTATATGGACTTTGGTAAGGCGTTCAACAAAGCTCCCCATGGGAGACTGGTTCGCAAGGTTAGATCTCACGGAATAAAGGGAGAACTAGTCATGTGGATACAGAACTGGCTCAAAGGTTAAAAAAAAAAGGTTGGTGGTGGAGAGTTGTTTTTCAGACTGGAGGCCTGCGAACAGTGGAGTGCCACAAGGAACGCTGCTGGGTACTCTACATTTGTCATTTACATAAATGATTTGGGTGTGAGCAGAAGAAGTACACGGGTGGCACGGTGGCACAGTAGTTAGCACTGCTGCCTCATAGCATCAGAGACCCTGGTTCAATTCCCTCCTCAGGCAACAGTGTGGAGTTGGCACATTCTCCCCGTGTCTAAATGGGTTTCCTCTGTGTGCTGCGGTTTCTTCCCACCGTCCAAAGATGTGCAGGTTAGGTGAATTGGCCATGTTAAAATTGCCTGCAATGTTAAGTGAAGGAGCAAATATAGGGGATGGAGTCTGGATGGGTTGCTCTTCGGAGTGTCTATTTTAGAATAGACAGTGAAATTTATCATTTGCTTATTCTATTTTATAGTTCAATATTTCTAATGTCCATATTGTAAAGAATACTGAAAACTAAAATGCGCTCAAAATGTTGATAAAAGATTAATGCTGTAATAGATAAGACATGATAAGTGAGTGAGAATCTTACCAAAGTCCATATAGAGGATATCTACCACTCTCCCCTCATCAATCCTCTTTGTTACTTCTTCAAAAAACTCAATCAAATTCGTGAGACACGATTTTCCACGCACAAAGCCATCTTGACTATCCCTAATCAGTCTTTGCCTTTCCAAGTACATGTACATCCTCTTTCTCAGGATTCCCTCACTCATGAGTGAGAATTTTCTTATGAGTGAGAAAAATAATTTAGTAGCATAATGGCTTAATGGATCTTCAGTGACAGTAGACAATGCAATTCATAAAATCTGTATATCATGAAGATATGTTTAATTAGAGAAAATTTAAATTGAAAGCACAATTAGATTGATAATGGAATAGTTTCTTGCAATATAAAGCTTTCAGTTTCACTGTGTATTAGTAGTTACTGGGTAGTAATGTTCACTAAATAGACTAATAAGGTTGAAATATGAAGAGTAATTTGCTTGTAGAACTTATTGTACAAGATGAAGGCAGAGTGCTGATTACCCGTAAGTCTATTGGTAAAGCCAGTACATGGATATTGCAGCAGCTTGATGATGACCGGCCTGTAACTGCAAAAGTTTCATTACATTTAAATCAGGCACATATTGACAAAGGAGAAAGTGAGGACTGCAGATGCTGGAGATCAGACCTGAAAATGTGTTGGTGGAAAGGTGCAGCAGGTCAGTCAGCATCCAAGGAGCAGGAGAATCGACGTTTAGGGCATGAGCCCGTCTTCTCATTTCCCCTCCCACCCCCCCACCTTGCCTCAGTCAAATCTCTCGAATTCAGCACCGCCTTCCAAACCTGCAATCTTCTTCCTGACCTCTCAGCCCCACACCATCTCCGGCCTATCACCCTCACCTTTACCTCATTCCACCTATCGCATTTCCAACGCCCGTCCCCAAGTCTCTCCTCCCTACCTTTTATCTTAGCCTGCTGGACACGCTTTCCTCATTCCTGAAGAAGGGCTCATGCCTGAAACGTCGATTCTCCTGCTCCTTATTTTTGATGCCGACCACTATTGATGCCAATATACCGACCACTGCAACGGACAGCTGGAACTGACAACAGGAAGCGTCAGATTCAACCACTGCAAATGCCGGAGGAAAGATCACAGAAGCGCTTCAGTGGAGTTTATCTCATGATTTCATAGCTCGAGCTTAACGCATAAATTCAAGAAATCAAACTGCATTCAGTCATTCAATGAAACAAAGTGCATCTGTCAATTCAATGAGTAGAGTGTATCTCATAAATTCAATATCACGAGCTGAGCGTATTACATTCAACGAAACAAACTTCATTTTTTCGTCCATGTATTCATCTTTCAATCGTACAATTAAAGAATCAAACGTTATTTACTGTTTCCATGAAATAATACCTTCCAACTGCATTCATTCAATGAATCAAACTGCTCTCAGACATTAAATGAAAGAAGCTGCACGTTTGACTTCAATGTATGGAGGTTATCTCATGATGTCAATGCTTCGAGCTCAATGCATGCTTTCAATGAAACAAATTGCATACATTCATTCATTGAAACACACTTCAATGAATAAAATGTTATTCATTGTTTAAATAAAACGAACGCAAAGCTTTCATTCTTCTATGATTCAAACTGCACTCAGTAAGTTAATGATACTAACTGGACGTTTGAATTCAATGTGTGGAGCGTATCTCATGATTTCAATGTCTCGAGCTTAACGCATTCATTCAATGAATCAAACTGCACACATTTCTTCAAAGAAATTTCTTCAAAGTCCTTCATTGAAGCAAAGTGAACGTCAATTCCACGTCAATTCAATGAAAAGAGCTGGTCTCATAAATTCAATGTCTCGAGGTTATCACATTGCTTTCACCTCATTCTTTCATTGATTCAACTTTCAGACAATCAAAGAATCAAACGTAATTTATTGTTTCAATGAAAGAAACTCAAAACCCTCATTTAATCAATCCAACTGCATTCATTCAATGATTCAAACTGCACTCAGTCATTCAATGAAAAAAAACTGCACGTTTGAATTCAGTGTGTGGAGCTTATCTCGTGATTTCAATGTCATGAGCTTAACGCTTCATGCAATGAAACAAACTGCATATATTCATTAACTGATACACACTTCAATCGTATATTCAATAAATCAAATGTTATTCAAAGTTTCAGTGAAACAAAGGCCAAACTTACATGCAGTGAATCCAACGGTATGCATTCTTCAATGAATCAAACCGCATGTTTTAATGCAATGAGTAGAGCTTATCTCACGAATTCAATATCTCAAGATCAATGCATTCATTCACAGAAACAATCTGCATGCTTTCGTTTATTGAAACGTACATCCATATTACAACAAATGAATCAAGCGTTGTCCATTGATTCAATGTAACACATTTCCAACATTCATTGAATGATTCCAATTGCAAGCATTCATTCAAAGTATCAAACTGCACTCAAAGAAGCATGAATCTCACGAATTCAATGACTCGAGCAGAACGCATTCATTCAATGAAGCAAACTTCATTCATTCTTTCAGAGAAACAAACTGCACGTTTGAATTCAATGTGTGGAGGTTATCTCGTGATATCGAAGTGAATTAAACAAGCTGCATTCATTCGTTCAATTAAACAAACTGCACTCAGTCATTCAATGAAACAAAGTGCACGTATCAATTCAATGAGTAGAGCTTATCTTATAAACTCAATGTCTCAAGCTTATCGCATTGCATTGAATGAAACAAACTTCATTTTTCCATCCATTGACTTAACATTCAGTCGTACAATCAAAGAATCAAACTTTATTTATTGATTCAATGAAAGAAATCTAACACCTTCATTGAATGAGTTCAAATGCATTCATTCAATGAATAAATCTGCATTCAAGTCATTGAATGAAACAAAACTCACGTTTGAATACAATGTGTGCGCCTTATCTCATGGTTTCAATGTCTTGAGCTTAGCGCATTAATTAAATGAAACAAACTGCATACATTTATTCACTGAAACACACTTCAACCGTATATTCAACTGAATCAAACGTTATACTTTGTTTCAATGAAAGAAACTTCCAACTTCCAATTCATTTGTATGTACAAATGAATTGAATACAACTGCATGTATTGTTCAATAAATTAAACTGCACTCATTCTACGATTGTAGTTTGCTCCGGTGAATGAATGCTGTGCAGTGTGATTTGTTGCAAGAACGAATGCACTTGGATGCATTGCATGAATGTGTTCACTTTGTTTCATTCCATCAGTGAGTAACGTTCAATTCATTGAATGTACGATTCATGCTTGATTCAGTGAATAAATGATTGCAGTTTGTTTCATTGATTGAATGTGTTAAGCTCTCGATATTGAATTAATGGGATAAGCACTGAATGATTGAATGAACTTTGACTCATTGAATGAACGAATGCAGTTGGATTTCTGAAATGAATGTGTAAGGTTTCTTTGATTGGATCAATAAATAATGTTTAATTCTTTGTATGTACAAATGAAGTCTGGATCAATGTATGACCGAATGGAGTTTGTTTGATTGAAAGAATGCCTTAAGCTCGACGCATTGAATTCATGAGATTATCTCTAATCATTTAATTAACTCGTGCAGTTTGTTTCATGGAATGACTCAGTTTGATTCAATGAATGAATGCCGTAAGTTTCACTGAGTAGAATTCATGAGATAAGCTCTACTCTTTGATTTAACTCGTGCAGTTTCTTTCTATGAACGACTGAGTGCAGTTTGATTTATTGAAGAATGCATGCAGTTGGATTCTTCATGAAATTTTGCGTTTGTTTCATTGAAACAATGAATAACGTTTGATTCGTTGAATATCCGATTGAAATGTCTTTCAGTGAATGATGCGCGCAGTTTGTTTCCACGAAAGAATGCATTCGGCTCTACGCATTGAATTAAAATGTGCAGTCTGTTTCTCTGAATGAATCTGAATGTATTCATTGAGTTAAGCTCGAGACATTGAATTACTGGCAGAAGCTCAACTCATTGAATTGAAACGTGCATTGAATGAATGTATGCAGTTGGATTCATTAAATGAACGTCTTAAGTTTGTTTCGTGAAATCCATTATATGTTCTACTCATTGAATTAACACGTGCAGTTTGTTTTATTGAATGAATAAGTGTTGTTTGAAACATTGAATGAATGCATGCAGTTGGAATCAGAACATAAATGTTGGAAGTTTGTTTCATTGTATCAATGAATAAGGTTTGATTCATGGAATATACGATTGAAGTGTGTATCAGTACATGAATGCATGCACTTTGTTTCCATTAATGAATGTGTTAAACTGAAGACATTGAATTCATGACTTAAGACGTTCATTTAATGAATCCAACTGCATACATTCATTCAATGCACGTTTTAATTCAATGAGTAGAGCTTCGGCCAGTAATTCAATGTCCCGAGCTTAACATATTCACACAATGAATACATTGAATCATTCAGATTCATTCAGACAGCTTAGCACATTCATTCACTGAAACATAATTCAATCGTATATTCCATGAATCAAACGTTATTCATTGATACAATGAAGCAAACTTCCAACATGAATATTCTGATTCCAACTGCATGCATTCATTCAATGTTTCAAACAGCACTTATTCATTCAATGAAGCAAACTAAACGTGTTAATTCAATGGGTAGAACATATACGATTAATTCAATGTCTTGTGCTTAACGCATTCGTTCAATAAAACAGCCGGCTCTCATTCGTTCACCAAATCAGACATCATGGGTACATTCGATGAATCGAATATTATTCATGGATTTAACGCATTAATACTCATTGTATTAAAACGTATGGTTTGTATCATTGAATGAATGAGTGCAGTGTGATTCATTGAAGAATGCCTGCTGTTGCATGCATTTCATGAAAATTTTGAGTCTTTGAAACAATGAACGACGTTTGATTCATTGAATGTACGATTGAATTATGTTTCAGTGAATGAATGTGCTAAGCTCCAGACATTGATATCATGAGAAAACCTTCACACATTGAAATTAACCGTACAGTTCGGTTTTATTCAATGACTGAGTGAAGTTTGATTCATCGAAAGAATGCAGTTGGATTCATGAAACGAAGATGTTAGGTTTCATTCCCTGTATAAATAAATAAGGTTTGATACCTTGATTGTACGAATGAAATGTGTTTCAGTGAACGAATATATGCACTTTGTTTAATTGAATGAATGCATGAGGCTCGAGATATTGAAATCATGAGATACGTTGCACGCATTGAATTCAAAGGTGCAGTTTGTTTCTTTAAACGAATACCTGCTGCTGGAATCATGGTAAAAATGTTGGACGTTTGTTTGAATGAATCAATTAATAACGTTTGATTCATTGAATATACGATTAAAGTGTGTTACACTCAATGAATGCATGCTGGTTGTGTCATTGATGAATACCTTTACCTCGAGATATCGAACGCATGAAACAAGCTCTTCTCGTCGAAGTAATGCATTCAATTTGTTTCATTTATTGACTGAGTGCAGTTTCTTTCTTTGAATGTGTGCAGTTTGATAGATAGAATGAATGCGTGCAAGTTGCAATCATTACATGAATTTTGGAAGTTTGATTCATTGAATCAATGAATAACGTTTGATTCATGGAATGTATGATCGACGTGTGTTTCAGAGAATGAAAGCATACAGTTTGTTTCCGTGAATAAATGTCATTAACTTGATGAGATAATCTCTACTCATTTTATTACAACGTGCAGTATGTTTCATGGAATGAATGAGTACAGTTGGATGCATTGAAGAATGCCTATTGTTGTATTCATTACATGAAAGATTTGAAACAATGAACAACGTTTGATTCATTGAATGTACGATTGAATTGTGCTTCAGTGAATGAATATGCTAATCTCCAGAGATTGATATCATGAGAAAACCTCCACACATTGAATTTAACCGTTCATTTGGTTTCATTCAATGATTGAGTGCAGTTTGATTCATCGAATGAACGCAGTTGGATTCATGGAAGGTAGGTGTTAGGCTTCATCCACTGTATAACTAAATAACGTTTGATACTTTGATTGCATGATTGAAGTGTGTTTCAGTGAATGAATGTATGCAGTTTGTTGAATTGAATGAATGCGTTCGGCTCGAGATATTGAAACCATGAGATAAGCTCCACACATTGAATTGAAACGTGCAGTTTGTTTCATTGAACAAATGAATGTAGTTTGTTTCATTAAACGAATGCATTTTGCTCGATCATGGAATCCGTGTGATGCATGTTTCTTTGAAACTATGAGTGCAGTTTGATACATGCTGTTGAAATCATTACATGAGTGTTGGAAATTGTTTTCAATGAATCAATGAATACCGTCTGATTCATTGAATGTGCGATTGACGTGTGTTCACTGCATGGCTGCCTTCAGTTTGAATGCCTAAAATTCGAGACAACGAATTTATGAGACAAGCTTTACTCACTGAATTAACTCATACAGTTTGTTTCAGTGAATTAACGTATGCAGTTTGTTTCACTGAACGATTGCGTTGATCTCGAGACATTGAAACAACGATATAAGCTCCACACCTTGAATTCAAATGTACAGTTGTATTCATGAATGAATGCAGTTGAATTCCCTACATTAAGGTGTTTGGTTTCATTCATTGTTTCAACAAATAACGTTTCATTCTTTGATTGTAGGATTGAAAGTGGAATTAATGGTGAAAGAATGAAGTGTGTTTCGTTGAATGAAATGAGTTAAGATCGAGACATTGAATTCATGAAACAAGCTCTTCATATTGAATTGACTTTGTGACATTGAATAACTGAGTGCATTTTCTTACTTTGAATGAATGTGTGCACAGTGACTGTTGTTGTCTCTCATATACAAAGGAATTGCTGTTTCCTACGAGATAAACAGGGACTGCTGTTCTCTGTAAGATATATAGGACCTGCTGTTCTCTCTCATATACACAGGTGTACCTGATCATTGTATGACACACTGGAAACTCCTATTCCTTATAAGCTGCATAGGCACTGCTGATTTTAACAAATATAACAGACGGGTACTGATGTTCTCACTCATGACTCACTCACTTCGATACTCAAAAAGATCCACAGGGTGTGCTGTTCTCACTCATATACACAGGCATTGTTGTTCATTGTATGATACACGGGGACTCATGTTTTCTATGAGACACAGGCACTGCTGTTTTTTATTAGATGCCCAAAGCCTGCTGTTCTCCAAAATATGCAGAGTGACTGCTGTGTCTTCTCATGTACAACTGCGCTGCTGTTCCCTATAAGAATACACAGTTACTGCTGTTCAATCTCAGATACTCACGCACTGTTGTTTTCTGTGAAATGCAGAGGCACTTCCATTCTTACTCATATACATTGGCACTGTTGTTCTCTACAACAGTCTCAGGAACTGCTGTTCTCTCTCATATACAGGCATTGCTGTTTCCTGTAAGATACACAAATCTGCTGTTCTCATTCATGTACAACGGCACAGCTGTTCTGCATAAGCACTGCTGATCTCTGTGTATCTCTCTCAGATGCACAGGCACTGCTGTTCTATATAAGATACACAGGAACTTCCATTCTTACTTTTATAAACAGGCACGGCTGTTCTCAACAACATCCTCAGCGACTGCTGTTCTCTTTCATATACAGGCATTGCAGTTTTCGGAATGATTTCAAATATTGCTGTTCTCACTTATGTAGTCAGACACTGCTGCTCACGGTAAGATACTCAGAGATTGCTGTTGTATAAACGATACACAGAGACTACTGTTCTGTCTCATCTCCACCGGCACTGCCATTGTCTATGTGAATTTATGATTGAAGCTCTACTCATTGACTTGCACTGTGTTTCATTGAATGACTGAGTTAAGTTTCTTTCATCGAATGAATGCGTGCAGTTCGATTCATTGAATGAATGCGTTAACCTAGAGATATTGAAATCATGAGATAAGTTGCACACATTGAATTCAAAGGTGCAGTTTGTTTCTTTGAACGAATACCTGCTGTTGGAATCATGATAAAAATGTTGGAAGTTTCTTTGAATGAATCAACTAATAACGTTTGATTCATTGAATTTACGATTAAAGTGTGTTACACTGAATGAATGCATGCTGGTTGTGTCACTGATGAATGCCTTTACCTCGAGATATCGAACGCATCAAACAAGCTCTTCTCGTTGAAGTAATGCATTCAATTTGTTTCATTTATTGACTGAGTGCAGTTTCTTTCTTTGAATGTGTGCAGTTTGATACATAGAATGAATGCGTGCAAGTTGCAATCATTAGATGAATTTTTGAAGTTTGATTCATTGAATCAATGAATAACGTTTGATTCATGGAATGTATGATCGACGTGTGTTTCAGAGAATGAATGCATACAGTTTGTTTCCGTGAATGAATGTCGTTAACTTGATGAGATAATCTCTTCTCATTTTATTACAACGTGCAGTACGTTTCATGGAATGAATGAGTACAGTTGGATGCATTGAAGAATGCCTGCTGTTGGATTTATTACATGAAAGTTTTGAGTCTGTTTCTTTGAAACAATGAACAACGTTTGATTCATTGAATGTACGATTGAATTGTGCTTCAGTGAATGAATGTGCTAAATTCCAGACATTGGTATCATGAGAAAACCTCCACACATTGAATTTAACCGTTCATTTGGTTTCATTCAATGATTGAGTGCAGTTTGATTCATCGAATGAACGCAGTTTGATTCATGGAGGGTAGGTGTTAGGTTTCATTCATTGTATAACTAAATAACGTTTGATACTTTGATTGCATGATTGAAGTGTGTTTCAGTGAATGAATGTATGCAGTTTGTTGAATTGAATGAATGCGTTCGGCTCGAGATATTGAAACCATGAGATAAGCTCCACATATTGAATTGAAACGTGCAGTTTGTTTCATTGAACAAATGAATGTAGTTTGTTTCATTAAACGAATGCATTTTGCTCGATCATGGAATCCGTGTGATGCATGTTTCTTTGAAACTATGAGTGCAGTTTGATACATGCTGTTGAAATCATTACATGAGTGTTGGAAATTGTTTTCAATGAATCAATGAATACCGTCTGATTCATTGAATGTGCGATTGACGTGGGTTCACGGCATGGCTGCCTTCAGTTTGAATGCCTAAACTTCGAGACAACGAAATTATGAGACAAGCTTTACTCATCGAATTAACTCATCCAGTTTGTTTCAGTGAATTAACGTATGCAGTTTGTTTCACTGAACGATTGCGTTGATCTCGAGACATTGAAACAACGATATAAGCTCCACACCTTGAATTCAAATGTACAGTTGTATTCATGAATGAATGCAGTTGAATTCCCTACATTAAGGTGTTTGGTTTCTTTCTTTGTTTCAACAAATAACGTTTCATTCTTTGATTGTAGGATTGAAAGTGGAATTAATGGATGAAAGAATGAAGTGTGTTTCGTTGAATGAAATGAGTTAAGCTCGAGACATTGAATTCATGAAACAAGCTCTTCATATTGAATTGACTTTGTGACATTGAATAACTGAGTGCATTTTCTTACTTTGAATGAATGTGTGCACAGTGACTGTTGTTGTGTCTCATATACAAAGGAATTGCTGTTTCCTACGAGATAAACAGGGACTGCTGTTCTCTGTAAGATATATAGGACCTGCTGTTCTCTCTCATATACACAGGTGTACCTGATCATTGTATGACACACTGGGAACTCCTATTCCTTATAAGCTGCATAGGCACTGCTGATTTTAACAAATATAACAGACGGGTACTAATGTTCTCACTCATGACTCACTCACTTCGATACTCAAAAAGATCCACAGGGTGTGCTGTTCTCACTCATATACACAGGCATTGTTGTTCATTGTATGATACACGGGGACTCATGTTTTCTATGAGACACAGGCACTGCTGTTTTTTATTAGATGCCCAAAGCCTGCTGTTCTCCAAAATATGCAGAGTGACTGCTGTGTCTTCTCATGTACAACTGCGCTGCTGTTCCCTATAAGAATACACAGTTACTGCTGTTCAATCTCAGATACTCACGCACTGTTGTTTTCTGTGAAATGCAGAGGCACTTCCATTCTTACTCATATACATTGTCACTGTTGTTCTCTACAACAGTCTCAGGAACTGCTGTTCTCTCTCATATACAGGCATTGCTGTTTCCTGTAAGATACACAAATCTGCTGTTCTCATTCTTGTACAACGGCACAGCTGTTCTGCATAAGCACTGCTGATCTCTGTGTATCTCTCTCAGATGCACAGGCACTGCTGTTCTATATAAGATACACAGGAACTTCCATTCTTACTTTTATAAACAGGCACGGCTGTTCTCAACAACATCCTCAGCGACTGCTGTTCTCTTTCATATACAGGCATTGCAGTTTTCGGAATGATTTCAAATATTGCTGTTCTCACTTATGTAGTCAGACACTGCTGCTCACGTTAAGATACTCAGAGATTGCTGTTGTATAAACGATACACAGAGACTACTGTTCTGACTCATCTCCACCGGCACTGCCATTGTCTATGTGAATTTATGATTGAAGCTCTACTCATTGACTTGCACTGTGTTTCATTGAATGACTGAGTTAAGTTTCTTTCATCGAATGAATGCGTGCAGTTTGATTCATTGAATGAATGCGTTAACCTAGAGATATTGAAATCATGAGATAAGTTGCACACATTGAATTCAAAGGTGCAGTTTGTTTCTTTGAACGAATACCTGCTGTTGGAATCATGATAAAAATGTTGGAAGTTTCTTTGAATGAATCAACTAATAACGTTTGATTCATTGAATTTACGATTAAAGTGTGTTACACTGAATGAATGCATGCTGGTTGTGTCACTGATGAATGCCTTTACCTCGAGATATCGAACGCATCAAACAAGCTCTTCTCGTTGAAGTAATGCATTCAATTTGTTTCATTTATTGACTGAGTGCAGTTTCTTTCTTTGAATGTGTGCAGTTTGATACATAGAATGAATGCGTGCAAGTTGCAATCATTACATGAATTTTGGAAGTTTGATTCATTGAATCAATGAATAACGTTTGATTCATGGAATGTATGATCGACGTGTGTTTCAGAGAATGAATGCATACAGTTTGTTTCCGTGAATGAATGTCATTAACTTGATGAGATAATCTCTACTCATGTTATTACAACGTGCAGTACGTTTCATGGAATGAATGAGTACAGTTGGATGCATTGAAGAATGCCTGCTGTTGGATTTATTACATGAAAGTTTTGAGTCTGTTTCTTTGAAACAATGAACAACGTTTGATTCATTGAATGTACGATTGAATTGTGCTTCAGTGAATGAATGTGCTAAATTCCAGACATTGGTATCATGAGAAAACCTCCACACATTGAATTTAACCGTTCATTTGGTTTCATTCAATGATTGACTGCAGTTTGATTCATCGAATGAACGCAGTTGGATTCATGGAGGGTAGGTGTTAGGTTTCATTCATTGTATAACTAAATAACGTTTGATACTTTGATTGCATGATTGAAGAGTGTTTCAGTGAATGAATGTATGCAGTTTGTTGAATTGAATGAATGCGTTCGGCTCGAGATATTGAAACCATGAGATAAGCTCCACATATTGAATTGAAACGTGCAGTTTGTTTCATTGAACAAATGAATGTAGTTTGTTTCATTAAACGAATGCATTTTGCTCGATCATGGAATGCGTGTGATGCATGTTTCTTTGAAACTATGAGTGCAGTTTGATACATGCTGTTGAAATCATTACATGAGTGTTGGAAATTGTTTTCAATGAATCAATGAATACCGTCTGATTCATTGAATGTGCGATTGATGTGGGTTCACGGCATGGCTGCCTTCAGTTTGAATGCCTAAAATTCGAGACAACGAAATTATGAGACAAGCTTTACTCATCGAATTAACTCATCCAGTTTGTTTCAGTGAATTAACGTATGCAGTTTGTTTCACTGAACGATTGCGTTGATCTCGAGACATTGAAACAACGATATAAGCTCCACACCTTGAATTCAAATGTACAGTTGTATTCATGAATGAATGCAGTTGAATTCCCTACATTAAGGTGTTTGGTTTCTTTCTTTGTTTCAACAAATAACGTTTCATTCTTTGATTGTAGGACTGAAAGTGGAATTAATGGATGAAAGAATGAAGTGTGTTTCGTTGAATGAAATGAGTTAAGCTCGAGACATTGAATTCATGAAAGCAGCTCTTCATATTGAATTGACTTTGTGACATTGAATAACTGAGTGCATTTTCTTACTTTGAATGAATGTGTGCACAGTGACTGTTGTTGTCTCTCATATACAAAGGAATTGCTGTTTCCTACGAGATAAACAGGGACTGCTGTTCTCTGTAAGATATATAGGACCTGCTGTTCTCTCTCATATACATAGGTGTACCTGATCATTGTATGACACACTGGGAACTCCTATTCCTTATAAGCTGCATAGGCACTGCTGATTTTAACAAATATAACAGACGGGTACTAATGTTCTCACTCATGACTCACTCACTTCGATACTCAAAAAGATCCACAGGGTGTGCTGTTCTCACTCATATACACAGGCATTGTTGTTCATTGTATGATACACGGGGACTCATGTTTTCTATGAGACACAGGCACTGCTGTTTTTTATTAGATGCCCAAAGCCTGCTGTTCTCCAAAATATGCAGAGTGACTGCTGTGTCTTCTCATGTACAACTGCGCTGCTGTTCTCTATAAGAATACACAGTTACTGCTGTTCAATCTCAGATACTCACGCACTGTTGTTTTCTGTGAGATGCAGAGGCACTTCCATTCTTACTCATATACATTGTCACTGTTGTTCTCTACAACAGTCTCAGGAACTGCTGTTCTCTCTCATATACAGGCATTGCTGTTTCCTGTAAGATACACAAATCTGCTGTTCTCATTCATGTACAACTGCACAGCTGTTCTGCATAAGCACTGCTGATCTCTGTGTATCTCTCTCAGATGCACAGGCACTGCTGTTCTATATAAGATACACAGGAACTTCCATTCTTACTTTTATAAACAGGCACGGCTGTTCTCAACAACATCCTCAGCGACTGCTGTTCTCTTTCATATACAGGCATTGCAGTTTTCGGAATGATTTCAAATATTGCTGTTCTCACTTATGTAGTCAGACACTGCTGCTCACGGTAAGATACTCAGAGATTGCTGTTGTATAAACGATACACAGAGACTACTGTTCTGACTCATCTCCACATTGTCTATGTGAATTTATGATTGAATCTCTACTCATTGACTTGCACTGTGTTTCATTGAATGACAGAGTTAAGTTTCTTTCATCGAATGAATGCGTGCAGTTTGATTCATTGAATGAATGCGCTAACCTAGAGATATTGAAATCATGAGATAAGTTGCACACATTGAATTCAAAGGTGCAGTTTGTTTCTTTGAACGAATACCTGCTGTTGGAATCATGATAAAAATGTTGGAAGTTTCTTTGAATGAATCAATTAATAACGTTTGATTCATTGAATTTACGATTAAAGTGTGTTACACTGAATGAATGCATGCTGGTTGTGTCACTGATGAATGCCTTTACCTCGAGATATCGAACGCATCAAACAAGCTCTTCTCGTTGAAGTAATGCATTCCATTTGTTTCATTTATTGACTGAGTGCAGTTTCTTTCTTTGAATGTGTGCAGTTTGATACATAGAATGAATGCGTGCAAGTTGCAATCATTACATGAATTTTGGAAGTTTGATTCATTGAATCAATGAATAACGTTTGATTCATGGAATGTATGATCGACGTGTGTTTCAGAGAATGAATGCATACAGTTTGTTTCCGTGAATGAATGTCATTAACTTGATGAGATAATCTCTACTCATGTTATTACAACGTGCAGTACGTTTCATGGAATGAATGAGTACAGTTGGATGCATTGAAGAATGCCTGCTGTTGGATTTATTACATGAAAGTTTTGAGTCTGTTTCTTTGAAACAATGAACAACGTTTGATTCATTGAATGTACGATTGAATTGTGCTTCAGTGAATGAATGTGCTAAATTCCAGACATTGGTATCATGAGAAAACCTCCACACATTGAATTTAACCGTTCATTTGGTTTCATTCAATGATTGAGTGCAGTTTGATTCATCGAATGAACGCAGTTTGATTCATGGAAGGTAGGTGTTAGGTTTCATTCACTGTATAACTAAAAAACGTTTGATACTTTGATTGCATGATTGAAGTGTGTTTCAGTGAATGAATGTATGCAGTTTGTTGAATTGAATGAATGCGTTCGGCTTGAGATATTGAAACCATGAGATAAGCTCCACATATTGAATTGAAACGTGCAGTTTGTTTCATTGAACAAATGAATGTAGTTTGTTTCATTAAACGAATGCATTTTGCTCGATCATGGAATCCGTGTGATGCTTGTTTCTTTGAAACTATGAGTGCAGTTTGATAGATGCTGTTGAAATCATTGCATGAGTGTTGGAAATTGTTTTCAATGAATCAATGAATACCGTCTGATTCATTGAATGTGCGATTGACGTGTGTTCACTGCATGGCTGCCTTCAGTTTGAATGCCTAAAATTCGAGACAACGAATTTATGAGACAAGCTTTACTCATCGAATTAACTCATACGGTTTGTTTCAGTGAATTAACGTATGCAGTTTGTTTCACTGAACGATTGCGGTGATCTCGAGACATTGAAACAACGATATAAGCTCCACACCTTGAATTCAAATGTACAGTTGTATTCATGAATGAATGCAGTTGAATTCCCTACATTAAGGTGTTTGGTTTCTTTCTTTGTTTCAACAAATAACGTTTCATTCTTTGATTGTAGGATTGAAAGTGGAATTAATGGATGAAAGAATGAAGTGTGTTTCGTTGAATGAAATGAGTTAAGCTCGAGCCATTGAATTCATGAAACCAGTTCTTCATATTGAATTGACTTTGTGACAGTGAATAACTGAGTGCATTTTCTTACTTTGAATGAATGTGTGCACAGTGACTGTTGTTGTCTCTCATATACAAAGGAATTGCTGTTTCCTACGAGATAAACAGGGACTGCTGTTCTCTGTAAGATATATAGGACCAGATGTTCTCTCTCATATACACAGGTGTACCTGATCATTGTATGACACACTGGGAACTCCTATTCCTTATAAGCTGCATAGGCACTGCTGATTTTAACAAATATAACAGACGGGTACTGATGTTCTCACTCATGACTCACTCACTTCGATACTCAAAAAGATCCACAGGGTGTGCTGTTCTCACTCATATACACAGGCATTGTTGTTCATTGTATGATACACGGGGACTCATGTTTTCTATGAGACACAGGCACTGCTGTTTTTTATTAGATGCCCAAAGCCTGCTGTTCTCCAAAATATGCAGAGTGACTGCTGTGTCTTCTCATGTACAACTGCGCTGCTGTTCTCTATAAGAATACACAGTTACTGCTGTTCAATCTCAGATACTCAGGCACTGTTGTTTTCTGTGAGATGCAGAGGCACTTCCATTCTTACTCATATACATTGGCACTGTTGTTCTCTACAACAGTCTCAGGAACTGCTGTTCTCTCTCATATACAGGCATTGCTGTTTCCTGTAAGATACACAAATCTGCTGTTCTCATTCATGTACAACAGCACAGCTGTTCTGCATAAGCACTGCTGATCTCTGTGTATCTCTCTCAGATGCACAGGCACTGCTGTTCTATATAAGATACACAGGAACTTCCATTCTTACTTTTATAAACAGGCACGGCTGTTCTCAACAACATCTCAGCGAATGCTGTTCTCTTTCATATACAGGCATTGCAGTTTTCGGAATGATTTCAAATATTGCTGTTCTCACTTATGTAGTCAGACACTGCTGCTCACGATAAGATACTCAGAGATTGCTGTTGTATAAACGATACACAGAGACTACTGTTCTGACTCATCTCCACCGGCACTGCCATTGTCTATGTGAATTTATGATTGAAGCTCTACTCATTGACTTGCACTGTGTTTCATTGAATGACAGAGTTAAGTTTCTTTCATCGAATGAATGCGTGCAGTTTGATTCATTGAATGAATGCGTTAACCTAGAGATATTGAAATCATGAGATAAGTTGCACACATTGAATTCAAAGGTGCAGTTTGTTTCTTTGAACGAATACCTGCTGTTGGAATCATGATAAAAATGTTGGAAGTTTCTTTGAATGAATCAACTAATAACGTTTGATTCATTGAATTTACGATTAAAGTGTGTTACACTGAATGAATGCATGCTGGTTGTGTCACTGATGAATGCCTTTACCTCGAGATATCGAACGCATCAAACAAGCTCTTCTCGTTGAAGTAATGCATTCCATTTGTTTCATTTATTGACTGAGTGCAGTTTCTTTCTTTGAATGTGTGCAGTTTGATACATAGAATGAATGCGTGCAAGTTGCAATCATTACATGAATTTTGGAAGTTTGATTCATTGAATCAATGAATAACGTTTGATTCATGGAATGTATGATCGACGTGTGTTTCAGAGAATGAATGCATACAGTTTGTTTCCGTGAATGAATGTCATTAACTTGATGAGATAATCTCTACTCATGTTATTACAACGTGCAGTACGTTTCATGGAATGAATGAGTACAGTTGGATGCATTGAAGAATGCCTGCTGTTGGATTTATTACATGAAAGTTTTGAGTCTGTTTCTTTGAAACAATGAACAACGTTTGATTCATTGAATGTACGATTGAATTGTGCTTCAGTGAATGAATGTGCTAAATTCCAGACATTGGTATCATGAGAAAACCTCCACACATTGAATTTAACCGTTCATTTGGTTTCATTCAATGATTGAGTGCAGTTTGATTCATCGAATGAACGCAGTTTGATTCATGGAAGGTAGGTGTTAGGTTTCATTCACTGTATAACTAAAAAACGTTTGATACTTTGATTGCATGATTGAAGTGTGTTTCAGTGAATGAATGTATGCAGTTTGTTGAATTGAATGAATGCGTTCGGCTTGAGATATTGAAACCATGAGATAAGCTCCACATATTGAATTGAAACGTGCAGTTTGTTTCATTGAACAAATGAATGTAGTTTGTTTCATTAAACGAATGCATTTTGCTCGATCATGGAATCCGTGTGATGCTTGTTTCTTTGAAACTATGAGTGCAGTTTGATAGATGCTGTTGAAATCATTGCATGAGTGTTGGAAATTGTTTTCAATGAATCAATGAATACCGTCTGATTCATTGAATGTGCGATTGACGTGTGTTCACTGCATGGCTGCCTTCAGTTTGAATGCCTAAAATTCGAGACAACGAATTTATGAGACAAGCTTTACTCATCGAATTAACTCATACGGTTTGTTTCAGTGAATTAACGTATGCAGTTTGTTTCACTGAACGATTGCGTTGATCTCGAGACATTGAAACAACGATATAAGCTCCACACCTTGAATTCAAATGTACAGTTGTATTCATGAATGAATGCAGTTGAATTCCCTACATTAAGGTGTTTGGTTTCTTTCTTTGTTTCAACAAATAACGTTTCATTCTTTGATTGTAGGATTGAAAGTGGAATTAATGGATGAAAGAATGAAGTGTGTTTCGTTGAATGAAATGAGTTAAGCTCGAGACATTGAATTCATGAAAGCAGCTCTTCATATTGAATTGACTTTGTGACATTGAATAACTGAGTGCATTTTCTTACTTTGAATGAATGTGTGCACAGTGACTGTTGTTGTCTCTCATATACAAAGGAATTGCTGTTTCCTACGAGATAAACAGGGACTGCTGTTCTCTGTAAGATATATAGGACCTGCTGTTCTCTCTCATATACACATGTGTACCTGATCATTGTATGACACACTGGGAACTCCTATTCCTTATAAACTGCATAGGCACTGCTGATGTTAACAAATATAACAGACGGGTACTGATGTTCTCACTCATGACTCACTCACTTCGATACTCAAAAAGATCCACAGGGTGTGCTGTTCTCACTCATATACACAGGCATTGTTGTTCATTGTATGATACACGGGGACTCATGTTTTCTATGAGACACAGGCACTGCTGTTTTTTATTAGATGCCCAAAGCCTGCTGTTCTCCAAAATATGCAGAGTGACTGCTGTGTCTTCTCATGTACAACTGCGCTGCTGTTCTCTATAAGAATACACAGTTACTGCTGTTCAATCTCAGATACTCACGCACTGTTGTTTTCTGTGAGATGCAGAGGCACTTCCATTCTTACTCATATACATTGGCACTGTTGTTCTCTACAACAGTCTCAGGAACTGCTGTTCTCTCTCATATACAGGCATTGCTGTTTCCTGTAAGATACACAAATCTGCTGTTCTCATTCATGTACAACAGCACAGCTGTTCTGCATAAGCACTGCTGATCTCTGTGTATCTCTCTCAGATGCACAGGCACTGCTGTTCTATATAAGATACACAGGAACTTCCATTCTTACTTTTATAAACAGGCACGGCTGTTCTCAACAACATCTCAGCGAATGCTGTTCTCTTTCATATACAGGCATTGCAGTTTTCGGAATGATTTCAAATATTGCTGTTCTCACTTATGTAGTCAGACACTGCTGCTCACGATAAGATACTCAGAGATTGCTGTTGTATAAACGATACACAGAGACTACTGTTCTGACTCATCTCCACCGGCACTGCCATTGTCTATGTGAATTTATGATTGAAGCTCTACTCATTGACTTGCACTGTGTTTCATTGAATGACAGAGTTAAGTTTCTTTCATCGAATGAATGCGTGCAGTTCGATTCATTGAATGAATGCGTTAACCTAGAGATATTGAAATCATGAGATAAGTTGCACACATTGAATTCAAAGGTGCAGTTTGTTTCTTTGAACGCATACCTGCTGTTGGAATCATGATAAAAATGTTGGAAGTTTCTTTGAACGAATCAATTAATAACGTTTGATTCATTGAATTTACGATTAAAGTGTGTTACACTGAATGAATGCATGCTGGTTGTGTCACTGATGAATGCCTTTACCTCGAGATATCGAACGCATCATACAAGCTCTTCTCGTTGAAGTAATGCATTCAATTTGTTTCATTTATTGACTGAGTGCAGTTTCTTTCTTTGAATGTGTGCAGTTTGATACATAGAATGAATGCGTGCAAGTTGAAATCATTACATGAATTTTGGAAGTTTGATTCATTGAATCAATGAATAACGTTTGATTCATGGAATGTATGATCGACGTGTGTTTCAGAGAATGAATGCATACAGTTTGTTTCCGTGAATAAATGTCGTTAACTTGATGAGATAATCTCTACTCATTTTATTACAACGTGCAGTACGTTTCATGGAATGAATGAGTACAGTTGAATGCATTGAAGAATGCCTGCTGTTGGATTTATTACATGAAAGTTTTGAGTCTGTTTCTTTGAAACAATGAACAACGTTTGATTCATTGAATGTACGATTGAATTGTGCTTCAGTGAATGAATGTGCTAAATTCCAGACATTGGTATCATGAGAAAACCTCCACACATTGAATTTAACCTTTCATTTGGTTTCATTCAATGATTGAGTGCAGTTTGATTCATCGAATGAACGCAGTTGGATTCATGGAAGGTAGGTGTTAGGTTTCATTCACTGTATAACTAAATAACGTTTGATACTTTGATTGCATGATTGAAGTGTGTTTCAGTGAATGAATGTATGCAGTTTGTTGAATTGAATGAATGCGTTCGGCTCGAGATATTGAAACCATCAGATAAGCTCCACATATTGAATTGAAACGTGCAGTTTGTTTCATTGAACAAATGAATGTAGTTTGTTTCATTAAACGAATGCATTTTGCTCGATCATGGAATCCGTGTGATGCATGTTTCTTTGAAACTATGAGTGCAGTTTGATACATGCTGTTGAAATCATTACATGAGTGTTGGAAATTGTTTTCAATGAATCAATGAATACCGTCTGATTCATTGAATGTGCGATTGACGTGGGTTCACTGCATGGCTGCCTTCAGTTTGAATGCCTAAAATTCGAGACAACGAAATTATGAGACAAGCTTTACTCATCGAATTAACTCATACAGTTTGTTTCAGTGAACTAACGTATGCAGTTTGTTTCACTGAACGATTGCGTTGATCTCGAGACATTGAAACAACGATATAAGCTCCACACCTTGAATTCAAATGTACAGTTGTATTCATGAATGAATGCAGTTGAATTCCCTACATTAAGGTGTTTGGTTTCTTTCTTTGTTTCAACAAATAACGTTTCATTCTTTGATTGTAGGATTGAAAGTGGAATTAATGGATGAAAGAATGAAGTGTGTTTCGTTGAATGAAATGAGTTAAGCTCGAGCCATTGAATTCATGAAACCAGTTCTTCATATTGAATTGACTTTGTGACAGTGAATAACTGAGTGCATTTTCTTACTTTGAATGAATGTGTGCACAGTGACTGTTGTTGTCTCTCATATACAAAGGAATTGCTGTTTCCTACGAGATAAACAGGGACTGCTGTTCTCTGTAAGATATATAGGACCAGATGTTCTCTCTCATATACACAGGTGTACCTGATCATTGTATGACACACTGGGAACTCCTATTCCTTATAAGCTGCATAGGCACTGCTGATTTTAACAAATATAACAGACGGGTACTAATGTTCTCACTCATGACTCACTCACTTCGATACTCAAAAAGATCCACAGGGTGTGCTGTTCTCACTCATATACACAGGCATTGTTGTTCATTGTATGATACACGGGGACTCATGTTTTCTATGAGACACAGGCACTGCTGTTTTTTATTAGATGCCCAAAGCCTGCTGTTCTCCAAAATATGCAGAGTGACTGCTGTGTCTTCTCATGTACAACTGCGCTGCTGTTCTCTATAAGAATACACAGTTACTGCTGTTCAATCTCAGATACTCAGGCACTGTTGTTTTCTGTGAGATGCAGAGGCACTTCCATTCTTACTCATATACATTGGCACTGTTGTTCTCTACAACAGTCTCAGGAACTGCTGTTCTCTCTCATATACAGGCATTGCTGTTTCCTGTAAGATACACAAATCTGCTGTTCTCATTCATGTACAACAGCACAGCTGTTCTGCATAAGCACTGCTGATCTCTGTGTATCTCTCTCAGATGCACAGGCACTGCTGTTCTATATAAGATACACAGGAACTTCCATTCTTACTTTTATAAACAGGCACGGCTGTTCTCAACAACATCTCAGCGAATGCTGTTCTCTTTCATATACAGGCATTGCAGTTTTCGGAATGATTTCAAATATTGCTGTTCTCACTTATGTAGTCAGACACTGCTGCTCACGATAAGATACTCAGAGATTGCTGTTGTATAAACGATACACAGAGACTACTGTTCTGACTCATCTCCACCGGCACTGCCATTGTCTATGTGAATTTATGATTGAAGCTCTACTCATTGACTTGCACTGTGTTTCATTGAATGACAGAGTTAAGTTTCTTTCATCGAATGAATGCGTGCAGTTTGATTCATTGAATGAATGCGTTAACCTAGAGATATTGAAATCATGAGATAAGTTGCACACATTGAATTCAAAGGTGCAGTTTGTTTCTTTGAACGAATACCTGCTGTTGGAATCATGATAAAAATGTTGGAAGTTTCTTTGAATGAATCAACTAATAACGTTTGATTCATTGAATTTACGATTAAAGTGTGTTACACTGAATGAATGCATGCTGGTTGTGTCACTGATGAATGCCTTTACCTCGAGATATCGAACGCATCAAACAAGCTCTTCTCGTTGAAGTAATGCATTCCATTTGTTTCATTTATTGACTGAGTGCAGTTTCTTTCTTTGAATGTGTGCAGTTTGATACATAGAATGAATGCGTGCAAGTTGCAATCATTACATGAATTTTGGAAGTTTGATTCATTGAATCAATGAATAACGTTTGATTCATGGAATGTATGATCGACGTGTGTTTCAGAGAATGAATGCATACAGTTTGTTTCCGTGAATGAATGTCATTAACTTGATGAGATAATCTCTACTCATGTTATTACAACGTGCAGTACGTTTCATGGAATGAATGAGTACAGTTGGATGCATTGAAGAATGCCTGCTGTTGGATTTATTACATGAAAGTTTTGAGTCTGTTTCTTTGAAACAATGAACAACGTTTGATTCATTGAATGTACGATTGAATTGTGCTTCAGTGAATGAATGTGCTAAATTCCAGACATTGGTATCATGAGAAAACCTCCACACATTGAATTTAACCGTTCATTTGGTTTCATTCAATGATTGAGTGCAGTTTGATTCATCGAATGAACGCAGTTTGATTCATGGAAGGTAGGTGTTAGGTTTCATTCACTGTATAACTAAAAAACGTTTGATACTTTGATTGCATGATTGAAGTGTGTTTCAGTGAATGAATGTATGCAGTTTGTTGAATTGAATGAATGCGTTCGGCTTGAGATATTGAAACCATGAGATAAGCTCCACATATTGAATTGAAACGTGCAGTTTGTTTCATTGAACAAATGAATGTAGTTTGTTTCATTAAACGAATGCATTTTGCTCGATCATGGAATCCGTGTGATGCTTGTTTCTTTGAAACTATGAGTGCAGTTTGATAGATGCTGTTGAAATCATTGCATGAGTGTTGGAAATTGTTTTCAATGAATCAATGAATACCGTCTGATTCATTGAATGTGCGATTGACGTGTGTTCACTGCATGGCTGCCTTCAGTTTGAATGCCTAAAATTCGAGACAACGAATTTATGAGACAAGCTTTACTCATCGAATTAACTCATACGGTTTGTTTCAGTGAATTAACGTATGCAGTTTGTTTCACTGAACGATTGCGTTGATCTCGAGACATTGAAACAACGATATAAGCTCCACACCTTGAATTCAAATGTACAGTTGTATTCATGAATGAATGCAGTTGAATTCCCTACATTAAGGTGTTTGGTTTCTTTCTTTGTTTCAACAAATAACGTTTCATTCTTTGATTGTAGGATTGAAAGTGGAATTAATGGATGAAAGAATGAAGTGTGTTTCGTTGAATGAAATGAGTTAAGCTCGAGACATTGAATTCATGAAAGCAGCTCTTCATATTGAATTGACTTTGTGACATTGAATAACTGAGTGCATTTTCTTACTTTGAATGAATGTGTGCACAGTGACTGTTGTTGTCTCTCATATACAAAGGAATTGCTGTTTCCTACGAGATAAACAGGGACTGCTGTTCTCTGTAAGATTAATAGGACCTGCTGTTCACTCTCATATACACATGTGTACCTGATCATTGTATGACACACTGGGAACTCCTATTCCTTATAAACTGCATAGGCACTGCTGATGTTAACAAATATAACAGACGGGTACTGATGTTCTCACTCATGACTCACTCACTTCGATACTCAAAAAGATCCACAGGGTGTGCTGTTCTCACTCATATACACAGGCATTGTTGTTCATTGTATGATACACGGGGACTCATGTTTTCTATGAGACACAGGCACTGCTGTTTTTTATTAGATGCCCAAAGCCTGCTGTTCTCCAAAATATGCAGAGTGACGGCTGTGTCTTCTCATGTACAACTGCGCTGCTGTTCTCTATAAGAATACACAGTTACTGCTGTTCAATCTCAGATACTCACGCACTGTTGTTTTCTGTGAGATGCAGAGGCACTTCCATTCTTACTCATATACATTGGCACTGTTGTTCTCTACAACAGTCTCAGGAACTGCTGTTCTCTCTCATATACAGGCATTGCTGTTTCCTGTAAGATACACAAATCTGCTGTTCTCATTCATGTACAACAGCACAGCTGTTCTGCATAAGCACTGCTGATCTCTGTGTATCTCTCTCAGATGCACAGGCACTGCTGTTCTATATAAGATACACAGGAACTTCCATTCTTACTTTTATAAACAGGCACGGCTGTTCTCAACAACATCTCAGCGAATGCTGTTCTCTTTCATATACAGGCATTGCAGTTTTCGGAATGATTTCAAATATTGCTGTTCTCACTTATGTAGTCAGACACTGCTGCTCACGATAAGATACTCAGAGATTGCTGTTGTATAAACGATACACAGAGACTACTGTTCTGACTCATCTCCACCGGCACTGCCATTGTCTATGTGAATTTATGATTGAAGCTCTACTCATTGACTTGCACTGTGTTTCATTGAATGACAGAGTTAAGTTTCTTTCATCGAATGAATGCGTGCAGTTCGATTCATTGAATGAATGCGTTAACCTAGAGATATTGAAATCATGAGATAAGTTGCACACATTGAATTCAAAGGTGCAGTTTGTTTCTTTGAACGCATACCTGCTGTTGGAATCATGATAAAAATGTTGGAAGTTTCTTTGAACGAATCAATTAATAACGTTTGATTCATTGAATTTACGATTAAAGTGTGTTACACTGAATGAATGCATGCTGGTTGTGTCACTGATGAATGCCTTTACCTCGAGATATCGAACGCATCATACAAGCTCTTCTCGTTGAAGTAATGCATTCAATTTGTTTCATTTATTGACTGAGTGCAGTTTCTTTCTTTGAATGTGTGCAGTTTGATACATAGAATGAATGCGTGCAAGTTGAAATCATTACATGAATTTTGGAAGTTTGATTCATTGAATCAATGAATAACGTTTGATTCATGGAATGTATGATCGACGTGTGTTTCAGAGAATGAATGCATACAGTTTGTTTCCGTGAATAAATGTCGTTAACTTGATGAGATAATCTCTACTCATTTTATTACAACGTGCAGTACGTTTCATGGAATGAATGAGTACAGTTGAATGCATTGAAGAATGCCTGCTGTTGGATTTATTACATGAAAGTTTTGAGTCTGTTTCTTTGAAACAATGAACAACGTTTGATTCATTGAATGTACGATTGAATTGTGCTTCAGTGAATGAATGTGCTAAATTCCAGACATTGGTATCATGAGAAAACATCCACACATTGAATTTAACCTTTCATTTGGTTTCATTCAATGATTGAGTGCAGTTTGATTCATCGAATGAACGCAGTTGGATTCATGGAAGGTAGGTGTTAGGTTTCATTCACTGTATAACTAAATAACGTTTGATACTTTGATTGCATGATTGAAGTGTGTTTCAGTGAATGAATGTATGCAGTTTGTTGAATTGAATGAATGCGTTCGGCTCGAGATATTGAAACCATCAGATAAGCTCCACATATTGAATTGAAACGTGCAGTTTGTTTCATTGAACAAATGAATGTAGTTTGTTTCATTAAACGAATGCATTTTGCTCGATCATGGAATCCGTGTGATGCATGTTTCTTTGAAACTATGAGTGCAGTTTGATACATGCTGTTGAAATCATTACATGAGTGTTGGAAATTGTTTTCAATGAATCAATGAATACCGTCTGATTCATTGAATGTGCGATTGACGTGGGTTCACTGCATGGCTGCCTTCAGTTTGAATGCCTAAAATTCGAGACAACGAAATTATGAGACAAGCTTTACTCATCGAATTAACTCATACAGTTTGTTTCAGTGAACTAACGTATGCAGTTTGTTTCACTGAACGATTGCGTTGATCTCGAGACATTGAAACAACGATATAAGCTCCACACCTTGAATTCAAATGTACAGTTGTATTCATGAATGAATGCAGTTGAATTCCCTACATTAAGGTGTTTGGTTTCTTTCTTTGTTTCAACAAATAACGTTTCATTCTTTGATTGTAGGATTGAAAGTGGAATTAATGGATGAAAGAATGAAGTGTGTTTCGTTGAATGAAATGAGTTAAGCTCGAGCCATTGAATTCATGAAACCAGTTCTTCATATTGAATTGACTTTGTGACAGTGAATAACTGAGTGCATTTTCTTACTTTGAATGAATGTGTGCACAGTGACTGTTGTTGTCTCTCATATACAAAGGAATTGCTGTTTCCTACGAGATAAACAGGGACTGCTGTTCTCTGTAAGATATATAGGACCAGATGTTCTCTCTCATATACACAGGTGTACCTGATCATTGTATGACACACTGGGAACTCCTATTCCTTATAAGCTGCATAGGCACTGCTGATTTTAACAAATATAACAGACGGGTACTAATGTTCTCACTCATGACTCACTCACTTCGATACTCAAAAAGATCCACAGGGTGTGCTGTTCTCACTCATATACACAGGCATTGTTGTTCATTGTATGATACACGGGGACTCATGTTTTCTATGAGACACAGGCACTGCTGTTTTTTATTAGATGCCCAAAGCCTGCTGTTCTCCAAAATATGCAGAGTGACTGCTGTGTCTTCTCATGTACAACTGCGCTGCTGTTCTCTATAAGAATACACAGTTACTGCTGTTCAATCTCAGATACTCAGGCACTGTTGTTTTCTGTGAGATGCAGAGGCACTTCCATTCTTACTCATATACATTGGCACTGTTGTTCTCTACAACAGTCTCAGGAACTGCTGTTCTCTCTCATATACAGGCATTGCTGTTTCCTGTAAGATACACAAATCTGCTGTTCTCATTCATGTACAACAGCACAGCTGTTCTGCATAAGCACTGCTGATCTCTGTGTATCTCTCTCAGATGCACAGGCACTGCTGTTCTATATAAGATACACAGGAACTTCCATTCTTACTTTTATAAACAGGCACGGCTGTTCTCAACAACATCTCAGCGAATGCTGTTCTCTTTCATATACAGGCATTGCAGTTTTCGGAATGATTTCAAATATTGCTGTTCTCACTTATGTAGTCAGACACTGCTGCTCACGATAAGATACTCAGAGATTGCTGTTGTATAAACGATACACAGAGACTACTGTTCTGACTCATCTCCACCGGCACTGCCATTGTCTATGTGAATTTATGATTGAAGCTCTACTCATTGACTTGCACTGTGTTTCATTGAATGACAGAGTTAAGTTTCTTTCATCGAATGAATGCGTGCAGTTTGATTCATTGAATGAATGCGTTAACCTAGAGATATTGAAATCATGAGATAAGTTGCACACATTGAATTCAAAGGTGCAGTTTGTTTCTTTGAACGAATACCTGCTGTTGGAATCATGATAAAAATGTTGGAAGTTTCTTTGAATGAATCAACTAATAACGTTTGATTCATTGAATTTACGATTAAAGTGTGTTACACTGAATGAATGCATGCTGGTTGTGTCACTGATGAATGCCTTTACCTCGAGATATCGAACGCATCAAACAAGCTCTTCTCGTTGAAGTAATGCATTCCATTTGTTTCATTTATTGACTGAGTGCAGTTTCTTTCTTTGAATGTGTGCAGTTTGATACATAGAATGAATGCGTGCAAGTTGCAATCATTACATGAATTTTGGAAGTTTGATTCATTGAATCAATGAATAACGTTTGATTCATGGAATGTATGATCGACGTGTGTTTCAGAGAATGAATGCATACAGTTTGTTTCCGTGAATGAATGTCATTAACTTGATGAGATAATCTCTACTCATGTTATTACAACGTGCAGTACGTTTCATGGAATGAATGAGTACAGTTGGATGCATTGAAGAATGCCTGCTGTTGGATTTATTACATGAAAGTTTTGAGTCTGTTTCTTTGAAACAATGAACAACGTTTGATTCATTGAATGTACGATTGAATTGTGCTTCAGTGAATGAATGTGCTAAATTCCAGACATTGGTATCATGAGAAAACCTCCACACATTGAATTTAACCGTTCATTTGGTTTCATTCAATGATTGAGTGCAGTTTGATTCATCGAATGAACGCAGTTTGATTCATGGAAGGTAGGTGTTAGGTTTCATTCACTGTATAACTAAAAAACGTTTGATACTTTGATTGCATGATTGAAGTGTGTTTCAGTGAATGAATGTATGCAGTTTGTTGAATTGAATGAATGCGTTCGGCTTGAGATATTGAAACCATGAGATAAGCTCCACATATTGAATTGAAACGTGCAGTTTGTTTCATTGAACAAATGAATGTAGTTTGTTTCATTAAACGAATGCATTTTGCTCGATCATGGAATCCGTGTGATGCTTGTTTCTTTGAAACTATGAGTGCAGTTTGATAGATGCTGTTGAAATCATTGCATGAGTGTTGGAAATTGTTTTCAATGAATCAATGAATACCGTCTGATTCATTGAATGTGCGATTGACGTGTGTTCACTGCATGGCTGCCTTCAGTTTGAATGCCTAAAATTCGAGACAACGAATTTATGAGACAAGCTTTACTCATCGAATTAACTCATACGGTTTGTTTCAGTGAATTAACGTATGCAGTTTGTTTCACTGAACGATTGCGTTGATCTCGAGACATTGAAACAACGATATAAGCTCCACACCTTGAATTCAAATGGACAGTTGTATTCATGAATGAATGCAGTTGAATTCCCTACATTAAGGTGTTTGGTTTCTTTCTTTGTTTCAACAAATAACGTTTCATTCTTTGATTGTAGGATTGAAAGTGGAATTAATGGATGAAAGAATGAAGTGTGTTTCGTTGAATGAAATGAGTTAAGCTCGAGACATTGAATTCATGAAAGCAGCTCTTCATATTGAATTGACTTTGTGACATTGAATAACTGAGTGCATTTTCTTACTTTGAATGAATGTGTGCACAGTGACTGTTGTTGTCTCTCATATACAAAGGAATTGCTGTTTCCTACGAGATAAACAGGGACTGCTGTTCTCTGTAAGATATATAGGACCTGCTGTTCACTCTCATATACACATGTGTACCTGATCATTGTATGACACACTGGGAACTCCTATTCCTTATAAACTGCATAGGCACTGCTGATGTTAACAAATATAACAGACGGGTACTGATGTTCTCACTCATGACTCACTCACTTCGATACTCAAAAAGATCCACAGGGTGTGCTGTTCTCACTCATATACACAGGCATTGTTGTTCATTGTATGATACACGGGGACTCATGTTTTCTATGAGACACAGGCACTGCTGTTTTTTATTAGATGCCCAAAGCCTGCTGTTCTCCAAAATATGCAGAGTGACGGCTGTGTCTTCTCATGTACAACTGCGCTGCTGTTCTCTATAAGAATACACAGTTACTGCTGTTCAATCTCAGATACTCACGCACTGTTGTTTTCTGTGAGATGCAGAGGCACTTCCATTCTTACTCATATACATTGGCACTGTTGTTCTCTACAACAGTCTCAGGAACTGCTGTTCTCTCTCATATACAGGCATTGCTGTTTCCTGTAAGATACACAAATCTGCTGTTCTCATTCATGTACAACAGCACAGCTGTTCTGCATAAGCACTGCTGATCTCTGTGTATCTCTCTCAGATGCACAGGCACTGCTGTTCTATATAAGATACACAGGAACTTCCATTCTTACTTTTATAAACAGGCACGGCTGTTCTCAACAACATCTCAGCGAATGCTGTTCTCTTTCATATACAGGCATTGCAGTTTTCGGAATGATTTCAAATATTGCTGTTCTCACTTATGTAGTCAGACACTGCTGCTCACGATAAGATACTCAGAGATTGCTGTTGTATAAACGATACACAGAGACTACTGTTCTGACTCATCTCCACCGGCACTGCCATTGTCTATGTGAATTTATGATTGAAGCTCTACTCATTGACTTGCACTGTGTTTCATTGAATGACAGAGTTAAGTTTCTTTCATCGAATGAATGCGTGCAGTTCGATTCATTGAATGAATGCGTTAACCTAGAGATATTGAAATCATGAGATAAGTTGCACACATTGAATTCAAAGGTGCAGTTTGTTTCTTTGAACGCATACCTGCTGTTGGAATCATGATAAAAATGTTGGAAGTTTCTTTGAACGAATCAATTAATAACGTTTGATTCATTGAATTTACGATTAAAGTGTGTTACACTGAATGAATGCATGCTGGTTGTGTCACTGATGAATGCCTTTACCTCGAGATATCGAACGCATCATACAAGCTCTTCTCGTTGAAGTAATGCATTCAATTTGTTTCATTTATTGACTGAGTGCAGTTTCTTTCTTTGAATGTGTGCAGTTTGATACATAGAATGAATGCGTGCAAGTTGAAATCATTACATGAATTTTGGAAGTTTGATTCATTGAATCAATGAATAACGTTTGATTCATGGAATGTATGATCGACGTGTGTTTCAGAGAATGAATGCATACAGTTTGTTTCCGTGAATAAATGTCGTTAACTTGATGAGATAATCTCTACTCATTTTATTACAACGTGCAGTACGTTTCATGGAATGAATGAGTACAGTTGAATGCATTGAAGAATGCCTGCTGTTGGATTTATTACATGAAAGTTTTGAGTCTGTTTCTTTGAAACAATGAACAACGTTTGATTCATTGAATGTACGATTGAATTGTGCTTCAGTGAATGAATGTGCTAAATTCCAGACATTGGTATCATGAGAAAACATCCACACATTGAATTTAACCTTTCATTTGGTTTCATTCAATGATTGAGTGCAGTTTGATTCATCGAATGAACGCAGTTGGATTCATGGAAGGTAGGTGTTAGGTTTCATTCACTGTATAACTAAATAACGTTTGATACTTTGATTGCATGATTGAAGTGTGTTTCAGTGAATGAATGTATGCAGTTTGTTGAATTGAATGAATGCGTTCGGCTCGAGATATTGAAACCATCAGATAAGCTCCACATATTGAATTGAAACGTGCAGTTTGTTTCATTGAACAAATGAATGTAGTTTGTTTCATTAAACGAATGCATTTTGCTCGATCATGGAATCCGTGTGATGCATGTTTCTTTGAAACTATGAGTGCAGTTTGATACATGCTGTTGAAATCATTACATGAGTGTTGGAAATTGTTTTCAATGAATCAATGAATACCGTCTGATTCATTGAATGTGCGATTGACGTGGGTTCACTGCATGGCTGCCTTCAGTTTGAATGCCTAAAATTCGAGACAACGAAATTATGAGACAAGCTTTACTCATCGAATTAACTCATACAGTTTGTTTCAGTGAACTAACGTATGCAGTTTGTTTCACTGAACGATTGCGTTGATCTCGAGACATTGAAACAACGATATAAGCTCCACACCTTGAATTCAAATGTACAGTTGTATTCATGAATGAATGCAGTTGAATTCCCTACATTAAGGTGTTTGGTTTCTTTCTTTGTTTCAACAAATAACGTTTCATTCTTTGATTGTAGGATTGAAAGTGGAATTAATGGAAGAAAGAATGAAGTGTGTTTCGTTGAATGAAATGAGTTAAGCTCGAGACATTGAATTCATGAAACAAGCTCTTCATATTGAATTGACTTTGTGACATTGAATAACTGAGTGCATTTTCTTACTTTGAATGAATGTGTGCACAGTGACTGTTGTTGTCTCTCATATACAAAGGAATTGTTGTTTCCTACGAGATAAACAGGGACTGCTGTTCTCTGTAAGATATATAGGACCTGCTGTTCTCTCTCATATACACAGGTGTACCTGATCATTGTATGACACACTGGAAACTCCTATTCCTTATAAGCTGCATAGGCACTGCTGATTTTAACAAATATAACAGACGGGTACTGATGTTCTCACTCATGACTCACTCACTTCGATACTCAAAAAGATCCACAGGGTGTGCTGTTCTCACTCATATACACAGGCATTGTTGTTCATTGTATGATACACGGGGACTCATGTTTTCTATGAGACACAGGCACTGCTGTTTTTTATTAGATGCCCAAAGCCTGCTGTTCTCCAAAATATGCAGAGTGACTGCTGTGTCTTCTCATGTACAACTGCGCTGCTGTTCCCTATAAGAATACACAGTTACTGCTGTTCAATCTCAGATACTCAGGCACTGTTGTTTTCTGTGAAATGCAGAGGCACTTCCATTCTTACTCATATACATTGGCACTGTTGTTCTCTACAACAGTCTCAGGTACTGCTGTTCTCTCTCATATACAGGCATTGCTGTTTCCTGTAAGATACACAAATCTGCTGTTCTCATTCATGTACAACGGCACAGCTGTTCTGCATAAGCACTGCTGATCTCTGTGTATCTCTCTCAGATGCACAGGCACTGCTGTTCTATATAAGATACACAGGAACTTCCATTCTTACTTTTATAAACAGGCACGGCTGTTCTCAACAATATCCTCAGCGACTGCTGTTCTCTTTCATATACAGGCATTGCAGTTTTCGGAATGATTTCAAATATTGCTGTTCTCACTTATGTAGTCAGACACTGCTGCTCACGGTAAGATACTCAGAGATTGCTGTTGTATAAACGATACACAGAGACTACTGTTCTGACTCATCTCCACCGGCACTGCCATTGTCTATGTGAATTTATGATTGAAGCTCTACTCATTGACTTGCACTGTGTTTCATTGAATGACTGAGTTAAGCTTCTTTCATCGAATGAATGCGTGCAGTTCGATTCATTGAATGAATGCGTTAACATAGAGATATTGAAATCATGAGATAAGTTGCACACATTGAATTCAAAGGTGCAGGTTGTTTCTTTGAACGAATACCTGAATCATGATAAAAATGTTGGAAGTTTCTTTGAATGAATCAATTAATAACGTTTGATTCATTGAATTTACGATTAAAGTGTGTTACACTGAATGAATGCATGCTGGTTGTGTCACTGATGAATGCCTTTACCTCGAGATATCGAACGCATCAAACAAGCTCTTCTCGTTGAAGTAATGCATTCCATTTGTTTCATTTATTGACTGAGTGCAGTTTCTTTCTTTGAATGTGTGCAGTTTGATACAGAGAATGAATGCGTGCAAGTTGCAATCATTACATGAATTTTGGAAGTTTGATTCATTGAATCAATGAATAACGTTTGATTCATGGAATGTATGATCGACGTGTGTTTCAGAGAATGAATGCATACAGTTTGTTTCCGTGAATGAATGTCATTAACTTGATGAGATAATCTCTACTCATGTTATTACAACGCGCAGTACGTTTCATGGAATGAATGAGTACAGTTGGATGCATTGAAGAATGCCTGCTGTTGGATTTATTACATGAAAGTTTTGAGTCTGTTTCTTTGAAACAATGAACAACGTTTGATTCATTGAATGTACGATTGAATTGTGCTTCAGTGAATGAATGTGCTAAATTCCAGACATTGGTATCATGAGAAAACCTCCACACATTGAATTTAACCGTTCATTTGGTTTCATTCAATGATTGAGTGCAGTTTGATTCATCGAATGAACGCAGTTGGATTCATGGAGGGTAGGTGTTAGGTTTCATTCATTGTATAACTAAATAACATTTGATACTTTGATTGCATGATTGAAGTGTGTTTCAGTGAATGAATGTATGCAGTTTGTTGAATTGAATGAATGCGTTCGGCTCGAGATATTGAAACCATGAGATAAGCTCCACATATTGAATTGAAACGTGCAGTTTGTTTCATTGAACAAATGAATGTAGTTTGTTTCATTAAACGAATGCATTTTGCTCGATCATGGAATGCGTGTGATGCATGTTTCTTTGAAACTATGAGTGCAGTTTGATAGATGCTGTTGAAATCATTACATGAGTGTTGGAAATTGTTTTCAATGAATCAATAAATACCGTCTGATTCATTGAATGTGCGATTGACGTGTGTTCACTTTATGGCTGCCTTCAGTTTGAATGCCTAAAATTCGAGACAACGAATTTATGAGACAAGCTTTACTCATCGAATTAACTCATACAGTTTGTTTCAGTGAATTAACGTATGCAGTTTGTTTCACTGAACGATTGCGTTGATCTCGAGACATTGAAACAACGATATAAGCTCCACACCTTGAATTCAAATGTACAGTTGTATTCATGAATGAATGCAGTTGAATTCCCTACATTAAGGTGTTTGGTTTCTTTCTTTGTTTCAACAAATAACGTTTCATTCTTTGATTGTAGGATTGAAAGTGGAATTAATGGATGAAAGAATGAAGTTTGTTTCGTTGAATGAAATGAGTTAAGCTCGAGCCATTGAATTCATGAAACCAGTTCTTCATATTGAATTGACTTTGTGACAGTGAATAACTGAGTGCATTTTCTTACTTTGAATGAATGTGTGCACAGTGACTGTTGTTGTCTCTCATATACAAAGGAATTGCTGTTTCCTACGAGATAAACAGGGACTGCTGTTCTCTGTAAGATATATAGGTCCTGCTGTTCTCTCTCATATACACAGGTGTACCTGATCATTGTATGACACACTGGGAACTCCTATTCCTTATAAGCTGCATAGGCACTGCTGATTTTAACAAATATAACAGACTGATGTTCTCACTCATGACTCACTCACTTCGATACTCAAAAAGATCCACAGGGTGTGCTGTTCTCACTCATATACACAGGCATTGTTGTTCATTGTATGATACACGGGGACTCATGTTTTCTATGAGACACAGGCACTGCTGTTTTTTATTAGATGCCCAAAGCCTGCTGTTCTCCAAAATATGCAGAGTGACTGCTGTGTCTTCTCATGTACAACTGCGCTGCTGTTCTCTATAAGAATACACAGTTACTGCTGTTCAATCTCAGATACTCACGCACTGTTGTTTTCTGTGAGATGCAGAGGCACTTCCATTCTTACTCATATACATTGGCACTGTTGTTCTCTACAACAGTCTCAGGAACTGCTGTTCTCTCTCTCATATACAGGCATTGCTGTTTCCTGTAAGATACACAAATCTGCTGTTCTCATTCATGTACAACGGCACAGCTGTTCTGCATAAGCACTGCTGATCTCTGTGTATCTCTCTCAGATGCACAGGCACTGCTGTTCTATATAAGATACACAGGAACTTCCATTCTTACTTTTATAAACAGGCACGGCTGTTCTCAACAACATCCTCAGCGACTGCTGTTCTCTTTCATATACAGGCATTGCAGTTTTCGGAATGATTTCAAATATTGCTGTTCTCACTTATGTCGTCAGACACTGCTGCTCACGATAAGATACACAGATACTTATAAGATACTTATACTGTTGTATAAACGATACACAGAGACTACTGTTCTGACTCATCTCCACCGGCACTGCCATTGTCTATGTGAATTTATGATTGAAGCTCTACTCATTGACTTGCACTGTGTTTCATTGAATGACTGAGTTAAGTTTCTTTCATCGAATGAATGCGTGCAGTTCGATTCATTGAATGAATGCGTTAACATAGAGATATTGAAATCATGAGATAAGTAGCACACATTGAATTCAAAGGTGCAGTTTGTTTCTTTGAACGAATACCTGCTGTTGGAATCATGATAAAAATGTTGGACGTTTCTTTGAATGAATCAATTAATAACGTTTGATTCATTGAATTTACGATTAAAGTGTGTTACACTGAAAGAATGCATGCTGGTTTTGTCACTGATGAATGCCTTTACCTCGAGATATCGAACGCATCGTACAAGCTCTTCTCGTTGAAGTAATGCATTCAATTTGTTTCATTTATTGACTGAGTGCAGTTTCTTTCTTTGAATGTGTGCAGTTTGATAGATAGAATGAATGCGTGCAAGTTGCAATCATTACATGAATTTTGGAAGTTTGATTCATTGAATCAATGAATAACGTTTGATTCATGGAATGTATGATCGACGTGTGTTTCAGAGAATGAATGCATACAGTTTGTTTCCGTGAATGAATGTCATTAACTTGATGAGATAATCTCTTCTCATGTTATTACAACGTGCAGTACGTTTCATGGAATGAATGAGTACATTTGGATGCATTGAAGAATGCCTGCTGTTGGATTTATTACATGAAAGTTTTGAGTCTGTTTCTTTGAAACAATGAACAACGTTTGATTCATTGAATGTACGATTGAATTGTGCTTCAGTGAATGAATGTGCTAAATTCGAGACATTGGTATCATGAGAAAACCTCCACACATTGAATTTAACCGTTCATTTTGTTTCATTCAATGATTGAGTGCAGTTTGATTCATCGAATGAACGCAGTTGGATTCATGGAACGTAGGTGTTAGGTTTCATTCACTGTATAACTAAATAAAGTTTGAGACTTTGATTGCATGATTGAAGTGTGTTTCAGTGAATGAATATATGCAGTTTGTTGAATTGAATGAATGCGTTCGGCTCGAGATATTGAAACCATGAGATAAGCTCCACATATTGAATTGAAACGTGCAGTTTGTTTCATTGAACAAATGAATGTAGTTTGTTTCATTAAACGAATGCATTTTGCTCGATCATGGAATGCGTGTGATGCATGTTTCTTTGAAACTATGAGTGCAGTTTGATAGATGCTGTTGAAATCATTACATGAGTGTTGGAAATTGTTTTCAATGAATCAATGAATACCGTCTGATTCATTGAATGTGCGATTGACGTGGGTTCACGGCATGGCTGCCTTCAGTTTGAATGCCTAAAATTCGAGACAACGAAATTATGAGACAAGCTTTACTCATCGAATTAACTCATACAGTTTGTTTCAGTGAATTAACGTATGCAGTTTGTTTCACTGAACGATTGCGTTGATCTCGAGACATTGAAACAACGATATAAGCTCCACACCTTGAATTCAAATGTACAGTTGTATTCATGAATGAATGCAGTTGAATTCCCTACATTAAGGTGTTTGGTTTCTTTCTTTGTTTCAACAAATAACGTTTCATTCTTTGATTGTAGGATTGAAAGTGGAATTAATGGATGAAAGAATGAAGTGTGTTTCGTTGAATGAAATGAGTTAAGCTCGAGACATTGAATTCATGAAACAAGCTCTTCATATTGAATTGACTTTGTGACATTGAATAACTGAGTGCATTTTCTAACTTTGAATGAATGTGTGCACAGTGACTGTTGTTGTCTCTCATATAAAAAGGAATTGCTGTTTCCTACGAGATAAACAGGGACTGCTGTTCTCTGTAAGATATATAGGACCTGCTGTTCTCTCTCATATACACAGGTGTACCTGATCATTGTATGACACACTGGGAACTCCTATTCCTTATAAGCTGCATAGGCACTGCTGATTTTAACAAATATAACAGACGGGTACTAATGTTCTCACTCATGACTCACTCACTTCGATACTCAAAAAGATCCACAGGGTGTGCTGTTCTCACTCATATACACAGGCATTGTTGTTCATTGTATGATACACGGGGACTTATGTTTTCTATGAGACACAGGCACTGCTGTTTTTTATTAGATGCCCAAAGCCTGCTGTTCTCCAAAATATGCAGAGTGAATGCTGTGTCTTCTCATGTACAACTGCACTGCTGTTCCCTATAAGAATACACAGTTACTGCTGTTCAATCTCAGATACTCACGCACTGTTGTTTTCTGTGAAATGCAGAGGCACTTCCATTCTTACTCATATACATTGGCACTGTTGTTCTCTACAACAGTCTCAGGAACTGCTGTTCTCTCTCATATACAGGCATTGCTGTTTCCTGTAAGATACACAAATCTGCTGTTCTCATTCATGTACAACGGCACAGCTGTTCTGCATAAGCACTGCTGATCTCTGTGTATCTCTCTCAGATGCACAGGCACTGCTGTTCTATATAAGATACACAGGAACTTCCATTCTTACTTTTATAAACAGGCACGGCTGTTCTCAACAACATCCTCAGCGACTGCTGTTCTCTTTCATATACAGGCATTGCAGTTTTCGGAATGATTTCAAATATTGCTGTTCTCACTTATGTAGTCAGACACTGCTGCTCACGATAAGATACTCAGAGATTGCTGTTGTATAAACGATACACAGAAACTACTGTTCTGACTCATCTCCACCGGCACTGTCATTGTCTATGTGAATTTATGATTGAAGCTCTACTCATTGACTTGCACTGTGTTTCATTGAATGACAGAGTTAAGTTTCTTTCATCGAATGAATGCGTGCAGTTCGATTCATTGAATGAATGCGTTAACATAGAGATATTGAAATCATGAGATAAGTTGCAGACATTGAATTCAAAGGTGCAGTTTGTTTCTTTGAACGAATACCTGCTGTTGGAATCATGATAAAAATGTTGGAAGTTTGTTTGAATGAATCAATTAATAACGTTTGATTCATTGAATTTACGATTAAAGTGTGTTACACTGAATGAATGCATGCTGGCTGTGTCACTGATGAATGCCTTTACCTCGAGATATCGAACGCATCAAACAAGCTCTTCTCGTTGAAGTAATGCATTCAATTTGTTTCATTTATTGACTGAGTGCAGTTTCTTTCTTTGAATGTGTGCAGTTTGATAGATAGAATGAATGCGTGCAAGTTGCAATCATTACATGAATTTTGGAAGTTTGATTCATTGAATCAATGAATAACGTTTGATTCATGGAATGTATGATCGACGTGTGTTTCAGAGAATGAATGCATACAGTTTGTTTCCGTGAATGAATGTCATTAACTTGATGAGATAATCTCTTCTCATGTTATTACAACGTGCAGTACGTTTCATGGAATGAATGAGTACATTTGGATGCATTGAAGAATGCCTGCTGTTGGATTTATTACATGAAAGTTTTGAGTCTGTTTCTTTGAAACAATGAACAACGTTTGATTCATTGAATGTACGATTGAATTGTGCTTCAGTGAATGAATGTGCTAAATTCCAGACATTGGTATCATGAGAAAACCTCCACACATTGAATTTAACCGTTCATTTTGTTTCATTCAATGATTGAGTGCAGTTTGATTCATCGAATGAACGCAGTTGGATTCATGGAAGGTAGGTGTTAGGTTTCATTCACTGTATAACTAAATAAAGTTTGAGACTTTGATTGCATGATTGAAGTGTGTTTCAGTGAATGAATGTATGCAGTTTGTTGAATTGAATGAATGCGTTCGGCTCGAGATATTGAAACCATGAGATAAGCTCCACATATTGAATTGAAACGTGCAGTTTGTTTCATTGAACAAATGAATGTAGTTTGTTTCATTAAACGAATGCATTTTGCTCGATCATGGAATGCGTGTGATGCATGTTTCTTTGAAACTATGAGTGCAGTTTGATAGATGCTGTTGAAATCATTACATGAGTGTTGGAAATTGTTTTCAATGAATCAATGAATACCGTCTGATTCATTGAATGTGCGATTGACGTGGGTTCACGGCATGGCTGCCTTCAGTTTGAATGCCTAAAATTCGAGACAACGAATTTATGAGACAAGCTTTACTCACTGAATTAACTCATACAGTTTGTTTCAGTGAATTAACGTATGCAGTTTGTTTCACTGAACGATTGCGTTGATCTCGAGACATTGAAACAACGATATAAGCTCCACACCTTGAATTCAAATGTACAGTTGTATTCATGAATGAATGCAGTTGAATTCCCTACATTAAGGTGTTTGGTTTCTTTCATTGTTTCAACAGATAACGTTTCATTCTTTGATTGTAGGATTGAAAGTGGTATTAATGGATGAAAGAATGAAATGTGTTTCGTTGCATGAAATGAGTTAAGCTCGAGACATTGAATTCATGAAACAAGCTCTTCATATTGAATTGACTTTGTGACATTGAATAACTGAGTGCATTTTCTAACTTTGAATGAATGTGTGCACAGTGACTGTTGTTGTCTCTCATATACAAAGGAATTGCTGTTTCCTACGAGATAAACAGGGACTGCTGTTCTCTGTAAGATATATAGGACCTGCTGTTCTCTCTCATATACACAGGTGTACCTGATCATTGTATGACACACTGGGAACTCCTATTCCTTATAAGCTGCATAGGCACTGCTGATTTTAACAAATATAACAGACGGGTACTAATGTTCTCACTCATGACTCACTCACTTCGATACTCAAAAAGATCCACAGGGTGTGCTGTTCTCACTCATATACACAGGCATTGTTGTTCATTGTATGATACACGGGGACTTATGTTTTCTATGAGACACAGGCACTGCTGTTTTTTATTAGATGCCCAAAGCCTGCTGTTCTCCAAAATATGCAGAGTGAATGCTGTGTCTTCTCATGTACAACTGCACTGCTGTTCCCTATAAGAATACACAGTTACTGCTGTTCAATCTCAGATACTCACGCACTGTTGTTTTCTGTGAAATGCAGAGGCACTTCCATTCTTACTCATATACATTGTCACTGTTGTTCTCTACAACAGTCTCAGGAACTGCTGTTCTCTCTCATATACAGGCATTGCTGTTTCCTGTAAGATACACAAATCTGCTGTTCTTATTCATGTACAACGGCACAGCTGTTCTGCATAAGCACTGCTGATCTCTGTGTATCTCTCTCAGATGCACAGGCACTGCTGTTCTATATAAGATACACAGGAACTTCCATTCTTACTTTTATAAACAGGCACGGCTGTTCTCAACAACATCCTCAGCGACTGCTGTTCTCTTTCATATACAGGCATTGCAGTTTTCGGAATGATTTCAAATATTGCTGTTCTCACTTATGTAGTCAGACACTGCTGCTCACGATAAGATACTCAGAGATTGCTGTTGTATAAACGATACACAGAAACTACTGTTCTGACTCATCTCCACCGGCACTGTCATTGTCTATGTGAATTTATGATTGAAGCTCTACTCATTGACTTGCACTGTGTTTCATTGAATGACTGAGTTAAGTTTCTTTCATCGAATGAATGCGTGCAGTTCGATTCATTGAATGAATGCGTTAACATAGAGATATTGAAATCATGAGATAAGTTGCAGACATTGAATTCAAAGGTGCAGTTTGTTTCTTTGAACGAATACCTGCTGTTGGAATCATGATAAAAATGTTGGAAGTTTGTTTGAATGAATCAATTAATAACGTTTGATTCATTGAATTTACGATTAAAGTGTGTTACACTGAATGAATGCATGCTGGTTGTGTCACTGATGAATGCCTTTACCTCGAGATATCGAACGCATCAAACAAGCTCTTCTCGTTGAAGTAATGCATTCAATTTGTTTCATTTATTGACTGAGTGCAGTTTCTTTCTTTGAATGTGTGCAGTTTGATAGATAGAATGAATGCGTGCAAGTTGCAATCATTACATGAATTTTGGAAGTTTGATTCATTGAATCAATGAATAACGTTTGATTCATGGAATGTATGATCGACGTGTGTTTCAGAGAATGAATGCATACAGTTTGTTTCCGTGAATGAATGTCATTAACTTGATGAGATAATCTCTACTCATGTTATTACAACGTGCAGTACGTTTCATGGAATGAATGAGTACAGTTGGATGCATTGAAGAATGCCTGCTGTTGGATTTATTACATGAAAGTTTTGAGTCTGTTTCTTTGAAACAATGAACAACGTTTGATTCATTGAATGTACGATTGAATTGTGCTTCAGTGAATGAATGTGCTAAATTCCAGACATTGGTATCATGAGAAAACCTCCACACATTGAATTTAACCGTTCATTTGGTTTCATTCAATGATTGAGTGCAGTTTGATTCATCGAATGAACGCAGTTGGATTCATGGAAGGTAGGTGTTAGGTTTCATTCACTGTATAACTAAATAAAGTTTGAGACTTTGATTGCATGATTGAAGTGTGTTTCAGTGAATGAATGTATGCAGTTTGTTGAATTGAATGAATGCGTTCGGCTCGAGATATTGAAACCATGAGATAAGCTCCACATATTGAATTGAAACGTGCAGTTTGTTTCATTGAACAAATGAATGTAGTTTGTTTCATTAAACGAATGCATTTTGCTCGATCATGGAATCCGTGTGATGCATGTTTCTTTGAAACTATGAGTGCAGTTTGATAGATGCTGTTGAAATCATTAAATGAGTGTTGGAAATTGTTTTCAATGAATCAATGAATACCGTCTGATTCATTGAATGTGCGATTGACGTGTGTTCACTGCATGGCTGCCTTCAGTTTGAATGCCTAAAATTCGAGACAACGAATTTATGAGACAAGCTTTACTCACTGAATTAACTCATACAGTTTGTTTCAGTGAATTAACGTATGCAGTTTGTTTCACTGAACGATTGCGTTGATCTCGAGACATTGAAACAACGATATAAGCTCCACACCTTGAATTCAAATGTACAGTTGTATTCATGAATGAATGCAGTTGAATTCCCTACATTAAGGTGTTTGGTTTCTTTCTTTGTTTCAACAAATAACGTTTCATTCTTTGATTGTAGGATTGAAAGTGGAATTAATGGATGAAAGAATGAAGTGTGTTTCGTTGAATGAAATGAGTTAAGCTCGAGACATTGAATTCATGAAACCAGCTCTTCATATTGAATTGACTTTGTGACATTGAATAACTGAGTGCATTTTCTTACTTTGAATGAATGTGTGCACAGTGACTGTTGTTGTCTCTCATATACAAAGGAATTGCTGTTTCCTACGAGATAAACAGGGACTGCTGTTCTCTGTAAGATATATAGGACCTGCTGTTCTCTCTCATATACACAGGTGTACCTGATCATTGTATGACACACTGGGAACTCCTATTCCTTATAAGCTGCATAGGCACTGCTGATTTTAACAAATATAACAGACGGGTACTTATGTTCTCACTCATGACTCACTCACTTCGATACTCAAAAAGATCCACAGGGTGTGCTGTTCTCACTCATATACACAGGCATTGTTGTTCATTGCATGATACACGGGGACTTATGTTTTCTATGAGACACAGGCACTGCTGTTTTTTTATTAGATGCCCAAAGCCTGCTGTTCTCCAAAATATGCAGAGTGACTGCTGTGTCTTCTCATGTACAACTGCGCTGCTGTTCTCTATAAGAATACACAGTTACTGCTGTTCAATCTCAGATACTCACGCACTGTTGTTTTCTGTGAGATGCAGAGGCACTTCCATTCTTACTCATATACATTGGCACTGTTGTTCTCTACAACAGTCTCAGGAACTGCTGTTCTCTCTCATATACAGGCATTGCTGTTTCCTGTAAGATACACAAATCTGCTGTTCTCATTCATGTACAACGGCACAGCTGTTCTGCATAAGCACTGCTGATCTCTGTGTATCTCTCTCAGATGCACAGGCACTGCTGTTCTATATAAGATACACAGGAACTTCCATTCTTACTTTTATAAACAGGCACGGCTGTTCTCAACTACGTCCTCAGCGACTGCTGTTCTGTTTCATATACAGGCATTGCAGTTTTCGGAATGATTTCAAATATTGCTGTTCTCACTTATGTAGTCAGACACTGCTGCTCACGATAAGATACTCAGAGATTGCTGTTGTATAAACGATACACAGAAACTACTGTTCTGACTCATCTCCACCGGCACTGTCATTGTCTATGTGAATTTATGATTGAAGCTCTACTCATTGACTTGCACTGTGTTTCATTGAATGACTGAGTTAAGTTTCTTTCATCGAATGAATGCGTGCAGTTCGATTCATTGAATGAATGCGTTAACATAGAGATATTGAAATCATGAGATAAGTTGCAGACATTGAATTCAAAGGTGCAGTTTGTTTCTTTGAACGAATACCTGCTGTTGGAATCATGATAAAAATGTTGGAAGTTTGTTTGAATGAATCAATTAATAACGTTTGATTCATTGAATTTACGATTAAAGTGTGTTACACTGAATGAATGCATGCTGGTTGTGTCACTGATGAATGTCTTTACCTCGAGATATCGAACGCATCAAACAAGCTCTTCTCGTTGAAGTAATGCATTCAATTTGTTTCATTTATTGACTGAGTGCAGTTTCTTTCTTTGAATGTGTGCAGTTTGATAGATAGAATGAATGCGTGCAAGTTGCAATCATTACATGAATTTTGGAAGTTTGATTCATTGAATCAATGAATAACGTTTGATTCATGGAATGTATGATCGACGTGTGTTTCAGAGAATGAATGCATACAGTTTGTTTCCGTGAATGAATGTCATTAACTTGATGAGATAATCTCTACTCATGTTATTACAACGTGCAGTACGTTTCATGGAATGAATGAGTACAGTTGGATGCATTGAAGAATGCCTGCTGTTGGATTTATTACATGAAAGTTTTGAGTCTGTTTCTTTGAAACAATGAACAACGTTTGATTCATTGAATGTACGATTGAATTGTGCTTCAGTGAATGAATGTGCTAAATTCCAGACATTGGTATCATGAGAAAACCTCCACACATTGAATTTAACCGTTCATTTGGTTTCATTCAATGATTGAGTGCAGTTTGATTCATCGAATGAACGCAGTTGGATTCATGGAAGGTAGGTGTTAGGTTTCATTCACTGTATAACTAAATAAAGTTTGAGACTTTGATTGCATGATTGAAGTGTGTTTCAGTGAATGAATGTATGCAGTTTGTTGAATTGAATGAATGCGTTCGGCTCGAGATATTGAAACCATGAGATAAGCTCCACATATTGAATTGAAACGTGCAGTTTGTTTCATTGAACAAATGAATGTAGTTTGTTTCATTAAACGAATGCATTTTGCTCGATCATGGAATCCGTGTGATGCATGTTTCTTTGAAACTATGAGTGCAGTTTGATAGATGCTGTTGAAATCATTAAATGAGTGTTGGAAATTGTTTTCAATGAATCAATGAATACCGTCTGATTCATTGAATGTGCGATTGACGTGTGTTCACTGCATGGCTGCCTTCAGTTTGAATGCCTAAAATTCGAGACAACGAATTTATGAGACAAGCTTTACTCACTGAATTAACTCATACAGTTTGTTTCAGTGAATTAACGTATGCAGTTTGTTTCACTGAACGATTGCGTTGATCTCGAGACATTGAAACAACGATATAAGCTCCACACCTTGAATTCAAATGTACAGTTGTATTCATGAATGAATGCAGTTGAATTCCCTACATTAAGGTGTTTGGTTTCTTTCTTTGTTTCAACAAATAACGTTTCATTCTTTGATTGTAGGATTGAAAGTGGAATTAATGGATGAAAGAATGAAGTGTGTTTCGTTGAATGAAATGAGTTAAGCTCGAGACATTGAATTCATGAAAGCAGCTCTTCATATTGAATTGACTTTGTGACATTGAATAACTGAGTGCATTTTCTTACTTTGAATGAATGTGTGCACAGTGACTGTTGTTGTCTCTCATATACAAAGGAATTGCTGTTTCCTACGAGATAAACAGGGACTGCTGTTCTCTGTAAGATATATAGGACCTGCTGTTCTCTCTCATATACACAGGTGTACCTGATCATTGTATGACACACTGGGAACTCCTATTCCTTATAAGCTGCATAGGCACTGCTGATTTTAACAAATATAACAGACGGGTACTTATGTTCTCACTCATGACTCACTCACTTCGATACTCAAAAAGATCCACAGGGTGTGCTGTTCTCACTCATATACACAGGCATTGTTGTTCATTGTATGATACACGGGGACTTATGTTTTCTATGAGACACAGGCACTGCTGTTTTTTTATTAGATGCCCAAAGCCTGCTGTTCTCCAAAATATGCAGAGTGACTGCTGTGTCTTCTCATGTACAACTGCGCTGCTGTTCTCTATAAGAATACACAGTTACTGCTGTTCAATCTCAGATACTCACGCACTGTTGTTTTCTGTGAGATGCAGAGGCACTTCCATTCTTACTCATATACATTGGCACTGTTGTTCTCTACAACAGTCTCAGGAACTGCTGTTCTCTCTCATATACAGGCATTGCTGTTTCCTGTAAGATACACAAATCTGCTGTTCTCATTCATGTACAACGGCACAGCTGTTCTGCATAAGCACTGCTGATCTCTGTGTATCTCTCTCAGATGCACAGGCACTGCTGTTCTATATAAGATACACAGGAACTTCCATTCTTACTTTTATAAACAGGCACGGCTGTTCTCAACTACGTCCTCAGCGACTGCTGTTCTGTTTCATATACAGGCATTGCAGTTTTCGGAATGATTTCAAATATTGCTGTTCTCACTTATGTAGTCAGACACTGCTGCTCACGATAAGATACTCAGAGATTGCTGTTGTATAAACGATACACAGAAACTACTGTTCTGACTCATCTCCACCGGCACTGTCATTGTCTATGTGAATTTATGATTGAAGCTCTACTCATTGACTTGCACTGTGTTTCATTGAATGACTGAGTTAAGTTTCTTTCATCGAATGAATGCGTGCAGTTCGATTCATTGAATGAATGCGTTAACATAGAGATATTGAAATCATGAGATAAGTTGCAGACATTGAATTCAAAGGTGCAGTTTGTTTCTTTGAACGAATACCTGCTGTTGGAATCATGATAAAAATGTTGGAAGTTTGTTTGAATGAATCAATTAATAACGTTTGATTCATTGAATTTACGATTAAAGTGTGTTACACTGAATGAATGCATGCTGGTTGTGTCACTGATGAATGCCTTTACCTCGAGATATCGAACGCATCAAACAAGCTCTTCTCGTTGAAGTAATGCATTCAATTTGTTTCATTTATTGACTGAGTGCAGTTTCTTTCTTTGAATGTGTGCAGTTTGATACATAGAATGAATGCGTGCAAGTTGCAATCATTACATGAATTTTGGAAGTTTGATTCATTGAATCAATGAATAACGTTTGATTCATGGAATGTATGATCGACGTGTGTTTCAGAGAATGAATGCATACAGTTTGTTTCCGTGAATGAATGTCATTAACTTGATGAGATAATCTCTACTCATGTTATTACAACGTGCAGTACGTTTCATGGAATGAATGAGTACAGTTGCATGCATTGAAGAATGCCTGCTGTTGGATTTATTACATGAAAGTTTTGAGTCTGTTTCTTTGAAACAATGAACAACGTTTGATTCATTGAATGTACGATTGAATTGTGCTTCAGTGAATGAATGTGCTAAATTCCAGACATTGGTATCATGAGAAAACCTCCACACATTGAATTTAACCGTTCATTTGGTTTCATTCAATGATTGAGTGCAGTTTGATTCATCGAATGAACGCAGTTGGATTCATGGAAGGTAGGTGTTAGGTTTCATTCACTGTATAACTAAATAAAGTTTGAGACTTTGATTGCATGATTGAAGTGTGTTTCAGTGAATGAATGTATGCAGTTTGTTGAATTGAATGAATGCGTTCGGCTCGAGATATTGAAACCATGAGATAAGCTCCACATATTGAATTGAAACGTGCAGTTTGTTTCATTGAACAAATGAATGTAGTTTGTTTCATTAAACGAATGCATTTTGCTCGATCATGGAATCCGTGTGATGCATGTTTCTTTGAAACTATGAGTGCAGTTTGATAGATGCTGTTGAAATCATTAAATGAGTGTTGGAAATTGTTTTCAATGAATCAATGAATACCGTCTGATTCATTGAATGTGCGATTGACGTGTGTTCACTGCATGGCTGCCTTCAGTTTGAATGCCTAAAATTCGAGACAACGAATTTATGAGACAAGCTTTACTCACTGAATTAACTCATACAGTTTGTTTCAGTGAATTAACGTATGCAGTTTGTTTCACTGAACGATTGCGTTGATCTCGAGACATTGAAACAACGATATAAGCTCCACACCTTGAATTCAAATGTACAGTTGTATTCATGAATGAATGCAGTTGAATTCCCTACATTAAGGTGTTTGGTTTCTTTCATTGTTTCAACAGATAACGTTTCATTCTTTGATTGTAGGATTGAAAGTGGTATTAATGGATGAAAGAATGAAATGTGTTTCGTTGCATGAAATGAGTTAAGCTCGAGACATTGAATTCATGAAACCAGCTCTTCATATTGAATTGACTTTGTGACATTGAATAACTGAGTGCATTTTCTTACTTTGAATGAATGTGTGCACAGTAACTGTTGTTGTCTCTCATATACAAAGGAATTGCTGTTTCCTACGAGATAAACAGGGACTGCTGTTCTCTGTAAGATATATAGGACTTGCTGTTCTCTCTCATATACACAGGTGTACCTGATCATTGTATGACACACTGGGAACTCCTATTCCTTATAAGCTGCATAGGCACTGCTGATTTTAACAAATATAACAGACGGGTACTGATGTTCTCACTCATGACTCACTCACTTCGATACTCAAAAAGATCCACAGGGTGTGCTGTTCTCACTCATATACACAGGCATTGTTGTTCATTGTATGATACACGGGGACTCATGTTTTCTATGAGACACAGGCACTGCTGTTTTTTATTAGATGCCCAAAGCCTGCTGTTCTCCAAAATATGCAGAGTGACTGCTGTGTCTTCTCATGTACAACTGCGCTGCTGTTCTCTATAAGAATACACAGTTACTGCTGTTCAATCTCAGATACTCACGCACTGTTGTTTTCTGTGAGATGCAGAGGCACTTCCATTCTTACTCATATACATTGGCACTGTTGTTCTCTACAACAGTCTCAGGAACTGCTGTTCTCTCTCATATACAGGCATTGCTGTTTCCTGTAAGATACACAAATCTGCTGTTCTCATTCATGTACAACGGCACAGCTGTTCTGCATAAGCACTGCTGATCTCTGTGTATCTCTCTCAGATGCACAGGCACTGCTGTTCTATATAAGATACACAGGAACTTCCATTCTTACTTTTATAAACAGGCACGGCTGTTCTCAACTACGTCCTCAGCGACTGCTGTTCTGTTTCATATACAGGCATTGCAGTTTTCGGAATGATTTCAAATATTGCTGTTCTCACTTATGTAGTCAGACACTGCTGCTCACGATAAGATACTCAGAGATTGCTGTTGTATAAACGATACACAGAAACTACTGTTCTGACTCATCTCCACCGGCACTGTCATTGTCTATGTGAATTTATGATTGAAGCTCTACTCATTGACTTGCACTGTGTTTCATTGAATGACTGAGTTAAGTTTCTTTCATCGAATGAATGCGTGCAGTTCGATTCATTGAATGAATGCGTTAACATAGAGATATTGAAATCATGAGATAAGTTGCAGACATTGAATTCAAAGGTGCAGTTTGTTTCTTTGAACGAATACCTGCTGTTGGAATCATGATAAAAATGTTGGAAGTTTGTTTGAATGAATCAATTAATAACGTTTGATTCATTGAATTTACGATTAAAGTGTGTTACACTGAATGAATGCATGCTGGTTGTGTCACTGATGAATGCCTTTACCTCGAGATATCGAACGCATCAAACAAGCTCTTCTCGTTGAAGTAATGCATTCAATTTGTTTCATTTATTGACTGAGTGCAGTTTCTTTCTTTGAATGTGTGCAGTTTGATAGATAGAATGAATGCGTGCAAGTTGCAATCATTACATGAATTTTGGAAGTTTGATTCATTGAATCAATGAATAACGTTTGATTCATGGAATGTATGATCGACGTGTGTTTCAGAGAATGAATGCATACAGTTTGTTTCCGTGAATGAATGTCATTAACTTGATGAGATAATCTCTACTCATGTTATTACAACGTGCAGTACGTTTCATGGAATGAATGAGTACAGTTGGATGCATTGAAGAATGCCTGCTGTTGGATTTATTACATGAAAGTTTTTTGTCTGTTTCTTTGAAACAATGAACAACGTTTGATTCATTGAATGTACGATTGAATTGTGCTTCAGTGAATGAATGTGCTAAATTCCAGACATTGGTATCATGAGAAAACCTCCACACATTGAATTTAACCGTTCATTTGGTTTCATTCAATGATTGAGTGCAGTTTGATTCATCGAATGAACGCAGTTGGATTCATGGAAGGTAGGTGTTAGGTTTCATTCACTGTATAACTAAATAAAGTTTGAGACTTTGATTGCATGATTGAAGTGTGTTTCAGTGAATGAATGTATGCAGTTTGTTGAATTGAATGAATGCGTTCGGCTCGAGATATTGAAACCATGAGATAAGCTCCACATATTGAATTGAAACGTGCAGTTTGTTTCATTGAACAAATGAATGTAGTTTGTTTCATTAAACGAATGCATTTTGCTCGATCATGGAATCCGTGTGATGCATGTTTCTTTGAAACTATGAGTGCAGTTTGATAGATGCTGTTGAAATCATTAAATGAGTGTTGGAAATTGTTTTCAATGAATCAATGAATACCGTCTGATTCATTGAATGTGCGATTGACGTGTGTTCACTGCATGGCTGCCTTCAGTTTGAATGCCTAAAATTCGAGACAACGAATTTATGAGACAAGCTTTACTCACTGAATTAACTCATACAGTTTGTTTCAGTGAATTAACGTATGCAGTTTGTTTCACTGAACGATTGCGTTGATCTCGAGACATTGAAACAACGATATAAGCTCCACACCTTGAATTCAAATGTACAGTTGTATTCATGAATGAATGCAGTTGAATTCCCTACATTAAGGTGTTTGGTTTCTTTCATTGTTTCAACAGATAACGTTTCATTCTTTGATTGTAGGATTGAAAGTGGTATTAATGGATGAAAGAATGAAATGTGTTTCGTTGCATGAAATGAGTTAAGCTCGAGACATTGAATTCATGAAAGCAGCTCTTCATATTGAATTGACTTTGTGACATTGAATAATTCTTACTTTGAATGAATGTGTGCACAGTAACTGTTGTTGTCTCTCATATACAAAGGAATTGCTGTTTCCTACGAGATAAACAGGGACTGCTGTTCTCTGTAAGATATATAGGACCTGCTGTTCTCTCTCATATACACAGGTGTACCTGATCATTGTATGACACACTGGGAACTCCTATTCCTTATAAGCTGCATAGGCACTGCTGATTTTAACAAATATAACAGACGGGTACTGATGTTCTCACTCATGACTCACTCACTTCGATACTCAAAAAGATCCACAGGGTGTGCTGTTCTCACTCATATACACAGGCATTGTTGTTCATTGTATGATACACGGGGACTCATGTTTTCTATGAGACACAGGCACTGCTGTTTTTTATTAGATGCCCAAAGCCTGCTGTTCTCCAAAATATGCAGAGTGACTGCTGTGTCTTCTCATGTACAACTGCGCTGCTGTTCTCTATAAGAATACACAGTTACTGCTGTTCAATCTCAGATACTCACGCACTGTTGTTTTCTGTGAGATGCAGAGGCACTTCCATTCTTACTCATATACATTGGCACTGTTGTTCTCTACAACAGTCTCAGGAACTGCTGTTCTCTCTCATATACAGGCATTGCTGTTTCCTGTAAGATACACAAATCTGCTGTTCTCATTCATGTACAACGGCACAGCTGTTCTGCATAAGCACTGCTGATCTCTGTGTATCTCTCTCAGATGCACAGGCACTGCTGTTCTATATAAGATACACAGGAACTTCCATTCTTACTTTTATAAACAGGCACGGCTGTTCTCAACTACGTCCTCAGCGACTGCTGTTCTGTTTCATATACAGGCATTGCAGTTTTCGGAATGATTTCAAATATTGCTGTTCTCACTTATGTAGTCAGACACTGCTGCTCACGATAAGATACTCAGAGATTGCTGTTGTATAAACGATACACAGAAACTACTGTTCTGACTCATCTCCACCGGCACTGTCATTGTCTATGTGAATTTATGATTGAAGCTCTACTCATTGACTTGCACTGTGTTTCATTGAATGACTGAGTTAAGTTTCTTTCATCGAATGAATGCGTGCAGTTCGATTCATTGAATGAATGCGTTAACATAGAGATATTGAAATCATGAGATAAGTTGCAGACATTGAATTCAAAGGTGCAGTTTGTTTCTTTGAACGAATACCTGCTGTTGGAATCATGATAAAAATGTTGGAAGTTTGTTTGAATGAATCAATTAATAACGTTTGATTCATTGAATTTACGATTAAAGTGTGTTACACTGAATGAATGCATGCTGGTTGTGTCACTGATGAATGCCTTTACCTCGAGATATCGAACGCATCAAACAAGCTCTTCTCGTTGAAGTAATGCATTCAATTTGTTTCATTTATTGACTGATGCAGTTTCTTTCTTTGAATGTGTGCAGTTTGATACATAGAATGAATGCGTGCAAGTTGCAATCATTACATGAATTTTGGAAGTTTGATTCATTGAATCAATGAATAACGTTTAATTCATGGAATGTATGATCGACGTGTGTTTCAGAGAATGAATGCATACAGTTTGTTTCCGTGAATGAATGTCATTAACTTGATGAGATAATCTCTACTCATGTTATTACAACGTGCAGTACGTTTCATGGAATGAATGAGTACAGTTGCATGCATTGAAGAATGCCTGCTGTTGGATTTATTACATGAAAGTTTTGAGTCTGTTTCTTTGAAACAATGAACAACGTTTGATTCATTGAATGTACGATTGAATTGTGCTTCAGTGAATGAATGTGCTAAATTCCAGACATTGGTATCATGAGAAAACCTCCACACATTGAATTTAACCGTTCATTTGGTTTCATTCAATGATTGAGTGCAGTTTGATTCATCGAATGAACGCAGTTGGATTCATGGAGGGTAGGTGTTAGGTTTCATTCATTGTATAACTAAATAACGTTTGATACTTTGATTGCATGATTGAAGTGTGTTTCAGTGAATGAATGTATGCAGTTTGTTGAATTGAATGAATGCGTTCGGCTCGAGATATTGAAACCATGAGATAAGCTCCACATATTGAATTGAAACGTGCAGTTTGTTTCATTGAACAAATGAATGTAGTTTGTTTCATTAAACGAATGCATTTTGCTCGATCATGGAATCCGTGTGATGCATGTTTCTTTGAAACTATGAGTGCAATTTGATAGATGCTGTTGAAATCATTACATGAGTGTTGGAAATTGTTTTCAATGAATCAATGAATACCGTCTGATTCATTGAATGTGCGATTGACGTGTGTTCACGTCATTTTGGGGGCACACTTGATTCGGCAAATATTTGGGAGGGCAAAATATTTGCAGCATGTTGGCACAAATTTGGGAGGAGCGTGAAATGGAGGTGACATATATTTGAGGGTGAAAAGATCAGTGGACATTTTCAGGTCTGAAAGAGTGAAAAGAGAGATGCAGAAAGGGTGGGAGAGAGAGAAAGAGGTCGTAACTGACACACAGAGAGAAATTGAGAGAGTGTGTATCGAGAAAGAGGAACAAAGAGAGAAGACAGATAGAGAGCCAAAGAGGTGAGTGGTTGGGGGTAGGGATGTGTCTGTGACAGAGTTAGGGAGAGAGAGAAGGACGGAGGTGGCTGTGGGGAGATAAAGGGAGAGAGAGAGATAGGAGGATGGGGAGGGGGAAGAGAGTGAGATGGACAGAGCGAAAAACAGAGTGAATGAGAGAAGGACAGAGTGAGATAGAAGGACAGCGAGTGAAAGAGAGAATGAGAAAAGTGCTGTGAGTTTGGATGGTGCTGTGAGCTGCTACCCCACACTCTCTCCCTCTCTGACTGAATCCTTGGTGGTTTTCACCCCGTGCCACTGCTGTACAGTGGCGTAGGGAGGCAAGCAGAGGGAGGCACTTTATCAATTTCAACACAAGGCAGCATAAGTCCGTAAGACCATAAGACATAGGAGTAGATGTGAGGCCATTCGGCCCATCGAGTCCACTCCGCCATTCAATCATGGCTGATGGGCATTTCGACTCCACTTACCCGTATTCTCCCTGTAGCCCTTAATTCCTTGTGACATCAAGAATGTATCAATCTCTGCCTTGAAGACATTTAGCGTCCCAGCCTTCACTGCACTCTGTGGCAATGAATTCCACAGACCCACCACTCTCTGGCTGAAGATATATCTCCGCATTTCTGTTCTGAATTTACCCCCTCTAATTCTAAGGCTGTGTCCACGCGTCCTAGTCTCTTCGCCTAATCGAAGCAATTTCCTAGCGTCCACTCTTTCCAAGCCATATATTATCTTGTAAGTTTCTATTAAATCTCCCCTTAATCTTCTAAACTCCAATGAATACAATCCCACGATCCTCAGCCGTTCCTCGTATGTTAGACCTACCATTCCAGGAATCATCCATGTGAATCTCCGCTGGACACACTCCAGTGACAGTATGTACTTCCTGAGGTGTGGGGACCAAACTGGACACAGTATTTCAAATGGTGCCTAACAACGGTGCTTTTATGTTCCAACCCTCTTGAGATAAATGACAACATTGCATTCGCTTTCTTAATCACGGACTCAACCTGCATGTTTGCCTTTAGAGAATCCTTAACTAGCACTCCCAGATCCCTTTGTACTTTGGCTTTACGGTTTTTCTCACCGTTTAGAAAGTAGTCCATGCTCGTATTCTTTTTTCCAAAGTGCAAGACCTCGCATTTGCTCACATTGAATTCCATCAGCCACTCTCCCAAACTGTCTAGAACCCTCTGCAGCCTCCCCACTTCCTCATTACTACCTGCCTATCCACCTAACTTTGTATCATCGGGAGCTTTATTTATTCATAACACACGGAATGTGTGGCATCAGAGGCCGTTGGAAGTATGGATGGAATTAATGGGTGGAATGCTGTTTTGCGTGATATATTGAAGTGTGATCACAACTCTGTTCCTCATGGTCTTAGGGACATCAGTTGCCATGCATAGCATAGAATGCTTCCTCTCTGCAATGTATTTCTCAGATTCCTGAAACATTGTCCGTAGGCTTCTAGCACAAGTTCATATGCAGTAAAAATGGCTTTCTTCAATGCCTCATATGACTCAGATGCCTCCTCTAATAATGATGCAAATGTCTCACCAGCTCTACCTACCAACTTTGTTTGCATGAACAAAAACCATAGGGTCGCTGGTCACTTAATTTGTTTAACCACCTTCTCAAATGAAATTAAAAAGTCTCTGCATTCTTCTAAAAAATTCAGCAATGTTTGAATTTATGTAAACGGATCCATATCAGGTATTTGTCTACGATCAGTTTGCTCATCAATATCCTTCTCACCAACCCCGCCTCTGCCTTCACCTCCATCCTTTTAAGCTAACTTTCGTGTTTAATTGCTATATTCTGAAGTTAAAACTGTCTCTCTTTCAACCTTTCTTTTGCTTTTAACTATAATTAAAACTGTTTCAATCCCTTTGTGTTCTTTCAGCTTCATCAGCAATAAAATCCTAGCTATTTCAAAACGTTCTGATTACGTTTCCAGCAAATTTAAATGCTGAGCTATTGCTGTAATTAGCTCTCCTTTTCACACAGATGAAGGCAGCCACAACTCCAGATTGTCTGCCAATTCCAATGGCTTTGCCTCTCTCACTCTTTGTAAAATCCCAAAAGTCACTTCTTCCATCCTTAGAAAACTTTGTGACTGATAGAACCATTATTACACAAAGCACTGTTTAAACAAATTGAATTAAACACCCGGAACACTAACATCTACCACTCACCATCACTGAGTCCTACAACCATAAACCCAAATTGGAATTATTTGGATCAGTCACAACAAGTGCCCACAATTTGTTATGGACCAGGCAGACACTCTCAAAATATTTTAAGGTAGCCTAGACCCTTACTTATTCTTATTTTAAAGGCAGGTATGAATTGCGTGTTCCAGATATGATGCAGCTTGTCAAACCATTCAGCTTTAAGCAAAACAGAATTTATTTAAATACTTCAGTTAAAACACATACAAACCAAATCAGAATTTAGAATACTTAAATATTGGAAGAATTAGAGTCTAGATTAGAGTGGTACTGGAAAAGCACAGCTCGTCAGGCTGCATCGGAGGAGCAGGAAAATTTTGCATTGATAATATGGGACATGACCATTACTGCAAATGTGAGATACCCTGCCTATTGTGGCAGGACAGAAAAATTTCGATCTGAGCCTCCTGTTATGGGAATGTTTAGTTCTGTCTAATGCTTACTGCTTATACGTGTTGTCACACTGTTCGGCCTTACTTTCTGGCTGCACCAGCTGGACACTTCATTTTAGGAATTCAGCATGATATTTCAGCTGCTACACGTCTTCCTCCTTTCATAGTCAAACCAAGGCTGACCTGGCTTGAGGGTGATGGTAAGTGGGCATGTGCAGGTCATGAATTCATATTTTCCTGACAAATGAAAAGTTGTTTCATCTTGGAGGATCAAATGTTGGTGTGAATTATCTTGTAAATGGCAGAACACTGAGGAACATTACCATCCAGATGGATCTGGATGTGCAGGTCCACATTTCCCAAAGAAGAAACACGGGTGGCCAAAGTGATTAAGAAGGCAGATGGCATGCTTGTTTTCATTGTTAGCGGTAGAGAGTACAGAAGTTGACAAACCATGTTACCGCCATCTAACACCATGTTAAGCTGCATTTGGAGAACTCTGTGTAGTTTTCATCGCCACATTACCAGAAGGCCGTGGAAGCTTTGGAGAGAGTGCAATGAAGAATCATCGGGCTGTTGCCTGGTCTCAAGAGAATTGGCCATGAGGAATGTTTAAAAAGAGGAGGATTATTTTTACTGGAAAGGCAATGACTGGGAGGAGTTTAGATTGCTTACAGTGTGGAAACCCACCCAGACCCATTCCCCTACATTTATCACTGCACCTAACACTACGCGCAATTTAGCATGGCCAATTCACCTAACCTGCACATTTCTGGACTGTGGGAGGAAACCGGAGCACCCGGAGGAAACCCACGCAGACAGGGGGAGAATGCGCAAACTCCACACAGTCAATCACCTGAGGCAGAAAATGAACTCGGGTCTCTGGCGCTGTAAGGCAACAGTGCTAACCACTGTGTCACCATGCCGCCCACTTCTGCACAATTATGAGAGGCACAGTTAGAGTGGATAGTCAGTGGTTTTTTTCACACTGATAGGATTGAAGTTTCAATTACAAGGGGGCACAGGTTCAAGGTGAGAGGCGGCAAGTCTGAAGGAGACGTTTTTCACACAGAGAGCGGTAGAGGCCTGGAATATACTGTGAGACGAGCATGTAGAAGTAAGCACATTGGCAACATTTAAGAGGCATCTGAATGGTTACATGAATAATGAGGGATTAGAGGGATACTGAATGTGGGTAGAAGTTTTGTTCTTTACTGTACTTCGGGCACAATGATTAGCACAGGCTTGGAGAGCCAAAGGGCCTGTTTCTGTGCTGCAGCTTTCTTTTGTTATTTTGATTTGATCTGTACTATCCCAGGCCCGACCAATAATTGTACAGACCTTTCCCTTGTTTGTTGCATCAAAATGCAATACCCCACATTTATTGAGATTGAACTGCATCTGCCATTATTCAGCCCGTCGATCATAACACAAAGATGATGGAAAAAAACATTTTTGCTTTGTGTGAAAGTTAATTAACTTTAGGAAACATCTTCTCTTACACCGTAAACAAAATAGGTTGGTCACAACACATTAATCACAAAGTGCTAACAGTAGAAGCAACCGTATAAATTTACAGTGTAAATTCATAGCACAAATTTCATAGCAAACAGTTAAATTTAAGTACCTTTTATATTTTTACATACAGTTAAGACAGAGGGAAATATAAGAGGACTAATTGAACGGACTATATTAAATAACATAATTCAACCTGTCCGTAGTGATAAGTATGCCTGAGACAGACACAAGGGAGTAAAGCAAGTAACTTTGGAATGTGAATGTATAGGATGCATGGAAAGATCCCAATGCTTAGAGATTATAGTGTTTAGCAACCACTAATCTATGAGATCATGGGAATCCGGGGCTGTCCAAAGGAATATCCGTTATTGATTAGGTGTCTCATAGGATTGGGTATAAAAACTAAGCATTAAGGACGTAGTGACCACGTTTTAGGTGATCACTGCAACACAATTGTATAGAAATCCCGCTTTTTACTGCTAAATTACCATGTGCCATTAATCTCTTTTGATCTGAGCCAAAGATTAAGGAAAAAATTTGCCTTCTCATGTCGAAACCAGATTTGAGAAGGTTTTTTTGGCCCACTTGCTGCTTGAAGCAATGTTTTCTACTTGCCTGAATCTTCTATGTCTCCTGAGTCTTTATCCCTAGTCAGGGCTTACATTTCTACATACCCAGAGTACTCTGTATGGTTTTTTAACTTGTATTTATGAAAAGGAATGTCAGTATGCAGGCAATTCATGAGAGGTTCACAGGGCCACCTTGTGGGATGAAGGTGTTGACTTATCGAGAATGACGCAACTGATTGGGCTTTTGTTTTATTTTAAAAGATTGATATATAGAAGATTTTGGGGTTGGGGATGGCGCTTGACAAAGCAGATATTGCGATATTGCAGGCATATCAATCTGGGGGATATTTAAAACTGAAATTGAAAAGGGTGTTTTTTCTTCCCCAAGGCAATAGTGATTATTTGAAATTCTTCACCCAAGAAACTTGTGGAGGCTAGATCGCTGAAAGCATCTAAAGAGGAAATAGGTAGACTTTTGAAATAGTGGGCAGTTAAGGGCTATGTGGAACAAGCACAAAAGAGGTCTAGAGTCCTGGGAAAGAACAGCCATGATGTTATACATGGTGGGACAGTCGAGTCGCAAGGTGCACTACTATTTAAGTTTCATAAATATTGTAAGTTGCTGGGAATCAAACAAAGGTTTCACATCGTCAGCCACCTGCAGATCTAAGTGATGGCAATGTGAATGAATAGGTCATTACAAAGAGCATGAGCTAAAGCCAAACATAAGACTCAGATTTGCTGTCATAGTACTTAAACAGAACTCAGGGTAATACTCCGAGCAAATTGATCAACTTCATATGAAGTTATGGCAGTAGGGTGAAGAGTTTGCTGGGGATGTTGTTGCAAAAAAAGCAAAGAACAAGGATCCACAAGACAAGGAGTTAAGTGATTTTTGACAAAGCTGTGCAAATAGCTGCACAGATAGTGACATGAGGTTCAGGATGAGCCATTATAAGTACCAAACCAGGGAGGACACTCAGAGCGCCTCCATTGTGGCAGAGAATTTTGTCTTTATGCCAAACTGTTCCTGCTGTATGCAGCCAGTGTCACCAAATCGGTTACCTGCCACAATAGCTGCTAATTGCAACACTGACCTTGTACTTGGATTCTATTCTCAGTTGTGTATTTGCATGCTAAGACCATAAGACAATAGGAGCAGGACTCAGGCCATTCAGCCCATTGAGTCTGCTCCTTTTATTCCTGAAATGAGGAATAGGCAGATATTATAAGCCATGGATGACCAAGTCATTACTTTTTTGGTGCCGGTGTGGAGGTGTCCCAAGCAAGTGAACAAGTAGCACAGAAGGCATGTTGGGACAATGAGTTCATTCGTTGGGATGGGTGAGAACGAGTATGGGAAGATGCAGGCAGTTGTGAGAATGGTTGAGTATGAGCCTTGGTGGGAGGTGGATACAGTAGCAGAGGCAGAGAGTGAGGTATCACAGAAAAAATGGTTGGACTCACAAATGGAGAAGAGATTTATTTCCTAAGGTATTCTATGCTCTCAGGTAAGTGAGACTGCTTCAACCTGGGTGGCAATTTCACTCACAGTTCAGTAAAGCTGGGAAATGTTCTGGCAAAATTGGACTGTTTGCAGCTTCTTCGAAGAATGTCTGTGACAAATCAGAGGCAAGATAGACATGTCCTCACAAAGGTAAAAAGTTGGGCTGCTAAGTCTAGAGACTGGTGGTAAGCCAGAGGCAAACAGGGCCACTTTAGGAAGAAAATTAGATTTTATGATAATCTCAAAAAAGACAAATACTTTAGGAAGCTTCAAGGAGCATGGAAATGTAGTGATTAGATCCAAGTGATCTTGTCAATAATGAGGTCTTTTATTGGGATTGGTAACCTGCATCAATCAGGGAGTCTGGCTGACCAATATACACAGGAGATTCAGAATCTCCTTACATCGGGGATTGACTCTGAGCTGGCTGGCAACATCAGTATACTGTGCGCATGTCAAAGAAGGGTGACTTGGAGACAAGATACCAGCCTCTGTTCAGTTGTTTTGGGCGTGCGCAGGGGCAAGTGGGAGGGAAAATTTTGAGATCAGATCGAGGATGTGAAGGATTAGGGAGTATCTTTTATCAGTATACCGTGAATGTGGAGGTTGAGCCCATCAGAGACAGACATAGTCACTCATGACTGGATACAGAAGATGTGTACATGTTTCGTGAGTATATTATCACTGTCTTCAAAAGGAGAGGGAAGATGCAGACATTCTGGTTAAGAAGGTTACATAAACATTAGACAAAATAAGCGTAATGAGAGGGGCATTAATAGGGGAATTGACCTCCCTGAATCATCAGGACTGGTTAAATTATATTCTGGTCTATTAAAGCAAGTTACATGGAAATATTGGAAGCTCTAAGGATTATTTCCCGAACTTTATTAGGTGCTGGCAAGGTAGCAGAGGATTTCAATTCTGCAAACTTTGTACCATTTTTCAGAAACTATGTGAGGGATAGGAGAGACATTTGTAGGCTGATGAGTCTGAACTTGGAGAAAAAAATGGAATCAATATTGAGTGATAGAATTGATTCCCACTTGAAATGTTTGAATTGATGAGAGAGAGCCAGCATAGATTTGTTAAGGGAAGGTCTCGTCGTATGAACTTGATTTCTTTTGTGGGACTATCAAGCAGGTTTGGGATGTGGGTCCCACAGTGCATGTTGTCGGCATGGGTATTAGTGAGGTATTTGACAAAGCCCCACACAGAAAACTGTTTTTAAAAAAATAAAGCCCGTGGGATATTGGACATGATTTGGAGATGCCGGTTTTAGACTTGGGTGTACAAAGTTAAAAATCACACAATACCAGGTTATAGTCCAACAGGTTTACTTGGAAGCACACTAGCTTTCGGAGCGATGCGCCTTCATCAGGTGATTTTGGAGGGCTCAATCGTAACACAGAATTTATAGTAAAAATTTGCAGTGTGATGTAACTGAAATTATATATTGAAAAAAATTGAACAGACAATCAATTTTTCAATGTATAATTTCAGTTACATCACACTGCAAATTTTTGCAATAAACTCTGTGTTATGATCGAGCCCTCCACAATCACCTGATGAAGAAGCGTTGCTCCAAAAGCTAGTGTGCTTCCAATTAAACTTGTTGGACTATAACCTGGTGGTGTGTGATTTTTAAATTTAAAATGGACTCAGTGATAAGAAAGAATGAATAAGTGTTGATAGAAAGTTTCAGTGAATGGAAAGTAGTTTTCAGCAGTGTTCCGCAGTTCAATTCTGGCTCCCTTGATGCTTGTGATATATTTTAATGATTTCAATTTTAATGTGGAAGACATGATTGGGAAATTTACGGATGATACAACAACTGTTAGGTGTTTAACAGGAGAGAGGGTGGCTACTGACTGCAGGATGATATCAGCTACTTAATTGATGGGGCAGAATAATGACAAAGTAAACTTATTCTGGAGAATTGTGAGGTTAAACTTTGGGGAGCGTAAACAAAGTAAGTGAATACACAATAAATAGGAGGGTTTTTAGAGGTAGTGGATGACATGAGGAACATTGGATTGCATGTCCAGATGTGGCTTGACAGTTGTCGGGCAGACGGAAAAGGTGCTAAAGAAGGTATATGGAATGTTTGTTTTCACCTGGGCAATGTAGTAGCATCGGATACATTTGTTTGCGACAAGATATATCTTCACCATACGCCACCAGCTCATGATTTCAAACTCAGGTCTAACATTAGAAGCTCTGACACTGATTTCCCCGAAATTTGACAATCTGCAGTGATGATGTAATTTGGTACAATCAAATAGTAATTCAGGCTAGTGTGACAGTGTATGAGAAGATGTTTATTTGTTTCCTTCAAATGACATACTTTGAGAGAACTTTATGGTAACCAAATTCTGGCTAACAGCTGCTTGGTCTATTAGGTTTTATCTACCAGAAACTAAAACCCACAGCATTGTTGTTTCATGAATTCCATACTCCCTGGATTCTTCTGGCATTTAATTTCCAGGCACTAACAGCTGATCCGTGTATATTCCTCTCCTACCATGTTCTGCAAATTAATGCTCTGACATTCATCCAGTGACTGTTATGAAGATCAACTAGTAATGAGCACTGGGTAAACCTGACAAACATTCCAGGGTCTTTAATAGATCCTGAATGTTTCCCTAAGAAAGTGAAACCTATGATTGTCTTTCATTTTCATTTCATACAGACGAAGTTCTGCTTCTAGTTATCCATAATCTATTAAGGGAGCTGACAGTCTCAGTGTAGCTGGAGTGGGATGCTGAGAGGTTTGTTAATTGAGACATATAAGTTAATCAAAGGTTTAGACAGGGTGGACAGCGAGAGTCTTTTTCCTCGGATGGTGATGGCTAGCATGAGGGGGAATAACTTCAAATTGAGGGGTGATAGATATAACACAGATATCGGAGGTAGTTTCTTTACTCTGAGTAGTAGAGGCATGGAACACACTGACTGCAACAGTTGTGGACTCACCGACTGTACAGGCATTTAAATGGTCATTGGATATGCATTTGGATGAGATTGGAATAGTGTAGGTTAGATTGGCTTCAGATTGCGCCACTCTGTGAAACGAACATCGAGGGCTGAAGGGTGTGCACTGTGCTGTTACGTCCTAAGTTCTGTGTGTTTCTCAACCCCATTCTCCCAATAACTTTTGATCTCCCCTTACAATCATTGCCATCATAAACATAGTCAGTGACCTTTTGGCAGTGAATTCCACAGATTGAAGAAGTGTCTTCTATCTTGGTTTGAAAGAAAAGTCATCCCTTTACTCTAAAGTTCTGCCAAGTCTCTCCTACCAATGGAAACATCTTCCCAATATCCACTCTCTCCAGGCCATTCACTACTCTGCACGTTTCAATTAGATCACCCCACCAATTCTACTAAACTCCTTTGAGGATAGACCCAGAGTCCTCAAACGTTCTTCAGATGTTAGGTTATTCATTCCTGGGATCATTCACGTGAAACTCTACTGAAAACATTCCAGGGCCAATATATTCTTCCTGAGATATGCGGATAAAACTGCACACAATACACCAGAGCCTTATAGACCCTCAGAAATATATTCAAGTCCTCTTAAAATAAAACACTGTAATGCATGTGCTTTCCTAACTGACTCAACTTGCAGGTTTATCTTGAGAGAATTCTGGACTAGAACTCCAAGATCTCGTTTCACTTCAGACTTCTGAATTTTCTCTTCATTTAGAAAGTACTCTATGCCTCTATTCTTCCGGCTAAAGTGCATGACCTCACACTTTCCCACATTGCACTCCATCTGCAACTTCTTTGCCCACTCTCCTAGCCTGTCCAAATCCTTCAGCATCCTCCCCACCTACTCAGTGCTACCGCCACTCTACTTATCTTTGTATCATCTGCAAACACAGCCAGAATAGTCCCAGTTCCTTCATGTAGATCATTAAATGAACAAAGTGAAAATTTGTGGTCCCAACAATGAGAGCTGTGGAACATTACTTGTCGCCTTGACTAAGATGTTTTCTTCCCCCATGTTCTGCTTTCTATGAGATAGCCAAGCTTCCACACATGTTAGCAACTTGTTTCAAGCATCACGGGTTCTTATCTTACTCTATTGCCTCCTGTGCAGGACCTTTTTAAAGTCCGTCTGGACGTCAAGGTATATAACATCCATTAGTTTTCCTTGGTCTAACCTGCTCGTTACTTCCTCAAAGAATTTGAGCAGCTTTGCCATGCATAACCTCTTTGATGATACCATGCTGACTCCACCCTATTTTACCATACATTTCCAAGTATAGAGAAATCTCATCCTTCACAATGGACGCCAGGATCTTACCTACAGCCAAGGTTAGACTAATTAGTCAGTGATGTTCCATCTTACCGTAAGCATTTACCTGCTTCATCTCATTGATCCTATGCCAATTAGTTCATAACTCAGGCATTAGCCCAGACATCATCAGCTTTTCAGTTTAGCTCCTAGGTAGTCAATGTCCATTAGCAGACCTTTGCCCCCAAGTTCTATCTATGTCATTGATACTTGCGTGGACCACAACCATTGGATCCTACCCCTCCCACTCCAAGTTCCTTTGTAGCCCAGATGTGATATCCCAAACCCAAGCACCAGGGAAACACCACAACCTTTGGCATTCTTGATCCTGTTAACAGACAACAGTGCCTATGTCTCTAACTATGCAATGCCAATCACAACAACATCTATCTACTCTCCCAGCGCCGCTCTCCCACATTGCTGACAAAACATATGGACTCATCCTGAGGCCTTCTGGTATTTTATCACCTTTTTATTTTGCGTCAACTGGATTTTGTTATGTCACCTTCCTTTCCTTCTATTATTCGTATTTCACTTTGCTTTGCACGTCCTCTCCACATTCACTGTCTAAGTATATATTCTTTTATTTATTCATGGGACTGGGTGTTGTTGCTAACCAGCATTTATCGCTTCTCCTAATTCCCTTTGAGAAGGTGGAGGAGAGCTGCTTTCTTGAACCACTGCAGTCCACGTGCTGTAGGTTGTTTGAGATAATATGCACTGCTGCCATGGAGTGTTTTTGGTAGTGGGAAAGGATAGTTGTGGATGATTTGACAATTAAACAGGCTATTTTGTCTTGGATGTTGTCAAACTTGAGTGTTGCTGGTGTTACACCCATCCAGGCAAGTGTATTTCACCGCATTCCTGACTTGTGTCTTGCAGATGGTGGATAGGCTTTGGGGAAGCAGGTGGTGAGTTACTCTTCATATGATTCCTCGCCTCTGGCCTGTTCTTGTAGACATTGTGCTTATGTGGCAAATCCAGTTGAGTTTCTGGTAACCCTAAGAGTATTGCTAGTGAGACTTCAAGTGATGGTAACTCATTGAATATCACAGGTTAGTGGTTAGATTGTCTCTTTTTGAAGATGGTCATTCTCTGGTATTTGTGTGGTGCAAATGTTACATGCTTAAAATTGGTTACATATTCGAGCTTATACCAGTTATGAATAGAGGTAAAACAGAATCTTAAAGAGCCCTGAAAAATGTAGACCACAAGCATAAAACCTGGAAGAGTCACATAAGAACGTTAGCGAGGCCTATCTTATCGGAGTGATAAAATGCCGAATACATAAAGGAGGTTATTCCTTGTTGTCAGCCTCATTAAGTGCTGGGTAGTTAACGAGGCAAGATTGGGAATGACAGCACACGAAAATAGCACAGTGTCTCAGAGACAGAAACCCTATATGAAACATGAAAAAATTGGCAGTGAACCAAAGTTTGAAAGATTCGGTCTGATACCTCTTTTCACAGTTGATCATTAATCAAAAATTAAAATGTCAGGTTTTTACAAAACAGGCCATAAAGTAATTCATTTCAGCTTTCCCTTGTCAGCAGCTGTAATTTGATGCAGCTGTGTTAACATATTACAGCATTAGATCCAAATATCAGATGTTCATACAATAAATCTATTTTTGTCTTTTACGCATCCTGGCCCATGTCCATTTTCACCAGCAATACTTGATATTAATACTATTACTGATAATCTATAATATGTAATATTATAGATAACACTTCCTGATGATGATGATAATAATAAACGATGACAGTCATCCAGTTATTGTGAACAGTCTTTCACTCTGGTACTTACCCCAGTCGGTCTATTTTACAGTTTGGATTCATCAGAGCCTCACACAATAATCTCACTACGAATCCCCCAGATAATTATCATTCAGGCTAAACAGAGTGAAAAAACTGTATAAATATGGACTGAACTTTCACCAGCAGGCAGAAAAACTGAGCTAGTTTTGATTTTGTGTTCATATGCAAGTTTTGTTTTTGTTTATTCTGGATTTTTTGATTACTGAATTAAATTGGAAAAGGACAGTAATAAAACTAAAAACTGTGAAGAGATTGCAGCATCAAAAAGTAAGTGACCATTGTGACTGGCATTTCCACTTTGTGCAATCAGTGAGGAAGACAGGCTGGCAGCACAGGATGTGTACAAAATGAGATTTGGCCTGCAACACATAGCTGACTGGTTTGTGCAGTTGTGACCAGCTGTGGATGATAAAGGTAACCTGTCAGCCAAAAAAATTGTGAATGGCTCCTGGGGAACTGAACAGCTTGTGGATGTGAACAACACAGCCAGAAATGATCAACCATCTTGAAGAGGCGGTGGTGTATCTCTCTGCTGTAGACAATATTTGAAGCTTGAGGAAAGCCAGCTTGTTCTTCATAACCATTTGCTGCAATGTGTTACGTTTAATCAATAACTCGGAGATTTTATTATTTGTCAATTAGTCATTCAGTGTCTTCTGCAAGGAAGTGGAACCTCAAGAAGAGTGATGGAAGAACAGCAAGTCCTGATAGTAAGAATGTGATCTCCATGATCTCTCGGACCTCAATGGAGATGGGCTATTTTACGGTGTTCCATTTGTTTTTCCTTCCCTCTGTCCATAACACAATTTTTAAACATTTGGTATGTCTGTACATCTGTGTGTATAGTCAGAGTTTCATCACAGTGTGAGCGTTTTAATTAGTCAAGTTATGTATCAACTGTTCATAGTTACTCAAAAGTTGCATTTCGTGTGAGAATCATTTATATCGCTTGCAAAGTAAATTCATTCCCCACAAAACATATTTTTATTGCTGCACCTTCAACTGTAATCCACCAGCAGAGATGCTATTAGCTCACTGAAAACATTCTGAGGAAGGGTCACCAGACTGATTTCTCTTCACAGGTGCTCCCAGACCTGCTGAGCTTTTCAGCAACTTCTGTTTTGTTACTGCAAGCATTCATTGGCCATTGAATTACTGGACTCGAATTCAAATTAATCAATAGTAATATCTTACATTTTTAAAGTAATGCATTATTTTAACTTTTTTTCTCTTTTTCTCTTTCTCCTTCCTTGTGTTGTACATAAGTGAATGCACACCTGTTGTGCAACTGTTGTGATATATCGCCCAGCATCACCCGCTTCCTATTTATCTCTCCACCCCTGAGGCTCTCAGCCTCATTCCCGATGAAGGACTTTGGTCCAAAATGTTGATTTTCCTGCTTCTCGGATGCTGGCTGACCTGCTATGCCTTTCCAGCAATGCACTCTCAACTCTGATCTCCAGCATCTGCAGACCTCACTGACTCCTTCTTGCATAAAATAAGCTTTCTGTGCTGGAGCAAGCTGCTGCGGATGTTGGAATCTGCACTGAAAACAAACATGTTGGCGATCACAGTGGGTCAGGCAGCATCCATGGAGAAAAAGCACGCTAACGTTTTGAGTCTAGATGTCTCTTCATCAGAGCGATTTGTATTAATCCGAGAGTTTATCAGTGTCGTTTCAAAAGTGAGCTTCGTAAACATAGATTTTGGGGAAGATAGGCTTAAATCCAAAAGGAAAATAAATTAAAGCTGTCTTTGTTACAGATAGAAGAAAACAGCAAAATTAATTTAACTCTCTCTTTCTGTTCGTATTGCCAACAATTTTCGATGATCTGATTTAATCTCCAGAAGCTCACTACCGATACTGCCACGTTTTGGAGTGTTCCTATATCTGGAAATGTATGAGACTGGCACAATTTTCCATGAATTAAATGAAAAAGGGCAATTCATCAAACTTCATATTATTTCAGGTTGAGCATTACAATGAGATCATGTTAATTGTTAATTCATTCCTCTGAATTTTATAACAGCAAGAAATTTTATTTTCTGTCATTACATTGTTGAAATATTGTAGTTCTCTTGGTTTGCAGGGAAGGGGAGTTTCCCATTTCATTCACCATTCAACAGGCAGCATATTTACTGCTCGTGCAGTTTTTGATGTATTTCAAGAGAATTTCTAGGAGAATTTTCCCCAACTCCCAACAAATGCTCACATATGAGAGTGGATTGTTAAAAAATCCTGTTTCTTAACATTGAGAATTTTATCAGAGTATTAGTAAGATCCTAACAATGTGCTGGACACGTAGTGATTTGGAGTTTTTACAGCAGTCGGTTGATTTTAACTAAATTGTGATCCATATAAATAGTAAGACTTGAAAAAAATCAACTTATGTAATTGTCTAATTTAAAATGCTTCCCTTTCGTTGTAAAGAACCAATGTTTTATTTCTCATGATACTGTCCTTGTGATCTGTGCAGTTTAAAATTGATTAGATTACTTACATTGTGGAAACAGGCCCTTCGGCCCAACAAGTCCACACCGACCCTCTGAAGAGCAACCCACCCAGACCCATTCCCCTATATTTATCCCTTCACCTAATACTATGGGAAATTTAGCATGGCCAATTGGCCAACCAGCACATTTTTGGACTGTGGGAGGAAACTGGAGCAAACCCACGCAGACATGGGGAGAATGTGCAAACTCCACACAAACAGTTGCCTGAGAAAGGAATTGACCTGGGTCTCTGGCACTGTAAGGTCGCAGTGCTAACCACTGTGCCACCGTGCCACCCACAACTGATATTATAACTGCTAGTATTGTTAAGATAATGTTTCACTGCATTGGTTTTTAAAATACTAGGAATATCTATATTCTACTCTTGCAAATAAATACTTATTTTTATTTTCATCTAACTGGAGTTACTATTTCAATAATACTTATTTAAAATGCAATGAATCCCATTCAAACTTTAATTGTTATATTAAAAAATAATGTAAATACTCACTCGATCTCCTGTAGACTCTTACAGGTCCGAATGAGACGGAGGAGAGACGAGACAGATCGGTCTGTGAAGGAGATTCCCCCCAGATTCAAATGCATCAATGAATGGTTTATACTGACAATAGAGGCTAGATCCTTGACACAGGAATCTGTGAGTTTGTTAAGAGCCAATCTAGGGATTATTGACAGTAAAATAAGAAACATGGGTAAATATACAGCGCTCTGGATGACAACAATAATGTAGTACGAAGTCCTCAAAATTTAATTCAGAACAAAAGTTACATTCATCCTGTGAAATTAACGTTTGAGTGCTGTGTACTTTCATTAGAACTGGAAACAGCTGCAAATGAAAGTGTTCAATAACAAAGACAGGGGGGGGAATGGGAGGGAATGAAAGAACAAAATGCAGTGCCGAAGTAATTAAATAAAAGGATAGGAGTGCAAAGCAGAACCTCTGCATCATCGTGTTCTTATTAGGAAGGATAATGGGTTAAGTCCAGTGGATTAATTCTGAGACTGAATGACAAAAATACCGTTCAGTTTTCCACAATTCTGGATCTTTAAGAATTCACTGTTCTTGTAAACAGTGAAATGAGAAGGAAAACACCAAATGTTACCAAAACATTTCTAGTTTCTGTGTTTCAAATCACGAGAGGTCCAAGAGATGGTAAAGACATTCAAAGAAGAGCACCATTGCTAACAAAGGTGGACAGTGTATTATATTGATGTGAGAGTCACCCTCAGTTGAAATGACTGAATCTTGTGTCTTCGTTGAACACATCTGACATCGCCTTGAGTGTGGTCCATGAGACTCTTCATTATGTAGTCTCTGGTAAAGATTGATTCCGTCTCCTGATTGTTTAAGAAACAATAGAACTCAGGGCTTTCTTCAAAGTTCAAAACTTTTCGCACTATAGATCCAGGTTACACAGAGCACTGTCTATTGGGTGTCTCTCTCCTCTGCACGTGTTCCACACAGATGCACATTGGCCCAAGTGTCCTTCAGTCAGTAAAGCTTGCTTTTATTTATTTGTTTAGACGTCTCTGGCAAAGCCAGCATTGGTTGCCAATCCTAATTGTCTTTGTGCACGAATTTGTGATCCATTCTTGGCTTGCTGCTGTCCATCTGGTGTGGATACATCAACAATGTCGTTCAGAAAGTGGTGCTAAGATGCTGATACAGTCACAGCAAAGAGATAGAGATGTGGTTCGAACTTAGGATGGTGTCTTGGAGAGAACTTACAGATAGTGACTTGACACGTTTGCTGTCTTTGTTCTTGCAGCGTGTAAAGATGTTGTGATATCGGTGTCCCAATTGTAAGAAGTGTTCATGTGTCACAACAGTACATTTTCTATACAGTTTACACAGCTAGGACAGTGCATTGGTGATGAAATGAGTGGATTCCTTTCATCCCTGGATGATGTCAAGCTGCAAGTGTTGTTGGACCAGCACTGATCCATACAAGTGAGCAGCACTCTGTCATCCACCAGTCTTAAGCATTGCAAATGACGGCATGCTTTGTACTACCAGTTCAGTGCTGAAAATGTGTTGCTGATTAAGCGCAGTGGATCAGGCAGCATCCAAAGAGCAAGACAGTCAACGTTTCGGGCATGAGCCTTTGTTCAGGAATTTCCTGAAGAAGGGCTCATGCCCGAAACGTCGACTGTCCTGCTCCTTGGATGCTGCCTGACCTGGTGCGCTTTTCCAGCAACACATTTTCAGCTCTGATCTCCAGCATCTGCAGTCCTCACTTTCTCCTACCACTAGTTCAGTGACAGTTTCTGTTAAACTATCATCTCCTGTCATCCAGTACTAAGCCGAATGGGAAAGAGGTAGCCTAAATAATTCAAGCATCCAGGAGTGCCACAATCTGTAGGTTTTGTGGGGGCTTCCATCGTCACGAGGGATTGTTATGGCAGCCACAGATCTGTTGGATTTTGACAGTGACAGTTCTTCCTGCAGATGAGGCTCTTATATGTTCTGTCGAAGCTTTGTCGCATGGATACATGCAGGCAGCCAATGACAGACAGCAAAGTCTATGGGTCCTGACAACATGGCGACAACAGTACTGAAGGTTAATATTCCAGAAACACCATCAGCAAGCTCTTCCATTGCAGCCGCAGCGACCACTAGGACTCATAACAGCACACAAACCAACAGCCACGCTCTGACAACAACTCACCAGGACAAAGGACCCGATACCCAGCATGAGCAAAACCACTGTAGTATACAAAATCCCATGCAAGGATTGCACAAAACACTACATAGGACAAACAAGAAGACAGCTAACAACCCGCATCCATAAACACCAACTAGCCACGAAACGACACGACCAGCTATGCTTAGCAGCCGTACACTCAGATGACAAACAACATGAATTCGATTGGGACAACACCATTATTATAGGGCAAGCCAAACAGAGAAGTCAGGGAATTCCTAGAGGCATGGCACTCATCCACAAATTCTATCAACAGACACATCGACCTAGACCCCATATACCGGCCACTGCAGCGGACAGCAACTGACAACCGGAAGGGGCAGATTCAAACCACTATAAATCCCGGAGGAGTCAGCACAGAAGCGCTTCACAGGAGGCTCCCAAGCACTGAGGATATCACCTAGAAAGGGGACGAAACGTTTGCAACAAAAACTCCCAGCTCGGCGAACAGAACCACAACAACGAGCACCCGAGCCACAAATCTCACAAACTTTGAATTTAATTAGTGTTTGATTAATACCAAGCATTTCAACGTCGCTTATGAATATTTGAAAAATAGAAATTGAAAAAGTGTTATGAAGCTTGGTGCACTGGAAAACTAATAGTGCCAAACACTGGCTTTAACAACTTGCAGCACATAAAGGTTTCCTGTACAGATAAACTACGTTCATTCAATCTCAATCAACTGTGCATTCCATTGAAATAGAAATCCAAACTGATAAAGCAATCACAAGTGTGATACATTTTGAAAGTTTTAAAAGACAAAACTGAATATGAAGATTTCTGTTTTAATTTAAAAGAAAACCAATTTTAAAGACTGCATGTACAGCAGGGATGTTACATCATGTGTTGCACAACATCTACAGAATGGCAGGCAGAATAACAACAATATATAATTAATACCATCGATAATTGTATATTGAGGCTTACTTGGAATTGAAATAGTGGCGAGTAGAGGGCAGTATACCTTTTGGGCATCATAAAGAACATCTTCCATTTGGAAGGTTCGACTCCAGTTCACTGTTCTACAGTCAGGAGATTCTCCACTTTCGTCATCTGTCGGGACTCCAGAGAATGTGTGCAACTACGAGGAAGCGACAGAGATTTTAACCTGCTGAGGAAGGCTCCAGCCCCTGGAGACTGGTTTTCATTACAGTCACTGAACAAACATGTTCACTTAACAATGTATCACAGCAAACATATATTCAACAGGTTGTAGGCTCACGAGCATGGATGTTGTCCAAAACTGCTCAGAGAAATGGAAAATCGGAGACCTGAATGTACATCCTGTGATACGAGACTAACTCCCGCAAAATACTGAAGCAGTAATAGTGCTACCCCAATGTGTGCAGGCAATGAAGCTACAACATTAATATTCACCTTTATTAGATCCAACTGAACACCACCCGTTTGTTTTTTCCTCTACCATCTTCCAATTTTAATCATCTACACGATCTGATGAATTACAGAAACGTTACGCATCACAATGTCGAGTACAATTTTTGACTGATTAACGCAGCACAGTGCTTTGTGATATCGTAACATTGATGTGATGTTACAGCATTTTAACAAATAAATCTGTTGAATGCAGTACTGAGCAAAAAGATGCTATTTTGAATTCTCTAAAAATGTTCATTTTGCTCTGAATCGTTTCAAATACATGGACACCTGACAATTTGAGGACCGACTGCCTCAGAGTTTATGCCAAAAATTGCCCTGAGCACTTTAACTGTTACCATGTATTAGATATGAATTCAATTATTTCAAACAGCATTCATGTCTGGATCTTTGTGACACATAGGAAGTTTATTAAGATCAGCTGAAAAACTCAAAATGCATTGACCAATATTGGGTGAGATTTCAGAATGATGAAAATCTGCTAAATAATCCCGAGTGCATGAAAGATTGCTGGAAACCAAATTAGTTCCTTGGTTCTGCTAACGTTGAAGGGAAATTATACATACAAGAAGCTACATGTGTAAATATAAGTACCTGTATTATTCATAGATGCATACAATGCAAACTGTGCCTACTTTAACACAACAAAATGCAGTATATTCATTCTCTCGTTCCTTTCCCAGGACAATCCCTTGACAAATGGTGGCCTAACTGCATGCTTTCAGGTCTCAGTGAAATCTAACATTCATTCATCATCTGATATATTCATCGCAGCAATGCAGCAAACATTCACAGGCCATTTTTATTCTCTCGTGTGATATAAACAATATCCTCTATTGTCTCTTTTGAATGAAAATCAGACAGGACTGGGAACCTTAACTTTGTTTCTCTCTCCACTTATTCTGTCAGGCCTGCTGATTTCTCCAATGTGTGATTACGCTGTTCCTTTAACAAGTTTATTCTGCCCTTGGTTGTTTATTGAGAGGTGTCATAAAGGCAGAGGTGCCAAAATGTCTGAATTGGCTACTTTAATACTGGCAAACAGACCTTCCCTAAGTCAAAAATCAGAAAAAGGTTTTGGGTTTTTTAAAACACTTGTATAATGAGATCGGGAAATGGTTTTGCGTGTTTGGCTGGATCAATAGTCTGTAGAACAGTGTGATGCCCACAGCATGGGTTAAATTTCCATCACCTGTTTGAAGTTACCATGAAGGACCTTCCTTCGCAACCTCTTCACTCGCCTGAAGTCTGTTGGCCCTCAGGTTGAATCACTAGTCGCTTATCTCTAATGAGAGAGCAGTCCATGCTATGGTGACACAACAACAACAATGAAATACGAGTGGCCAGCTCTCCCAGTTCAGAGGATTTTCCGGTTTGGGTTTTGGTTCAGCTCTCTGCTGTTCCTCTCTTTCTCTGACATCCCTCTTTTGCAAGAATTTGTGTTTGAATTTAACACTTTGCTATGGGGGGTCTTTACGGGATGTTGGAGGAAGTTAGAACAGCTCTTTTTTTTAAGCTGTGTTCATGTGTCAGGTGGGTTTTCAAAAATTTTGTTTTTCTCAGTTCGGTTTTATTTTGTTCATGTGTAAATAAATTCAGTTTTGTCTAAAACTGAGTGGTTTGACCAACTGGATCGCTCCTGGAATATTCACCATAAATCGCCTTCAAACAGTTTCAAACATTAGGGTCTGGGCTAACTTCTTAAAGTGAAACGTTTCAGCAAAGTGTCGAGTTTTTATTTATGAAACAAGCTTTTTTATTGATTCAGGATGGGTGAATTAACTCAATAGGAAGCGTTTAATGCTCATCCCTAAATCGTCTTATTCAGAGATTGTTAGCTGTCGGCTTGAGACAATGCAGCTAATTTGGTATTGACACTCCCACAAAGCTGTAAAGCAGGGATTTGCAAAGGATTGCACAGCGACAGAAAGAAATGGCGTTATATTTCTCCTTCAAGATTGTGATTGCCTTGGATGGGATCTTGTAAGCAGCATTTTCCCATGCCCGTTGCACTTCTCTTTCCAAGTGAAACTTGAGTGTGCTCTTAATGTGCTGAAAAGAAACCTTGGAGAATTTCTTCCACTCATCTTGTGTGTGAAACATACTGTTACTATTGTTCATCAGGTGGTGATCATTTACAGTTGCAGCACCAATCAAGCCAACTGCTTTGCTATGAATGGCATAAAATTCTTAAATATAAGTGAAGGTTTTTAGATTAGATTACTTACAGTATGGAAACAGGCCCTCCGGCCCAACAAGTCCACACCGACCCGCCGAAGCGCAACCCACCCATACCCCTACATTTACCCCTTACCTAACACTACGGGCAATTTAGCATGGCCAATTCACCTAACCCGCACATCTTTGTGACTGTGGGAGGAAACCGGAGCACCCAGAGGAAACCCACGCAGACACGGGGAGAATGTGCAAACTCCACACAGTCAGTCGCCTGAGGCGGGAATTGAACCCAGGTCCCTGGCGCTGTGAGGCAGCAGTGCTAACCACTGTGCCACCGTGCCGCCCTAAGGTGTACTCATCCCAGCCACAGCATGGAATTCTGTCACACTCCTGGGTAGTGTCTTGGAGAGGGTGCATAGGTTTGTAAGCTTGTGAAAGTCAACTAGCAAATAACCCCAGTTATGACCTTATGATGGGCAAAAAGGCCTTTGATGAGCAGCTGAAGACCTTCTGGCCTGGGCTATTAATTGGCGATAGTTTTACAGTGATATCTCGGAGCTAAAAGGACCAAAAATATTTTGTTGCATGTGGGCTTTGTTGGCAACAAATGGAGAGATTTCCTCCAATTCCAATTGATTCCAGACCAAAAAACTTCACATTTTTGTCAAGTGCGGCCTCAGTGACTCTCAACTGAACTCTGCAGTTAAGATTATTTTGTTATCAGATTATGTTTTCAATCACTGGCCGAGACAGAAACACTGAATATCATTGAGCATGGAATAGTTGTTCCAGATTGGTTCCACAGGTCAGTCAAAGGGCCTGTTCTGTGACTGTAATGTTCTATGTTTTATAATAGTACTGTTCACATTTTTTCCATCATTTCACCAATGATAGGGCAGCCTTTAGCTGAGTTTGATTAGTTTTTTTTAATCAATTATGGAAAGAGCAGACTTTGACAAATATTAAACACAGCTACATTGGTTCCAGTGATGTTGTTGGTTTCAAAGGCCTTGGCCAGGGATATGGCCAGTTGTAGTGTGTAACACATCAGGATAATTATCAGAACATTGTCAGTCTTCCTCGAATTTACAGTACTCAGTCTTTTCAGCACTTTCTTGATACTCAGGTGGAGTGAATCTAACAAGCTGAAGACGAGTGTTTGTAATATTGGGAATCACACAAGAATTTCAAGACGAATTCTTCTCCACAGATTTGGTTGAAAAGTGATTCAAATTCTAAAACCTTAAATTTTGCATTGATGATATGGGACATGACCATTACTGCAAATGTGAGATACCTTGCCTATTGTGGCAGGACAGAAAAATTTCGATCTGAGCCTCCTGTTATGCGAATGTTTAGTTCTGTCTAATGCTTACTGCTTATACGTGTTGTCACACTGTTCGGCCTTACTTTCTGGCTGCACCAGCTGGACACTTCATTTTAGGAATTCAGCATGATATTTCAGCTGCTACACGTCTTCCTCCTTTCATAGTCAAACCAAGGCTGATCTGGCTTGAGGGTGATGGTAAGTGGGCATGTGCAGGTCATGAATTCATAGTCTCCGTACAAATGTAAGGTGTTTCATCTTGGAGGATCAAATGTTGGTGTGAATTATCTTGTAAATGGCAGAACACTTAGGAACATTACCATCCAGATGGATCTGGATGTGCAGGTCCACATTTACCAAAGAAGGAACACGGGTGGCCAAAGTGATTAAGAAGGCAGATGGCATGCTTGTTTTCATTGTTAGCGGTAGAGAGTACAGAAGTTGATAAACCATGTTACAGCCATCTAACACCATGTTAAGCTGCATTTGGAGAACTCTGTGTAGTTTTCATCGCCACATTACCAGAAGGCCGTGGAAGCTTTGGAGAGAGTGCAATGAAGAATCATCAGGCTTTTTCCTGGTCTCGAGGGGATTGGCCATGAGGAATGTTTAAAAAGAGGAGGATTATTTTTACTGGAAAGGCAATGACTGGGAGGAGTTTAGATTACTTACAGTGTGGAAACCCACCCAGACCCATTCCCCTACATTTATCCCTGCACCTAACACTACGATCAATTTAGCATGGCCAATTCACCTAACCTGCACATTTTTGGACTGTGAGAGGAAACCGGAGCACCCGGAGGAAACCCACGCAGACAGGGGGAGAATGCGCAAACTCTACACAGTCAATCACCTGAGGCAGAAAATGAACTCGGGTCTCTGGCGCTGTTATGCAACAGTGCTAACCACTGTGTCACTGTGCCGCCCACTTCTGCACAATTATGAGAGGCACAGTTAGAATGGATAGTCAGTGGTTTTTTTCACACTGATAGGATTGAAGTTTCAATTACAAGGGGGCACAGTTTCAAGGTGAGAGGCAGCAATTCTGAAGGAGATGTCTGAGGACGTTTTTCACACAGAGAGCGGTAGAGGCCTGGAATATACTGTGAGACGAGCATGTAGAAGTAAGCACATTGGCAACATTTAAGAGGCATCTGAATGGTTACATGAATAATGAGGGATTAGAGGGATACTGAATGTGGGTAGAATTTTTGTTCTTTAGTGTACTTCGGGCACAATGATTAGCACAGGCTTGGAGAGCCAAAGGGCCTGTTTCTGTGCTGCACCTTTCTTTTGGTATTTTGATTTGATCTGTATTATCCCAGGCCCGACCATTAATTGTACAGTCCTTTCCCTTGTTTGTTGCATCAAAATGCAATACCCCACATTTATTGAGATTGAATTGCATCTGCCATTATTCCGCCGGTCGATCCATTAAATCAACATCTCTTTGGAATCTGAGAAAACCACCAGTTTTGTTGATATCCACAAACTCACTAACCATGCCTTTTATATTCTCATCCAAATCATTTATATAAATGACAAACAAAAGGGAACCCTGAACACATCCATGTGGGTCACAGCTGGTGACAGGTCTCCAGTCCAAAAAGAGACCCTCCACCATCTCTCTTGATCACCTGCTGTTATGTATCCAATAGTAGGCTCATCCGAATGCCGTGTGAGCCAACTGTACTAATCAGCCTTCAATGCAGAACCAATATTGAAGACATTGCTAAAGTCCAAGTGAAGTCTAATTCTTTGCCCTCATTAACGTGTTTAGTTATTTCATTCAAAAACACAACCAGGTTTGTGAGTCATATTTTTCCTCACATGAAACCATGCTGACTATCCTTAATCATGTTTCCTCTCTAAATGTCCAGAAATCCTACCTTTTAAAATCACTTCCAACATCTTACCCCCAACTAAGGCAGACTCACAAGTTGAGAGTTCTCTGGATTCTCCTTCCTATCTTTCTTGAACAAAGATACAATGTTAGCCACCCACCAGTCACTGGGCACCTTGCCTGTAGTTATACATGATGTAAATATTTCGGCAAGGGATCTTGCGATTCCTTCCCTTACTTCCCACAATGTTCTCACATACACCATATCACATCCTGGAGATTAATCCACCATTATATTCTCTAAGACCTCCTAAACTTCCTGATCACTGATATTAACTGTTTTTAAAACATTAAATGATTATTTCTCTGTATTCTTTCGACTCCATTTCATTCTCTGCATTAAAGCCTGATGGGAAATATTCATTTAGTATCTCTCCCATCTCCCAGGGTTCAACACAAAGACTAACTCTTTCATCTGTAAAGAGTCCTATCTTCTGTCCAGTTAGCCTCTTTCGCTGATGTCTTTGAAGAATCCTTGAAATAGATTCATGGTATTTCGTATGCACATGCGTGCACATATGGATGTGCATCATGACCCTGGACAAATGCTGAATTGCTGAGATGCATATCACACTGGGTGGTTTCTCCGATTTGATTCCAAGAAAAGGCTCGAGGCTAGTTCCTTATCCCAGTGTGAAATACTGCTTCCAAATGTTCAGTGAATTCAATGAATAACCCCAGTACTGGTAGCCTGGTCAGTCCAATGTTTGAAGCAATATTTCTGCTGTCTTTCTGTCTTGATGATATCCATCCTTCTCTCAATTTTTTTTATCCATCAATCCCCCCTGCAATACTCCAGTTACTAGACGTGGATACATTTCTCTCCGAGCCTGAAATCTTTTCCCGGCTGGAGCAATGCAGCCATTCATGTCAGAAGAATCAGAAGTCCATCATTCATCTTAGAAACCCTTAATACTGGCTGATAAGGACTATTCTTCCTTCGCGTTCCGCATTCTCAACTTCTATGAACCCACTTACTTTCTGGACTTCCGGGTTTCCGCCTGTACAGGAAACACAATACCTTCTGGTTTCAAGTCGGTTCCTGTCTTTATGTGAGAGATGTCCTGTTCCCGAGACCAACATCTACAAAAATCCCACTGAATTGACCCTTCCACAGCCAAATCCATCACTCTCTCCTGTCCCCAATCCTGAAACGAATTTGCTCTGTCTCCAGAATTTTGTCTTAACTTCCTGGATCAGCATGATACATAATTTTGAAAGCATTGCCTGCCCGTTTTCATTATGTTTCAATCAAAATGATTAAAACACTTACAATTAATCGAACGTCCAATAGCAGTATCCTATTGACTATACAATCTAAGTGTCTGCAGTTTTAGAGGATTTAGAGACTGCAATACAGTACACTCATCACTTTATTGTCTGGGGTGGAAATTTCTTGCTTAGAAAAACAAGGGAACACGAAATCTTCAAGAAGTAACACAAACCCTTCACAAGGTATCAATGCAACATGTATTATCTTATCTTGCACACATGCGTTTAGGCAGAAAAAAAATCAGCAAGTCAGAATTTGCTCTCAACTTTCAGTCAAAATGTCTTATCGTGTTTTCTTGCAACTTCCTTCAACTAGTGAAGTAGAACTATAGACCAATAGACCACAAAGTTGCAAGCTTCTATTCTCGCACTCTCTCACAGCTTGCAAACATGCTTTGTTGTCTGGTTGAAATATTCCTGCAGCTTGTCACATTGTCACATAGTCACATTGTGAGCAACAAACATCAATCGTCCATTATTCTCTCCTGTCAAACCATTCTCTTTGCACATAATTGCGTGACTGTGTGCATGTGATCAGAACATAACTCCTTTAGGTTCTTTGAAAATGATATTCCTCACCAGACATTTCTCCTCATTAATTTCCATCGGAGGAATTCCTTCTCTTCTAGTCCTCTGCTCAAGTTCCCTTGAACATCTGTTTGCATTGGAATCAGTGATTGCCATTCACAAAGTTTGGATAATGGTGATTTTGTTGACGTAGGAATGATCAGTGTAAGTTCTGACCAGCGGTGGGGCCGGACCTGATACTTGTGTTACAACACTTTCCCCCATTTACAACTCAGAAGAACTACTATGTTACCCCTTGTGAGGATATATATGGATGCTTGCATACTGTAAGAGATAGTGAGAAGAGAGGATTACAATCGTGAGATGTATTGGTATCAGTTAGACTTCACTCGAGAGCGAACGTTTGCCTCACCACCAGACTGGGACAAAAGAGAAGTCCAGATGAGAATGAAGAAGGTGAAGGAGGAATAATACTTATCAGACTGTGTTAACGGCTTCTCAGATGAATGAGAGACTTGGACTGGATTGCTCCAGGCAGGAATACATTTCAGACTCGGAGAGAAATATAGCTACGTCTAGAAACTGGAGACTTTCAAGGGCAATGGATGGATAAAGAATTGAGAGAAGGATGGATAGCTTCAAGAGAGCAAGATGGTATGGTAGATCTAAAGGCAATTCTGAGAAGCTTGGCCAGGAATGGAATGGGAACCTGGAACAGCCTGATTTAAATAGCAAGCATGTAAATAGCAGTGCCACAACCACCCATATGCACCATACATCAGCAAATCAGACAAAAAAATCTTGCAGGCAAGAAAATTCCATTACTTTATAAATTTAATGAAATTGAATATTACAGCAAAAGGATACATTAATGCATTTATTATCTGTATTCTGAATTTATTCTGGGTCACTGCGTATATACAAGTATTTGTGCAACAACTCAGGAGCTGAAGCATCAATCCCAGCTCTCGTACTAAAGGTGGTAAATATATATTCCGATATCCCAAATATAACATTCGAAGCCACATATAATATAACATAAATATTGCCCATAACAAGATGAAATTCCCAGAGATAGCAAACAATAAAATGATGGATTTTCTTCTGTTCTCCAACTCTGGATCTCTGGGACTTCCTCCACGGCTGTCACTCCGGATTCTTCTGCGTGCTCTGCTGGCCAATAAAATACACCTAACAATCAAGGCATTAAGGAGCAGTATCGTGGCAAATGGTACACAAGGGTTCAGAATATAATGAAGCAGTTCAACAACAATCCATAGCTTTGAATACAGAACTCACCATCTTGCATAGCAGAACCACGGAGCATTTGATAATTTGTAGGCACTTCGGAACAAAAAATACCAGAAAATATTTTTTAAACAGCTCAACGTTAGTACTATTCCAATGATAACAATTGCAGTTTTTTTGGTGCAATACCTTATTTTCTGCTTCTGGCAGCAAATCGCCACAAATCTATCAAAGGTGAAACTGATAGTGAGCCACACAGAAGAATCTGCACTGGCATAAAGCAAGACAGCATGGATATTACAAATGGGGACGTTCCAAAGAAAAGTAAACTGTCTCCAATATGTGATTGGAATCTGCCTTAAGATAAGATCAAACATGGCAACTAGTAGATCAGCTGTTGCCATGGCCACGAGGTAGGAAGTGATACATCTGGAGAGACCACAGTTGCCCCGTGAAAGGATCACCACCGTCAGGATGTTAACTGTCAAATAAAGAAGCAAAAGATTATTAGCACTCGAATAGTAAAACAAAACACAGAAGATGAGGAGCTGGGGTAACATTCAGCCATTTCTTGTGTAGGTAGTCAAATGATGCACTTTACCCACATTGTCTATCTGAAACACATGTATTCAGTCCTAATCTAACATTTTCTATCTGTAACAAATATGGTCAATCCTACACATTTGTGGGTGTAGACGGTCACTTGTAACCCTCACGATGTTTGTTTCTGAGAGATCATTAATGTAGTTCTCCTTGTCTTCTCAGGTGGGATTACAAGCGTTATGTTAAAGCTCTGCACAACAGATATCCCTCTTTCTCCTCCATGTTGTAGGCATCAATTAGAACAGTTGGGTGCACTGATGGTTTCGGATGTAGAGTGATACTAACAGTTTAGTTCTGGGATATGGCTATGATTACCACGAAGGTGCCTCCTTCTCAAACTCATCCAATATATGGTATTTTTCTTTTTCGCTTTGTTAGCAGGATGGCATGGCTGCTCAGTGATTAGCGCTGCTACTTCACAGCACCAGGGTCCCAGGTTCAATTCCAGTCTCGGGTGACTGTCTGTGTGGAGTTTGCATATTCTCCACATGTCTGTGTGGGTTCCTCCTGCTCTAGCTTTCTCCCGCAGTTCAAAGATATGCAGGCCAGGTGAATTGCCCATAGTGTTAGGTGCATTAGTCGGAAATGGGCCAGGGTGGGTTACTCTTTGGAGCAGCGGGAGGCCGAAGGGCCTGTTTCCATACTATAGGGAATCTAGAAAAAATGCCACCAGTCTTCTCTCTGTAATGTGTGATCAGTTCTACTAATTGTGTAGTCCTTTGTAAATCTTGTTATTATCTCTGAAACAGTATCCTTTCAGCCTCACCTTGCTTACCCACAGAAAAACTTTTGTTATGACATGCTCTGTTACTATCTATCATGTGTTTTAACGCATTCAAAAAGATCGCCAACGTTTTTCCACCTGATTATAATGGCGGTCATCACTGAATTAGATATTGTTCAGAGCCTTTCCCCAAGTGTGGTCGATATGCTTTTGATTTAGTTTTCTGTTTTTTTCTCTATATTTAAAGCCCAGAATCCCATCCAGTCCTTTAGAATTTCATGAAGTTCCCCTGTCCCAATGGGTTTCCTTTTCGATCCAAAATGTAGGATGTTATGTTTATACGAGAGCAGAGCCTTTCATGTTGAGACAACTTTTAACTGAAGCATGGATATCATGTTTCGGTCTTCAACAAACTGTCATCTCTCGCTTTACTGACAGTGAAAATTACGTGATATAATTACTGGTGAAATTGACTTAGCCATATAATGTATAAAGATGTATAAAGACCAAGAGATCATGCAGTCAATACAAATCCTGAAGCACTCTCAGAGATTGTTGAAAACAGCACAATGCAAGGCTTTTTTCCCCTTAAACTCTAAAGGAAACCTTGATATTTCCAGAGATGCTTACATGATCCACATATTGTGTGTAAATACTGAAATATATCAAGCATCAATTGTAAGTAACCAGACAATGGAAGCATTGTGTATAAACTTTGGAAGACTCTATGTCATGCATTTAAAGACAGACATCCTCCAAAGATTTTCATTAAAGAGTCAAAGGCACTGGCGATGTTTTAATGGAAATATCTTAAACGTTATGTATCTGGTAAAATAAATTGCCTAGCATATTTCCAGATTGCATGGCTTCAATATAAAGATTCGAGTTTTTATTAGTAAATCTGTTAGTGCTATTAGTAATATAGCAATTCTGTTCTTTCAGAGGCCGCTCAGAGGGCAGCACGGTGGCACAGTGGTTAGCACTGCTGCCTCACAGCACCAGAGACCCGGGTTCAATTCCCGCCTGTGTCTGCGTGGGTTTCCTCCGGGTGCTCCGGTTTCCTCCCACAGTCCAAAGATGTCAGGTGAATTGGCTATGCTAAATTGCCCGTAGTGTTACGTAAGGGGTAAATGTAGGGGTATGGGTGGGTTTCGCTTCAGCGGGTCGATGTGGACTTGTTGGGCCGAAGGGCCTGTTTCCAGACTGTAAGCAATCTAATCTAATCTATTGCTCTGATATATGAGCGGCATTTAGTTCTGACATCTAATTGCACTTACAAAGGCAATAGTAAGTCGGCTTCTCCAGTCACTACGATGCCAATACATTAATATCGCTGTTCAAAGTTTGGGAGTAGATTCGGGTGCTCGTTGTTGTGGTTCTGTTCGCCGAGCTGGGAATTAGTGTTGCAGACGTTTCGTCCCCTGTCTAGGTGACATCCTCAGTGATTCAGTCAATAAGCACATCGACCTGGACCCAACATACGGCCACTCCAGCGGACAGCTGGAACTGACAACCAGAAGCAGCAGATACCAATCACTATAAATGCCGGAGGAAACATCACAGAAGCGCTTCACAGGACGTTCGCAAGGACTGAGGATGTCACCTAGACAGGGGACGAAACGTCTGCAACACAAATTCTCAACTCGGCGAACAGAACCACCGTAATATTGCTGTTCTAAAGCAACATTTAAGATTTTAAGTTTTTAAGCTCTTTCAGGTTGATTTTGGAACGCAGGACAAGTTGACGCATTGATTATAAAACAAATTGCATTCTGCCAATTGATTGCATGAAATATATTTTTAATTTAACCTATTCAAAAACACCTCTGCTGCCGAAGAAAATCCATCACAAATTTGAAGCTCAGAAACAGGCATACTGAAGGATAATGTGATAAGGAAAGAAGATTTACTGAATTATGCACGCCACTTGAGCATCTTGGTACCTATTACTTAGCCATCAATTTTTATCGACATGATCAGACTCTAAGACATACTCGGAAATACCAAATATACCAAGGATTATGCGTCACACTAATGCAATCCCATGTACTGATATTCCAAACACGTTCAGCACACGCTAAACTAATATTGACGAAGTTCCCAAACACTAACCCATCAGGACATTCGGTGAATGGTGAATGTTACCATGAAGATATGTAAGGATATTCACCTATAAATACAAAGTCTCCAAGAAATAACTGTAAGTACTTGAAACAGACAAAGATAATTGCATTTGTTTTACTCAAAATATTTAATGAACTTGCACAGTAATTCATGGAACATCTGTAAACAGTAATATGCATCAACACTTGTGTATACACTCTGCTATACTCTCAATCTCTGGTGGACTCGACACATTCCGAGCATTTTGGGAAGTTTGAAACAGTTCTATAAATGCGCATTCTACACAGATTCTCCGAAAGTCCTGGAAAACATGCAAAACGTTCTATTTGGAAATACTGACTGACTACAGAGGTTCTGCCCCAAGTTTAACGCATACTATTTATACTGAGTTCCAGATAGCATTCTTAAAAATCCGGTCACAGGATCAGTCATTGCAGGTAAATTCTGTAGTTGTCTGATTTTGTGGACAATTTAATTATTGTATGATTAAGACCAAGCATTTCAACTTGTGAATATTTGAATAATGGAAGTCAAATTGTTGTCAGCCTTGGTGCACTAATACTCACTAGAAAACTAATTGTGCCAAGCACTGGTTTTAATTGTCAAATACAATATGCAATTTGCAGCACATGAAGGTTTCCTGCACGTACATACAATCTCAATAATCTTTGATATGGAAATCCAAACTGAGGTAAGCTAATAAAGCAATCTCAAGTGTGATATGTTTTGAATGTTTCTTTTAAAATATAACTGATTATGAAAATGTCTGCATAGATTTAAAAGAAAATTAACAAAAACCATATAGCACCATGGTTTCACATAATTTCATAACATTCACAGAATCGCAAGCCGAATAAAAATATATCGTCAATGGATATTTGAATATTGAGGCTTACTTGGATAATATACCTTTTGGATATCATAAAGAACATCTCCTATTTGGAAGATCAGACTCCAGTTCATTCTTGCACAATCAGGAGACTCTTTACATTAGTCATCGGTCGGGACTTCAGAGAGTGTGTGCAACTACCAGAAAGCGACAGAGATTTTATCCTGCAGAGGAAAGCTCCAGTCCGTGGAGACTGGAATTCATTACAGTCATTGAACAAACATGTTCACTTCATAATGTATTACAGCAAACGTATATTTAACAAGTTGTCTAATCATGAGCATGGATATTGCCAAAAACTATTCAGAGAAACCGAAAATCTGAGACCTGAATGTACATCCTGTGATACTAGACTAATCCCCGCATTATACTGAAGCAGTTAAAATGCCATGCCAATGTGTGCAGACAATGAAACTATAGCACTGATATTCACCTTCATTAGATACAACTGGAACTGTCGATTGTTTTCTGCTCTGAATATACACGCTGGCATAATCAGATTTACTCATCAGCAGAGTCTGATGAATTAAAGAAACTTTATACATCCCAATGTCGACGACAATGTTTGACTGATGAACGCAGCACGGTGCTTTGTGATATCATATCCACAAGTGTGATATTTCTTATAGCATTTGTAAAATAAATCTGTTGAATGCAGTACTGAGCAACAACATGCTATGTTCACTTCCCTAAAGGTGTTCAGTTTGATCCGAATAGATTCTAATGCACAGAAACCTCACAATTTCAGGGCAGAGTATCTCAGACTTTGTGCCAAAAATAGCTGTTCGCAATTTAATTGCTACTGTGCATAACACATTAATTCAATTATTTTTAGCAACAATTATCACTGGATCTTTGTGACATGCAGGAAGTTGGTTGTGATCAGCCAAGGCATAGCTGAAAATATCAAAGCTCAGTGACCAATATTGGATGTAATTTTGGAATTATGAACATCTGCTACATAATCCTGCCTGCATTAAAGAGTACTGGCTACCAAATTAATGTGAACATTGAAGTGAAGTTGGACATACTGGAAATTTCATTAATTAATATAAATACCTATGTTTTTAGAACATAGAACATAGAAAAATACAGCGCACTACAAGCACTTCGGCCCTCGATGTTGCGCCGATCCAAGCCCACCTAACCTACACTAGCCCGCTTTCCTCCATATGCCTATCCAATGCCCGTTTAAATACCTATAAATAGGGAGAGTCCACCACTGTTACTGGCTGGGCATTCCATGCACTCACGACTCGCTGAGTAAAGAATCTACCCCTAACATCTGTCCTATACCTACCAGCCCTTAATTTAAAGCTATGCCCCCTCGTAATATCTGATTCCATACATGGAAAAAGGTTCTCATGTTCAATCCTATCTAAACCCCTAATCATCTTCTACATAGATGGATGCTAAAATACAAAATGTGCCTAGTTTAACTCAACAAAATACAGTACATTCATTCTCTCGTTCATTTCACGGAGCAATCACTTGAAAAATGGTGGCCACAACTGAATTTAACATTAACATTCATTCATCATCTGATATATTCACCACAGCAATGCAGCAAACATTTGCATTCCATATTTATTCTCTAATATCAGTTAATGTTATTCTCCATCATTTCTTTTGAAGGAAAATAATATGTGACTAGGAATGTTAACTTTGTTTCCCTCTCACTGATGCTGTCAGATCTGCTGAGTTTCACATATGTGTGGCCAAGCTGATCCTTTAACAGGGTTATTCTGTCTTTGATTGTTTATCAGAAGGGGTCACAAAGGCAGTGGTGCCAAAATATCTGAATTAGCTGTTTCAATAATGGCTAACAGATGCTGCCTACGTCAACGACCAGAAAGGGTTTTAGGTTTGTAGTTTCTTTGAAACGCGGACACAACGAAGTGGGGAAGTTCTTTAGCTCAGTTGTCTGGTTCAATGGGTTGTAGCAACAGTGGGGTACCAACAGCGTACGTTCAATTCCCATCACTGGCTTGAGGTTACCATGAATGATCTTCCTTCTAAACCTCTTTGCTTGTCGGAGGTCTGGTAGCTCTCACATTAAATCACAACCAGTTGCTTCTCTGTAATGTGAGAACAGCCCCTATGGTCTGGTAAGACTATGGTGACACAACAATGTTATGGACTAGGCCACACCTCTCATAACATGATTAAGATGGACAGCCTGGACCATAATTTTGCAATTAGTTTCAGTATGTGTGCAGTGAAAGTTACCCAGAATAAGTTAGTTCGGTTGACTACTAAGCTTTAAGCAGACAAAACTTTATTCACAAAATTATGGAAAAAACACAAAGATCAAAGAACACCTGCAGAACTCAATCTACAAAAATTTGACTTAATTATGCTGTTCTGAATATGCACAACAGTCCCAATAAACAAACCCCAGTCAAAACGAAACAAAAGCTTGCAGTCGAATTTAGAAGGGCAGAAAGAGAGCGAATTCAGTAGCCTGTTTCCACACAGCTCACTGCTGAACTGACTGAAACTTAACTTCAGTTTCCAGGACTGGCCACTCCGCTTTCATTATACAGGTCACTTCTGAAAACATAAAAGCTTTGGCCTAACATCTCATCTGTTCACATATAAACAAAAAGGCCCCTCAATGCTCTTTTGTTACTGTCTCAATCCAGTCGGTTTGGAGCCTGGTCTGTTTAGAACCCCTCTGAGACAAACCAAGGACACAATATCCTCGAGAAAAGCAACAGCGTTTAGAAAATAAAAGGACTGGATTTGTAACATCGCCCACCTGAAAAAAAAAGAACCACCAATACCAAAAGATAGTTTTGTTTATAAAAAGCTTAAAAAATACTGATTAGTAGATTGCAATATGCATATACACTACACTAACTATACACATTCAAAAGTGCACAACCACATTCGAATTCAGGCTGTAATACACCAGCCACTGAACACCTCCACATTTCATTTGAGTCTCAATTAGCTATCACGTTTTTGTGACCTGCTATATGCACAATTGTCAAATTGAATGGCAGCAACAACAAGCTCAATCGAAACAGTCTGGTATTTTCATTCTTAAATTTTCCCAGAAATGTCAAAGGGTTGTGATCAGTGTATACGATTGTCTCAGATGCATTGCTGGTAATAACACTGACATGTCATGTCAACAGCAAGCTTAACATCTCTTTCTGCAACAATGACATTTCTGTTGATGACCGTTCAACTTCATCGAAAAATACCAAACGTATCTTTCTATTCCCTTGTCATCCTCCTGCAGGAGCATTGCACTGACACCCACATCACTGGCATCAATAGCCACTTTGAAAGGCTTTGTGTAACACAGTGCAGATAATACTGGTGCTGTGGTTAATGCCGTGTTTAGGCTGTCAAATGCCTTTTGACTGTTCGCTATCCACTGAAACTTCTTGCCCTTTTTTTAACAATTCAGTGAGTGGAGCAATCAAACTGCTAAAATTCGGCAAAAACTTTCAGTAAAATCCACTCAAATCGAGTAACTGTAGTACTACTCTATTCATTGATGGTGTGGGAAATTCCCCAATTACTTTTGCTTTCGCAATCCGTGGGGCCATTTGTCTGTGTCCAATAACGTGACCGAGGAAGGTGACTTAGGCTTTGGCAAATTCACTTTAGCTAGTTTTACGACCAAGCCTGCCTTCCGAAGTTGATTGAATAACAATGTAAATGTTCCTTCCATGACTGACTAAAAATCACCATGTCATCAAGGTAAGCAACACAGTTGGGTAACCTCGCAATGATCGGTACATTATCTCTAAAATTTGGCTGCAGCACATTTCATCCCAAATGGCATGACTTTGAACTGATATAGTCCATTTGGTATTATGAAAGCTGAAATCCTCTTTGCTCTGTCTGATGGAGGTACTTGCCTCTGAGCAATTCCAACTCAGAAATGTAAGTTGCTTGCTCCACTTTTTCAACACAGTCTTCCAACCACAAAATTGGATATGCATCAGTCATTGTAATGGCATTGACTTTGCAATAGTCCACATAACAAAGGGTATCATCTGTCTTTGGCACCATGACTATGGGTGAGCTCCAGTCACTGCAACTCACTTCGATTATGCCATCTTGAAACATGCGTTTTATCTCCTTCTGAACATGTGCCAAGTTTAGAGGGTAAAGGCTTGCAGAATGTTGCTTAATCAGAACAGCATCTCCTATATCTACATCATGCACAATTAGGTTATCACTTCCCAGTTTAGTTCCACCTATCTCCCCATGTGATAGGATATCAGGATATTTTGATTTTTTTTTGTGGTTGGTCACTCAGTAATTTATCCCAATTTTTGACAACTTCCTCACTGTCCAATTTGATTTGAGGAATGTCAAATTCACCATCCTCTGTACTTGGTTCTTCCTTCTCTTGGTTCCTCCTCTTGCTTTCCTTCCATATCAAAATAATTTTTGAACATTTTCACCTGACTCACTCTGTGATATTTCTTCCTATCTAGTGTTCTTATCAAGTAGTTTATCTCACTCAATTTCTTCTCAATTTGATAAAGTCCATGAATCCTTGCTTTTAAAGTTCCACGTATTACTGGAAGTAACACCAATACCTTAGTCCTAATTGCAAAACTGTAATTTATTGATTTATCTGCTTCTTGTTTCATTGCATGCTGTGATGCTTTTAAATGCTGTCTAGCCAACTCCTCAGCTCTATTTAGTCATTCTCAGAAATTTGGCACATAGTCCAAAAGGATGATCTCTGAATGTTGACTTATTAATTTCTTGTTAATCAATTTTACAGTCCTCTTACTTCATGCCCAAACATTAATTCAAATCGACTGAATTTGTTCGATTTCTTTGGTGCTTCTCTGATTGCAAAAAGCACAAATGGAACTCCCTTATCCCAACCATTTGAATAGTCCTGAATATTAGCCCTTAACATGGTCTTTAGTGTTTGATGCCATCTTTCTCGCGCTCCCTGCAGTTCTGGATGATACACAATAGATTTCAGTTGAATAGTTTGGATGTGAAGTTTGATCCTTGATCTGACCGGATTTTTACTGGTCGTACATTAAAAAAATGATTAATTCTTCTACTCTGGAAATCTATTTGATACATCCAATATCGTTAATAAATTCCTTTCCACACTTTTTGTTTGAGGTCAGGGGCCTTTGCAATCAATCAGGACTCTTGTGAAAGGTTCATCAAATGCTGGAATAGATCTTTAAGGTGCAGGTTTGATTACTGCCTGTGGCTTTCTGCTTAGTTGACATGTATGACACTTCTGGCAAAAGTCAATGACATCTTGTGTAGACCAGGCCAGAAAAAATGTCTTGGTATTCTACCTGTGTTTCTCTCACCCCAAAATGACTTCCAAGTCGTAGCTTACACATCACTCACAGCCCCTCCTTTTTATTCTCTACTGGCAAAACAATTTGATGAATCTCTACCCAGTTCTCATCTCTTGAATGTATGATGGTTTCCAATTCCTCATTAAGACATCATTTGTTAAGTAATTACACACACGGATGCATTCAATCCCCTTCTCTGCATATGCGTTTTGATACAACATTTTTAAGTTCTCATCTTTCTGTTGTAACTCAATAAGCTTAGCAGAGCTAAAGATACTTGCATGTTTACCTATTTGCTCCTGCTCTGTCCCACTTATCTGATCAAAAACGTCCCTGATAAAGCTATGTCAGCTTCCTATTCTGTGGCTTTTGATCTCTCCTGCTTCAGCGTGTGCCTCTATGAGCTTGTGACCACACAATCTGAAAAAATCCCTGGAGAAACACCCTGTGTTTCTTCCGTTGCTCGAGGCTCCACTGACTTTTCAACTAGGGTGGGCAGCATGCCTACCGGTGAATCAGCGACATCATTTCCAAGGACAAATTGTATTCCTGGAGCTCAGAGTTTTCCTGTATTCCTATCACAAATTCTCCACTCTTCTCTGGACACTGTAGCCTCACTTTACATAATTGAGCACTTTTTGTCTCACCATGAATTCCTGTTAACGATACCTTTTCAGGCAATAGTCCTTCAGGAAAGCATATCTCCTATTCGGGCAGCACGGTGGTACAGTGGTTAGCACTGTTGCCTCACAGCGCCAGAGACCTGGGTTCAATTCCCGACTCAGGCGACTGACTGTGTGGAGTTTGCACGTTCTCCCCGTGTCTGCGTGGGTTTATCTCCGGGTGCTCCGGTTTCCTCCCACAGTCCAAAGATGTGCGGGTCAGGTGAATTGGCTATGCTAAATTACCCGTAGTGTTAGGTAAGGGGTAAATATAGGGGTATGGGTGGGTAGTGCTTCGGCGGGTCGGTGTGGACTTCTTGGGCCGAAGGGCCTGTTTCCACACTGTAAGTAATCTAATCCTTCAGCATCGCAGACTGAGAGGATCCCGCATCCCTTCAGATTGAAACCGCTTTACCTGCGATTCCTGGCCTATCTGAATAAATATTACCCTTGCGTGTAACCTTTAAACACATCTGGAACTTCATTCTTAACCAACCTTTGACATTTGTATATTCTGAGGCAGCGGTCTGACTTCCTTCGTGTTTTTTTTTGTTAGTAGTCCAACAAAACCTCCACCCGCTGGTTTGGAATGACTGATTGTGTTGTAAGAGGATGAAATTTCATCTGCGAATCTTTACTCGCTTGTTTACTGTACCAGTAAATGTAAGGATCGCTCGTGCCCAGCACACTGTACTGCAGTTCTACTCCCTGCCCTGAGGATTGCTGGAGACAGCTGCGGAATGTCTGTCGGAGAGTCTGCGAGTTGGCGCTTGGAATAAAGAAAACCAGTAAATTGGAGCATCCTGGTCAACGCTGAAAAATTGAAAGGGATGTAGGAGTATGAAAGAAAGACAAAAAGCAAGAGAGAAAGTAAAGCTATACAACCGAAAATGTCGTGTTTTAAGCGTCTAACAGCAAAAAATTATCATAATGCTCACATTACAGTGTGGAAACAAGCCCTTTGGCCCAACAATCCACACCAACTCGCCGAAGTGCAACCCACCCAGACCCATTCCCCTACATTTACTGCTTCACCTAACACTATGGGCAATTTAGCATGGCCAACTCACCTAACCTGCACATTTTTCGATTGGAGGAGGAAACTGGAGCACCTGGGGAAAGCGTGCAAACTCCACACAGTCAGTCTGGTGAGGCAGGAATTGAACACGAGTCTCTGGCACTGAGGCAACAGTGTTAACCACTGCGCCACCGTGCCGCCTCTTTGTTAAGTGATGAGTCGAGCTCTAGAATTTGTGATCTTGTAATGAGACGCCGCTTTCTGTTGAATCATCTTGGCGATCAAAAAGAAGTGAAGAAGGTATGTCCACGCCATCTTCCTCGTTCTATCCAATCAGAATTAACGTGCTTGTTTCTTTCAAATTCCTCCTCAGTCGGTATTAAAGAAGATACAAGCAATCACGTCTGGATTTCTAATTAGTCACAAGTGCACTGACAAATAAACATACAATGGGAGAAAGTGAGGACTGCTGATGCTGGAGATCAGATTCAAGAGTGTGGTGCTGGAAAATCACAGCCAGTCAGGCAGCATCCAAGGAGGAGAAGAATCGATATTTCGGGCTTAAGCCCTCTTTCATGAATGGTATGTCAGGTATGTCAAGTAGACAGACAATGACTATTTCTTATCCACAATATTAGCATGGATGAACTCAAAGGGTCTTTCTGCATTACCGTTTTCAAATTTATTCCTGATACGACCTCAGTTTGAGTTTGCCAAATTTCAATATTTGTATTGCTAGTAACGTGTAAGAGACAATTGTATGCACTGATCATTCCAGCTTTTGGCAAAAAAAGGATAAAAATTCCAAACTGTTTAGAATGGAGCTAAGTATTGCAGCCATTCAATTTGAAACTTATACACAAACCCGGACGAGAGGACAATACTGCCAATACATTTGTGACTGAGATGATGGCATGAAAAATGGACTAAGATGCACTGTAGTACTGGATGTTTGCATGCTTAGAGTCACCGAATAACGCTAAGCTAAGGGTAATGAAAAATAAATCCATCTTTGTGCATTGATGGTTCATTTTGAAGGGGTGATAGGTGATGATGCTCTGGCTTGCTTCTCATGTTTTATTATGAAGAAGTTTAAGGCAGAGATAGAACATAGAACAATACAGCGCAGAACAGGCCCTTCGGCCCACAGTGTTGTGCCGAACATTTGTCCTAGCTTAAGCACCTATCCAATTGCCGCTTAAAGGTCACCAAAGATTCTGACTCTGCCACTCACACAGGCAGCACATTCCATGCCCCTACCATCTCTGGGTAAAGAACCTAACCCCGACATTCCCCCATACCTTCCACCCTTCACCTTAAATTTATGTCCCCTTGTAACACTCTGTTGTACCCAGGGAAAAAGTCTCTGACTGTCTACTCTATCTATTCCCCGATCATCTTATAAACTTCTATCAAGTCACCCCTCATCCTTTGCCGTTCCAATGAGAAAAGGACTAGCACACTCAACCTATCCTCGTACAACCTATTCTCCATTCCAGGCAACAGCCTGGTAAATCTCCTCTGCACCCTCTCCAAAGCTTCCACATCTTTGCTAAAGTGAGGTGACCAGAACTACACACAGTACTCCAAATGTGGCCTTACCAAGGTTCTGTACAGCTGCAACATCACTTTACGATTCTTGAATTCAATCCCTCTGCTAATGAACGCTAACAACACCATAGGCCTTTTTACAAGCTGTATCCACCTGAGTGGCAATTTTCAAAAAGTTATGAACATAGACCCCAAGATCCCTCTGCTCCTCCACTTTAATAAGAACCCTACCATTAACCCTGTATTCCGCATTCTTATTTGTCCTTCCAAAATGGACAACCTCACGCTTGACAGGGTTGAATTCCATCTGCCACTCCAAAGCCCAGCTCTGCATCATATCTAAGTCCCTTTGCAGCTGACAACAGCCCTCCTCACTATCCACTGCTCTTCCAATCTTCATACCATCTGCAAATTTACTGACCCACCCTTTGACTCCCTCTTCCAAGTCATTAATAAAAATTACAAACAGCAGAGGACCCAGAACTGATCCCTGCGGAACTCCACTTGTAACTGGGCTCCAGGCTGAATATTTGCCATCTACCACCACTCTCTGACTTTGACTGGTTAGTCAGTTCTCTATCCAACTGGCCAAATTTCCCACTACCCCATGCCTCCTGTCTTTCCGCATAAGCCTACCGTGAGGGACCTTATCAAATGCCTTACTAAAATCCATGTACACTACATCCACTGCTCTACCCTCATCCACATGCTTGGTCACCTCCTCAAAGAATTTAATAAGATTTGTAAGGCAAGACCTACCCCTCACAAATCCGTGCTGGGTATCCCTAATCAAGCAGTGTCTTTCCAGATACTCATAAATCCTATCCCTCAGTACCCTTTCCATTACTTTGCCTACCACCAAAGTAAGACTAACTGGCCTGTAATTCTCGGAGTTATCCCTATTCCCTTTTTTGAACAGGGGCACAACAGTCACCACTCTCCAGTCCCTTGGTACCACCCCCGTTGACAGTGAAGACGAGAAGATCATTGCCAATGGCTCTGCAATTTCCTCTCTTGCTTCCCACATAATCCTAGGATATATCCCGTCAGGTCCGGGGGACTTGTCTATCCACAAGGTTTTCGAAATGCCCAACACGTCTTCCTTCCTAACAAGTATCTCCTCTAGCTTACCAATATGTTTCATACTCTCCTCTTCAACAATATGGTCCCTCTCATTTGTAAATACTGAAGAAAAGTACTCATTCAAGACCTCTCCTATCTCTTCCGACTCAATGACTACCCTTGTTCTTGTCATTGTCATGTTTCTCACATACGCATAAAAGGCCCTGGGGTTATCCTTGATCCCACCCGCCAAAGAGTTTTCATGCCCTCTCTTATCTCCTAATCCCTTTCTTCAGCTCCCTCCTGGCTATCCTGTATCCCTCCAACGCTCTGTCTGAACCTTGTTTCCTCAACGTTATGTAAGCCTCCTTCTTCCTCTTTACTAGACGGTGAACCTCCCTCATCAACCAAGGTTCCCTCACACGACCATCTCCTTCCTGCCTGACAGGTACATATATATCAAGGACATGTCGTATCTGTTCCTTGGAAAAATTCCACATTTCAATGACATCCTTCCCTGACAGCCTATGCTCCCAACTTATGCTCCTCAGATCCTGTCTTGCATTCTCGTATTTACCCTTCCCCCAATTGTCAAACCTACCTTGTTGCACGCACCTATCTCTCTCCATAACCAAGGTGAAAGTCACAGAATTGTGGTCACCATCACCAAAATGTTCACGCACTAACAAGCCCATCACTTGTCCCGATTCATTACCGATTACCAAATCTAATATGGCCTCCCCTCTGGTTGGACAATCTACATACTGAGTTAGAAAAGCTTCCTGGACACACTGCACAAACACCGCCCCGTCCAATCTACCTGATCTAAAGAGCTTCCAATCAATATTTGGGAAGGTGAAATCGCCTATGGCTACTACCCTGTGGCTTCTGTACCTTTCCAAAATCTGTTTCTCCCAATCTATTTCTCCACATCTCTGCTGCTATTGGGGGCCTATAGTAAGCACCCAACAAGGTGACTGCTCCTTTCCTATTTCTGACTTCAGCCCATATTACCTGCACAGGCAGATCCCACCTGAACTGCCTTTCTGCAGACATTATACCATTTCTAATTAGCAACAGCACACCCCCTCCTTTTTTACCACCTTCTCTAATCCTACTGAAACATCTGTAAACCAGGAACCTCCAATAACCATTCCTGTCCCTCTTCTATCCACGTTTCCGTGATAGCCACAACACTATAGTTCCAAGTACCGATCCACGCCTTAAGTTCACCCACCTTATTTCTAATACTCCTTGCGTTGAATTATACACACTTGAACCCATCTCTGTGTCTACAAGTATTCCCTATCTTCTCCACAGCCTCCCTACATTCTTGGACATCCTGAAAAACAGCTAACCTACTTGCTGGACTACAAGTCCGGATCCCATCCCCCTGCCAAACTAGTTTAGCCCTCCCCCTCCCTCCCCCCGAAGAGTGCTAGCAAACCTACCTCCCAGGATATTGGTGCCCTTCTGGTTCAGGTGCAACCCGCCCTGCTATACTGTTCCCACCTTCCCCAGAATGCAGTCCAATTGTCCAAATACCTGAAGCCCTCCCTCCTACACCATCCTTGCAGCCACGTGTTCAACTGCACTCTCTCCCTAATTCTTGCCTCACTGTCACGTGGCACTGGCAACAACCCAGAGATGCCAACTCTGTCCAAACTAGCTTTTAGCTTCCAGTCTAACTCCCTGAACTCCTAAATGACCTCCCCACCTCTCTTCCTACCTATGTCGTTGGTGCCAATGTGCAGCATGATTTCTGGCTGCACGCCCTCCCCTTTTAGGATTCTGAAGACACGGTCCGAGACGTATTGGACCCTGGCACTGGGAGGCAACAAACCAACCGAGAGTCTCGCCCATGCCCACAGAACAGCCTTCTGTCCCTCTAACTATCGAATCTCCTATAACTAGGTTCTCCTCCTCTCCCCCTTTCCCTTCTGAGCCTCAGAGCCGTGCCAGAGACCCGGTCACTACAGCTTACCCCTGCTAGGCCGTCCCCCCCAACAGTACACAAAGCGATATACTTATTGTTGAGGGGAACAACCACAGGGGATCCCTGTACTGCCTGCTTCCTCCCCCTCCCAGCTCTAACTGTTACCCAGCTACCTCTGTTTTCTGACGCAACTATGTCCCTGTAGCTTCTATCTATCACCCTCTCAACCTCTCGAATAATTCTCAGTTCATCCAACTCCAGCTCCAGTTCCCGAACGCGGTCTGTGAGGAGCTGGAGCTGGCTGCACTTCCTGCAGATGAAGTTGGCAGGAGCATCGGTGGTCACTCCTGCCTCAAACACCCCGCAGGAGGAACATTCAACTGCCTGCGCTGCCATTACTCTACACTTAGTCTCCAAAACAAGAACACTAAATAGCTTACCTTTTTTTTAGGTTAGAGGAGGAGGGAGGGTGGGAGACCTTACAGGGTACTGTCTCGGGTTCCTTCTCCACTCGAATAACAATCACTTACCTTCCCGACCGGCGTTGCTCTCCGACTTCACTTCCGCCCAGCTCCCGCCGCTCTGCAGCAAAAATATGAAGACCGGTCTGCTCGAAGTCAATGAAGTAAACAGCTAGCGAGGCCTTGGGCCTTTTGTTTAAAGTTGGCTCAATAGAAGCAATCTAGATGAGTAGATTCATGCTCCCATAGAACTAGGATTTGTACATTTAACTTATGGCATTCACGGGGATCTTAAAAATGGAAGCTCTTATTCCTCTTTCTGCTGCAGCTAAAACTTGGGTTCTGATCCTGCTGCTAGAATTACATGTCAGGCAATTATCTTCCCATAACCGGGGGATCTCATAGAAATCGACAAAATAGCAACAGGATTTGGCACAGCCAAGCGCAGGAAGTATGTTTCTGATGACCATGTCTCTTCCGACTGAGATAGAAGGGAAATTTCTTCACCCAGAACATAATGAACCTATAGAATTATCTGAAACAGATACACGTTCAGACAAAAGGCAGGAAGCAGTCAGATACAGCAAAGTGTTCGTCAACGTCGTTCAATTCTTTTGGATAGTTATAATCCCTCCGTTCTGGTATCATTGCTATGACGTCATTGTTTTAAAAGAAAAATTCCGGCTGTACATTTGTCTTGTCACTCTAATTGGCTCCGGAAGAGAGCTGGGGCTGAGGGCTGTCCTCAACAGGACGAAAGTATCAGCGATGTCGTTGACAGCTGCTTCCTGCTGTCTTTGTGGGTTTTGCTGAGCTGCTCCATCTCTCTGAGTCACTGCGAATACTCCAGGCACAGCTGAGTCATGCGCCTGCAGGTTGCGAGACTCCAGGTTAAAGTCAGAGCCACTCGGTGATGTGGCGGTGAAACAGTCCGCCGGTCCTTCTTCATTCACATTTCCTGCAGCTGCAGAATAAAACATCAGCTGCAGCTCCTTGCCGGGGTATTGTCTGTACCAGTACATATCACCGCTACTCACCCTCCACCATGCACCTCAACTCCATTGCCTTGCCGAGTGACCTGGAGACGCTGCTGGGAGTCTGATCAACTCTCGCTGTCTTCACGTTTGAGAAAGGCAGAAGGTCAGTAAACAGGGCGATTGTTACCGAGAAGGAGAAAGGAAATGCATAAAGCATAAATGATGACTGTTCCCTCAACTTATTGGATGAACAATCACTTACATTGCAATAACATCATGAGGCTCAGTGAAAGATCTATCTTCTTTCTGTATGAACGCAAACAGAGTCCAATCTTGTCTTGAACTGTAACCCGCTGCTTTCAAATCAATGAGAGAGTCAATGAAGGATTCAGGAAATAACTTGGGTGTGCACATGCCCCTCCCCCTAGGACTGAAAGTCCCTATCTCTCTCTGTTTCTTGTTGCCAGTGGAGCGTCGGTGAACAGGAGATTTCCGAAGGGAAGAGTTAGTGGACAAACATTGGCAGGTACAGCTCAACGTGAGATTCTGTTGCTTTGTGGGATTCGTGAACACTGTAGCCTGATATTGGCAGTCGCTAATTTGTAGCAATTGCTGATGTTTTGTTGAATTTGTAAAGAAGTAGCATTTTCATTAGATTAAGAACGTATCCAACTGTGAGAGAGGAGAACACTTCACCGATCCCGAAACACTTCTGTACAATGGCGGTTTTGGATCGTGCCTGAAGCGTTGGTAATAGAAGTCTTTGCTAATAAAAGTCTTGTTTGACACTTGGGCTGACGTAGGGGAACTCCTGGTCTTCTCCAAACTATATGGGCTCTCGTTTCCCTCGACCATCTCATTTTTATCTAAGAGATATCTTCACTCAGTGAACTTGTGGGATTCTCCGCCACGGAAGGCTGTGTCACTGAATATATTCAAGCGAAAGATTGTCTATTTTTAATTCTAATGCGGTCAGGGTTTTGGGGGAGAAAGTCGGAATTTGGTGTTGAAACAGAGGACCATCAATGATCATATTGAATGGCACATTAGGCTTGAAGATATGAATAGCTTACTCCTGTTCCTGTCGATGATCTTTCTGTGTTAAACGGTTAAAATCAAAACAAGTTACTTTACTCTCCCATGGCTACGCAAGTCGAGAGATTAACTGACGTGGAGAATTTAAGGAGGATGTATTTGCCTTCACTGAGAGTTCTTTTTTTCCACGCAATCTGGCATTTACTCTTTCCACAAAACGTGGGCAGAGCTGTTGGTCAGTTCAAGACGCAGATTAATATATTTTAATCGGGTCAGTGCGTAAACGTGAGGTAAATGGACTGAATTTATGCATTGCTCCACTCAATTGGCGGCGCAAGCTTGAGGGACAATTTGGTCTCTGTTCCTGTACCAGCCCCAGGTGCACTTCATGGTGCTGAAGCGCCCTCTATTTTTCTACTGGTGCAATAATGTAAAATCCTCCTGGTGTCTTTTCACTGATGTCTTTCGATCTCCATTAATTTCCCCTCCATTTTCTATCAATTGCCTAATTTCAGTGCATTGTTCCAAATCCATTCGGTATATCTGCGAATTGCACGTTCTATCTCAGCAAAAAAAAGTTTCTCCTGACTTTCCATTCAGATTTAGTCTTAGAGACTGTCATGCCCTTGAGTTTAGAAATTCCCCAGAGCCTAGACTATTGAACCCCGCTTTCAACAGCTTCCTGCTTTTCAACAGATACGAACCTGTTCAACCTTTCTTGGCGTTTGAGAGATTTATCTTTATTCAATTTCATATTCACCCTCAACACTATCAAGAAGGATGTAGAGACTTTTGCCTAGTTTGGAGAGTTTTACGGCGTCGGAGGATGAATAGAAGTTTACAAAACTGATGGGCATCCATTGAGTAGGCGGCATGGTGGCTTAGTAGTTAGCAGTGTTACCTCACAGCACCAGGCTCCCGGGTTCGATTCTACCCTCGGATAACTGTGCCGAGTTTGCACAATCACCCCTTGTCTGCATGGGTATGCTCTGGTTTCTACCCATAGTCCAAGGATGAGCAGCTTGAGCTATGCTTAAATTGTCAATTAGGTGCATTAATTAGAGAGCACAGGGGTATGGGTGGGTTACTCTTTGGAGGATTGGTATTGGGCCGTAGGGACTGCTTCCACATTGTAGGGAATACAAGTCATTTTCCTCAGGATAGGAATGTTATTTACTTGTGGTCATAAGTTTAAGGTAAAAGGAGTAAGTTTAAAGGAAATGTGAGAGGCAATCTTTTTTAAAAAAAGACTCAGAATTGTAAGTGCTGGAATGTGCTAGTACAGAAGGTCCAGGAGGCGGATGCAACAGCTACTTTTAAGAGTATTGTGACGCAGGCATGAATAGGCAGAGAACGAGGGATACAGACCGCGTAGAAAGGCGTCGTGTGTCAGGACAGAGTTGAAGGATCTGTTCCTGTGCTTTATATTTTGTTCGAACAATATCTCTACACGTCATAACTTTCTATCCCCTCCCTACCCACCTTCATATGCCAGTATCCTCCCAGACCCACCCTCCCCGACTGGATGATGGGGAGCTGGCGGCTATATGAATTTGCCAAGATACGTTTTGAGGGAGATTTGGAGGAAGAATACTGTGGAGGCGTAAGGATCAAATTCACAGGAACCATAACCAAAGGCTGTATGCATCGAACTCAGGAACAGGAAGTGCTCAGTCACTTTAATGGGATTCAGCTCTCAATAGCAAGCCGATGATAGAGGAACAATATGTGGACAGATTTTGGAAAAAAAATGTGATGACAGGATTGGCCTGGTGGGTGACTTTAACTTTCCCCATATTGATTGGGACTCGCTTAGAGTCTGGTGTTCGGATGGGGCAGAATATGTTTGGTATATTCAGGACAGTTTTTTGAAACAATATATGTATATTCCAACTAAGGAAAGGACGTGTGGAGAATGAGACGGGTCACATGATGGAAATTTCAGTGGAGAAGCATTTTGGGAACGGAAACCCTCATTCTGTAAATGTTTAGTAGATAAGGATAAGAGTAGTTCTTGGGTGAAAGTACTAAATTGGGGGAAGACTAATTATTACGATATTAGAAAGGAACTGAGGGCAGCTGTTTGAAGGTAAATCCAACAAGTGGGTATCTTTTAAAGTCCAGTTGAATGGAGTTCCGGACCAGCAGGTTCTGATGGATGATAAGACTAGGAACCTTGGACACAAGAGAAATTGTCAGATGAATCAAAGAGCCAATTACGAATACAAAGGAAACAAGATAGACCTCAAAGGAATTAGGTGGGATGAAAGGGGCCAGAGAACATGCTTGGCAAACAGGATAAAGAAAATCCCAAGACATTTCATACATAAGGAGCATGAAGAAGCATGGTGTTAGAGTAGGTCCCCTCAATGGCACAGGAGATAATGTATGAATGAAGCCAAAAGAATTAGGTAAGGTCCTTAGTGAGTACTTGAATTGAATTGAACTTATTGTCACGTGTTCCAAGACACAGGGAAAAGCTTTGTCTTGCGAACAATACAGGCAGATCACATAGTTAAGTAGCATAGACTGTAAATATTAAATAGCGGCAAAAACAAAAAAAAAACATACAGGCAAATGTTAAAGTTTGAACGTCCATTCAGTATTCTAACAACAGTAGGGTAGAAACTGTTATGAAACCGGCTGATGCGTGTATCCTGGCTTTTGAACCTTCTCCCCAATGGTAGAAGTAGTAGAAAATATTGCCAGGGTGGGTTGGATGTCTAAGAATGCTGGCGGCCTTTCCTTGATAGCAGGCCTTGTCAATTGATTCTATAGATGGGAGGTTGGACTTTGTGATTGTCTGAGCTGACTTCACTACTCTCTGTAAATGTCTCTGGTATTGAATGGTACAGTTGCCATATCAGGTTGTCATACATTCAGTCAGAATGCTCTTGATGATGCACCTATAAAAGTACTTGCTGCCATGCCAAATTTCCTCAGGTGCCTGAGGAAGAAAAGATGGTGTTGGGCCTTTGTAACCAGTGTGTTGTTATTCACAAAGAAGGAGGACATGGTGGATGGCGAGTTTCAGTAGGGATTTGTTGATCTTCTGGGGCATGTCAATATGAAAAAGAAGGAGATTTTGAGTGCTTTAAAATGCATGAAGGTAAACACATTCTCAGAACCTGATGGATTCTATCTCAACATGCTGAAGGTGGCAGGTGAGGAAATTGCTGGGGCCTTGTATGAAATTCTTCTATCCTCTTTAGTCACAACAGAGATCCCTGGGGAACAAGGGAATAATCAGTTTAATGTTTCTTTATTTAAGAAGGGCAACAGGGATAATCCAAAAAGTTACAGCCCGCTGAGCCTTATGTCAGTGGCGGGAAAATTATTGGAGAAGATTCTTAGGGATAAGATTTACTTACATTTGGAAAAATATGAACCTATTAGTGATGTATTTTGTCCTGGATATTTTTATGCAGAATGGTTGACACAGAGGTGTAAAATAGTCTGCTCAAAGCCAATAAAATAAACAACTTACGAGACCTTGGGTTTTTTGTTTAAAGTTGGAAAAATCAAAGCAGCTTGAATGTGTAGGGCAAAGGTCCCACAGAACCAGGATTTTAAGTTTAGCTTTTGGTAGCTGTTTCTGGAATCTGGAAGCTGGATGTGGAAGCTCTTGTTCCTCTCTCTATTACAGCTAAAATCTGCAGTTGTCTTCCTGCTGCTAGACATACATGTGAGACAATTGATATTTCTTAATTTGCCTTTGCAAGAGTGTGTTTATGGTATGTTATGATATTTGAACATTTAATGAGTAGTTCATTATTTTGTTAAGTATTTCAGTAGTTACATGCAAGCAAATTCCTTTCTTTTATTTTAGCCAGTCTGCATTTTAATTGTAATCTCTGAGTAAAGTGCGTTTTGCTTCAAGTCTGCAGTCTTGATCCATTGCCCCCTTTAAACTCATGGGGCAAGGAGCTAGGAACCAGAAGACAAGATAGTAGACAGTGAGTTGGAAACTGGAGAGGCTGTAAGGACCATGAAATTTAGCATTACCAAGGCGAAGAGTAAGCAAAGAGCAGATGAATGCAGAAGAACTGGTGGCCTGAAGTGCATATGCTTTCATGCAAGGAGTACAGTGGGTAAGGCAGATGAACTTAGGGCTTGGATTGATGTCATTGTTGTGATCACAGAGACTTGGTTGAAGAAAGGGCATGATTGGTAATTAAATGTTCCAGGCTATAGATGCTTCAGACAGGTTAAGGAAGGCAGTAAAAGGTGGCTGGGTTGGGTGGAGGGGGTGGGGGTGGGAGGAGTTGCATTGCTGGTCATTGATGATATCACAGCAATGCTAAAAGAGGACACTATGGGGGGCTTGAATAGTGAGGCATTAAGGGTGGGGCTGAGAAATAAGAAGTACAGTTACATTGTTGCGGCTTTATTACAGGCTTTCCAACAGTGAGCTTGAGGTAGAAGAACAAATAGGGAAATGGAAAGAAGTAGAGGCAACAGGGTGGTGGTAATGGGAGATTTTAATTTTCCCAACATTGACTGAGATGCACTCTAGCAGTGTCAGAGTTCTGGATCGGGCAAAATATATAAGGAGCATCCAGGAAAGTTTTCTAGAGCAGTATGTCAATAGTCCGATGAGGGAAGGGGCGATATTGGATCTGATGTTGGGAACGAGCCGGCCGAGGTGGTAGAAGTTGCAGTGAAGGATTCCTTTGGGAATAATAACCCTAATTATGTAAGTTTTAGAATACTCATAAATAAGGATGAGTAGTCCTAAGAGAAGAATACTAATCTGGGCCAAGACCAATTGTATCGAAATTAGTCAGGAGCTGGGAAATGTGGATGGAGGCAGCAATTAGAAGGGAAGTCCACATTTGATATGTTGGAGGCTTTCAAACATAGGTTGAAAATTGTGCAGGAAAGGCACGTCACTTTGAAAACAAAGGATAGGAAAGGCAAGATTCGTGAACTGTGGATGAAGAATAAATTGTGCGACTAGCCAAGAGAAAAAGGGAAGAGTACATAAGGTCCAGGCAGCTAAGAACAGAACGGGCTTTAGAGGAGTATCAGGAGAGTAGGACCAGTCTTAAATGAGGAATCAAGTGGGCTAAATAGGGTCATGAAATAACTTTAGTGAGCATAAATAAGGATAATCCCAATGTCTTTTATTCAAATATAAGAAGCAAGAGGATAAGGAAGAGAGGTTACATATCGAACCTGAGAAAATGGGTGAGATTCTCAATGATTACTTTAAGTCAGTGTTCACTGAGGAGAGTGACATGATGAATGTTGAGATTAGAGATAGAAGTTTATTTACTCTGATCATACTGACATAAGGAGGGAAGATGTGTTGGATAGGCTAAAGCATATTAAGGTGGAGAAATCCCCAGGACCGATGGAATCTATCCCAGATTGCCGAGGGAGGCAAGAGAAGAGATAGTTGGGAACTTGACGGATATCTTTGTAGCATCCTTAGACACAGATGAGGTGCCGATGGAATGAAGGGTTGCTCATGTTGTCCTCCTGTTCAAGAAGGATAGCAGGGATATTTCGGGTAACTTCAGACCAGTGAGCTTGACGTCAGTGGTGGGAAAGTTGCTGGGAAGGTACTGAGGGATAGGATCAATTTATATTTGGAAAGGAATCATATTACCAGTGATAGGCAACATGGTTCTGTGCCAGAGAGATCGTGCCTTATCAATTTCTTAGAGTTCTTTTGAGGAAGTGACTGAGAGTAATAGATGAAGGAAGGGCTGTAGATGTCATATACATGGACTTTAGTTCGGTGTTTGATAAGGTTCACCATGATAAACTAATAGAGAAAACGAAGTCACATGGTGTGGAGTGTGTTCTAAGTAGGTGGACAAAGAACTGGTTGTGCAACAGGAGACAGAGTGGTAGTTGAAGGGAGTTTCTTGAAATGGAGGAAGGTGACCAGTGGTGCTCCACAGGGATCAAAGCTGGGGCTACTGTTGTTTGATATACATAAATGATCTGGAAGAGGGCATTGGTGGTCTGATCAGTAAGTTTGAAGATGACAGGAAGGTTGGTGGAGTAGCAAAAAGCATAAGGGACTGTCAAAGAATACAGCAGAATATAGATAGACTGGAGAGTTAGGCGGAGAAGTGGCAGGTGGAGTTCAATCTCGGCAAACAGGAAGTGACACATTCTGGAAGATCTAATTGTAGTGCAAACTGTACTGCAAATGGAAGACCCTTGGGAAAAGTTGATGAGGAGAGATCTGGGCATTCAGGTCCATTGTTCCCTGAAGGTGGCTGCACAGTGGATAGAGTGGTCAAGAAGGCTTATGATATGCTTGCCTTCATCGGACGGGGTATTGAATATAACAGCTGGCAGGTTATGTTAAAATTGAATGAGACTTTGGTTTGGCCACATTACTGAAATGATGTGGACGCTTTGGAGAGGGTGTAGAGAAGGGTTATGAGGATGTTGCTTGGTATGAAGAGAGCATGAGTAGGTTAGAATTGTTTTCATTACAAAAAAGGAGATTGAAGGGGGACCTGATTGAGGACTACAAAATCATGAAGAGTATAGACAGGGTAAATACAGACAATTTTTTTCCCAGGGAGATGGATTCGATAACAAGAGGTCATGCATTCAAGGTGAGAGGTGAAATGTTTAAGGGGGATACATGGGGAAAGTACTTTACATAGAGGGTGTGGGTGCCTGAAAAGCATTGCGAGCAGAGGTATTAGATTCATTTAAGATGTATCTGGACGGATATATGAGTAGGTGGGGAGCAGAGGGAGAGAGATACTTAGGAATTGGGCAATAGGTTTAGACAGTGGATTTGGATCAGCACAAGCTTGGAGGGCTGAAGGGTCTGTCCCTGGGCTGTAAATTTTCCTTGTTGTTTGTATTTGTAATTCCAGAAAAATGGCAGCAGAGAAGGAAACTCCAAATGGAACTGCTTTTGTTTTACTTGACTTTCTCTTCCCCCCCCCCCCCCCCACCCCCACCACCTCGCCGCTTTGGACCTCAGACACTTGGCCCCAGCCTCCAAAGCAGAGTTGTCGTTCAGTGGTCCAAAACAGATCACCAGCTGCCGGTCCTGGCTGTCTCTCAAAGAAGTTTCTGTAATGGCTAACAATATCACCATCCCAGGTGTTAATCCAGGCTTTAAATTCATCTGCCTTATCTATTTTACGCTTTGAATTACAATCAATACACTGCAGACTGCCAGTCCTGCCATGTACATTAACCTGGCAATGTGTGTTCTTCTGTCAGATTTACTTGACTTACCTGTGCCTTCTTCTTAATCACTCCACATGCTGACCTACTGCACTGGTGCGTACTCCATGTCACACTGGTTTAAACTCTCCCAAATAGCACCAGTAAAACTGTGTGCAAGGAGATTGGTGCTCCTCCAGTTCAGGTGAAACCCATCCTTCTTCGACAGGTCCGATGTTTCGGAGTCTCCAGTTTGCAGACTCCAGCCACTTCCCCTTTACCATCGCTGTACAATCCCGTTACACGGCCATCCCACCTTGGGATGGTCTCAGGACTCTACACTTCTTCCTGCACACCCCGCCAACCTCCTCTCCCTGGCCGAGCACGTCCTCACCATAAATAATCTCTCTTTTTAACTCCTCTCATTTTCTTCAGCTCAGAGGGGAGGCTATGGGGACATGCATGGATTCTCCTCGCTCAATCGTTGTCCCTACTTTGTCCAATTGTTCTTCTCCGTCTTTGGGCTTTGTCCCCACCTATCATTCACTCATTAACCTCCTCCCATCACCCACTCTCCCACATAAAAAACCAACATTTTCCTAGCTAACATCAGTTCTGAGGAAGGGTCACTGGACCCGGAAAGTTAACCATGATTTCTCATCATTGTTGCTGCCAGACCTGTTGAGCTTTTCCAGCAATTTCTGTTTTTTTGTTTCTGATTTACATTACCAAAGCTCTTTTGGATTTTATTTAGTATTTTGCTCACTCCCTTAGCTCTTCTGGGCATGTCCATCTTGAAGAATTCTGCTCCTTTTTCTGATGGGGCTTCCGCTCCAACCTTTCTCTTGTCCACTGTCATTAATTTCACTGTCACTCCTGGTGTTTGACCAGGTATTTGTTAAAATCTGTTTCCACAGTTGCATAACTTTCCTTACCGGCTCACCCCATATAGGTTTATCCTTCATGCTTTGAATCCAGCCAGGATCACAGGTATCTCTGTGATGTTCACTATTCTACATACAGCTACTCCCGCTGCGCCCTGAGATCCACACTCAATGCCATGTGTCATCACTTGCGCAGTCTCAATCTCTCTCCAACAGCATCACATCACACTGGCTCGGGAATGCACCACTCTGTAGTTCCTCCTCCTCCTCCAGCTCCTTTACCGTGCTAACTATAAATTGCTTATTTTCCTTTCAGGCATCAAGACCCACAAGATGAAACAACTCAGAGATACCCATGACCCTCTGGAACCTTCCTCTCCTCCCCTTCCCCCTGAATCCATCCCCTCCCCAACAGCACCTCCTATTGAGTATTCATATCCCTACTGACCTTATGCTCTCCGATGCTGAACTGAGCAAAGTCATTCTTAGCCTCTGTGTCCATATCTTTGGGCAAGAGTCCTCTCCTCTTCCCACAGAACCCTTCGTCTCCACCCCCCACCCACCACCAACCGTCTCCCTCCACCTAGACCCCTTCCTTTGGTCTTCTACCTGCACTCTATCTGTTCTTTGAGAACTTTCGATGTGACATTGGCCACCTCAGTTTCTCTGTCCCCAAACTGACTGCACTCTGTGTGCTCAGATCCAACCCTGGCTTTATGAAGCCTGCCAATAATGGTGGTGCTGTTATAGTCTGGCATACTGACCCCTGCATTACAGAGGCTAAGGGCCAGCTCTCCGATACTTCCTTCAATCTCCCCCTGGACTGTGACCGCAGCATGGAACGTCAGGCCATTTTATCTACTATGGTCACTAATCTTATTTCATCTGATGATTCCCCCCTCCCCCCACTTCCTCCAAACTGATAGTATCCCAGCCCCGCACAGCACGCTTCTACCTCCATTTTAAAATCCACAGAGAGGACTGCCTGGTCAGACCCATTGTTTCCACCTCCTCTGACATATAGAACTTAGCTCTTCCTACTTTGACTGGGTCTTTTCGACCATGGTCCAGTCCCAGCCCATTTACATCCACAATTCCTCTATCGCTTTATGTCCGTTTTGGATTTTCCAGTTTTCAGGCTGCAGCCACCTTCTCTTTACCATGGCCATGCAAACCCTTTACATGTCCATCCTCCAACAGGATGGGCTCAGGCTCTCTGCTTCTTCCTGGAGCAAAGGCCTGAACCATCGCCACCTACCACCACCTTCTTCTGACTGGCCAAGCTGATCCTCACCCTCAACAACTTCTCTTTTAATTCATCTCATGTCCTTCAGGTCACAGGGGAGGCCATGGGTACCCACATGTGCCTGTCTCTTTGTGGGCTATATGGAACATGCCTTGTTCCAGTCCTATTCTGCACCCACCCACAACTGTTTCTCTAATATATCAGTGACAGCATTGGTGCTGTTTTCATCTAACATCCAGACGTGGAAGGGTTTATCAATTTCGCTTCCAGTTTCCAACCCATCCTCACTTTGACCTGGTCCATCCTTGACTCCTCCCTTCCCTTACTCACCATCTGTTTCTATTTCTGGTTTTGACTGCCTACTATAAACCCACCGTCTGCCATAGTTACCTGGATTATACATCCTCACACCCTGCTTCCTGGAAAAACTCTATTCCATTCTCTCAATTCTTCTTGTCTCTTTGACACATATGTTCCAACGAGGCCAACTTCCACAAGGGAACCTCCAGAATGTTAATCTTCTTCCTCAGCTGATGATTCCTCAGCACTGTTGTTGACAGAGCCTTCAACCAGATCTGACCCAACCTCACATTTTGGCCCTCACCCACTCTCTTCCCTCCCACAACAGCGATAGGGTTCCCCTTGTCCTTACCTATTATCCCACCAGCAGCCACATTCACAAGATCATTGTCTGCCATTTCTGCCACCTTTAGTGAGATGCCACCATCAGATACATGTTCACATCCCCTCGCTTCCGGTCCACTCTTCCGTCACTCCCAACACCCACCCCATCAACCCCATTCCTCCCACAATTCCTTGGTACCTTTTTCTGAAATCTCTGCCCATTTACCTCCTCTATCCTCCGTTTCCGATATACTTTCCAGGTGAAGCAATCTTTTTACTTGCACTTCACACAACTTGGTCGACTGCATTCATTGCTCACAATGTCGACTTCATTACACTGGTGAAACGAAGGGTAAACTGGGTGATGCCTCTGCAGAACACCGACATTCTGCCCACAAAACTGACCCTGAAATTCTAGTTGCCTGTCAGTTCAACACACCACCCTGTTTCCTGGCCAATATCTCTCTCTCAGCCTTGCTGCAGTGCTCCAATGAAGCTCAGCATAAGCTGCAGGAAAAACACCTCATTTTACAGTTGGGGAACCTGCAGCCTTCTGGGTTCAATATCAAGTTCAATAACTTTATGATTTGAACTCTCCTATGTCCTTACCCCAACTCCACACACCTGGCCATGTTATCACATAGTCTGCTATTACACACTAACAGATTCCACTAACAACTAGTCATCCTCTTAGCCAGGATTGTAATCCACTCCTTTGTCTGTCCCACTGTTTTCCCCTCTCCTTGGGCACTATACCCACCTATTGTTTATTCCTTCTTCCTCTATCCATCCTATCTTTTGCATAAAAAATAACATTTTCCAAGCTACCATCCGTTCTAAGGAACGGACGTTGGACCCAAAATGTGAACTGTGATTTCTCTTCACAAATGTTGCCAGACGTGCTGAGCTTTCCCAGCAATTTCAGTTTGTATTATACAGATGCCACTTACCCTGGAAGTGATCCCAATCATCTAGATATCTGAAGCCATCCATGCTACACCAGCTCTTTAGCCCCTGCATTTTACTATGTTATCTTCCTATTTTTGGCCTCACTCACACATGGTATAGGAAGTAATCCTGAGATACTTGAATCCTGCATACAGTTTGTTTCCGTGAATGAATGTCATTGACTTCATGAGATAAGCTCTACTCATTTTATTAAAACGTGCAGTTTGTTTCATGGAATGAATGAGTGCAGTTTGATTTAATGAAGAATGCCTGCTGTTGGAATCATTACATGAAAGTTTTGCGTATGTTTCTTTGAAACAATGAACAACGTTTGATTCATTGAATGTACTATTGAATTGTGTTTCAGTGAATGAATGTGCTAAAGCCCAGACATTGATAGCATGAGAAAACCTCCACACATTGAATTTAACCGTGCATTTGGTTTCATTGAATGACTGAGTGCAGTTTGATTCATCGAATGAATGCAGTTGGATTCATGGTATGAAGGTTTTAGGTTTCATTCACTGTATAAATAAATAACCTTTGATACTTTGATTGTACGATTGAAATGTGTTTCAGTGAATGAATGTATGCAGTTTGTTTCACTGAATGAATTGAATGAATGCGTTAGGCTCGAGATATTGAAACCATAAGATAAGCTCCACACATTGAATTCAAACGTGCAGTTCGTTTCATTGAACAAATGAATGTAGTTTGTTTCATTAAATGAATGCGTTTTGTTCGAGTCACTGAATCCATGAGATGCATATTTCTTTGAATCTATGAGTGCAGTCTGATACATGTTGTTGAAATCATTACATGAATGTTGGAAGTTTTTTTCAATGAATCAATGAACAACGTTTGATTAATTGAATGTACGATTGATGGGTGTTTCAGTGCATGACTGACTGCAGTTTGAATGCCTTAAACTCGAGACATTGAATTCATGAGACAAGCTTCACTCATTGAATTAACTCATACAGTTTGTTCCACTGAATGAATGTATGCAGTTTGTTTCACTGAATAATTGCGTTGATCTCGAGACATTGAAACCATGAGATAAGCTCCACACGTTGAATTCAAATGTGCAGTTTGATTCATGAATGAATGCAGTTGAATTCATGAAATTAAGATGTTTGGTTTCTTTCATTGAATCAACAAATAACGTTTCATTCTTTGGTTGTACGATTTAAAGTTGAATCAAGTTTGCTTAGTTGAATGCAATGAGATAAGCTCGAGACATTGAATTCATGAAACAAGCTCTTCACATTGAATTGACACGTGCACTTTGTTACATTGAATGAATGTGTGCACAGTGACTGTTGTTGTCTCTCATATTCAAAGGCATTGATGTTCCTATGAGATACACAGTGTTTGCTGTTCTCTGTAAGATATATAGGACCTGCTGTTCTGTCTCACATACACAGGTTCAGCGGATCATTGTATGACATTTATGACTCCTATTCTCGATAAGCTGCATAGGTACTGCTGATTTTAACAAATATACCACACGGGCACTGATGTTCTCAGTCATCTACTCACTCACTTCTATACTGTATAAGATGCACAGTGTGTGCTGTTCTCACTCATATACACAGGCATTGTTGTTCATTGTATGATAAGCGGTGACTCATGTTTTCTATGAGCACACAGGCGCTGCTGTTTTTATTAGGTACCCAGCGATTGATGTGCTCTAAAATGTACAGAGTGACTGCTGTGTCTTCTCATGTACAACTGCAATGCTGTTCTCTATAAGATACACAGTTACTGCTGTTCAATCTCAGAAACTCTGTGAGATACAGAGGCACTTCCATTTTTACTCATATACATTGGCACTGTTGTTCTCTATAAAAGTCTCAGGAACTGCTGTTCTCTCTCATATACAGGCATTGCTGTTTCCTGTACGATACACAAGTCTGCTGTTCTCATTCATGTACAACGGCACAGCTGTTCTGTATAAGCACTGCTGATCTCTGTCAGAGATTCAGGCACTGCTGCTTTATATAATATACACATGTACTGCTGTTCTATTTAAGATACACAGGCACTTCCATTCTTATTTATATACACAGGCACTGCTGTTCTCAACAACATCCTCAGCGGCTGCTGTTCTCTCTCATATACAGGCATTGCAGTTTTCTGAATGATTTCAGGTATTGCTGTTTTCTCTTATGTATTCTGACACTGCTGCTGACGATAAGATACTCAGGGATTGCTGTTCTACAAACGATACACAGAGACTACTGTTCTGACTCATCTACACCGGCACTGCCATTTTCTATGTGAATTTATGATATAAGCTCTACTCATTGACGTGCACTGTGTTTCGTTGAATGACTGAGTTAAGTTTCTTTCTTCGAATGAATGCATGCATTGAATGAATGCGTTAACCTAGAGATATTGAAATCATTAGATAAGTTGTACACACTGAATTCGAAGGTGCAGTTTGTTACTTTGAATGATTGCATGCTGTTGGAATCATGATAAAAATGTTGGAAGTTTGTTTGAATGAATCAGTTAATAACGTTTGACTCTTTGAATGTACGATTGAAGTGTGTTACACTGAATGAATGCATTATGGTTGTTTCATTGATGAATGCCTTTCCCTCGAGACATCGAACTCATGAAACAAGCTCTTCTCGTTGAAGCATGCATTCAATTTATTTCATTTTTTGACGAAGTGCAGTTTCTTTCTTTGAATGTGTGCAGTTTGATGCATTGAATGAATGCATGCAGTTGTAATCATTACATGAATTTTGGAAGTTTGTTTCATTGAATAAATGAATAACGTTTCATTCTTGGAATGTACGATGGACGTGTATTTCAAGAGAATGAATGCATACAGTCTGTTTCCGTGAATGAATGTCATTGACTTCATGAGATAAGCTCTACTCACTTTATTAGAACGTGCAATTTGTTTCATGGAATGAATGAGTGCAGTTTGATTCATTGAAGAATGCCTCCTGTTGGATTCATTTCATGTAAGTTTTGCGTCTGTTATTTTGAAACAATGAACAACGTTTGATTCATTGAATGTACGATTGAATTGTGTTTCGGTGAATGAATGTGCTAAAGTCCAGACATTGATAGCATGAGAAAACCTCCACACATTGAATTTAATCGTGAATTTGGTTTCATTGAATGACTGAATGCAGCTGGATTCATGGAATGTAGGTGTTAGGTTTCGTTCACTGTATAAATAAATAACTTTTGATACTTTGATTGTACAACTGAAGTTTGTTTCAGTGAATGAATGTATGCAGTTTGTTTAATTGAATGAATGCGTTAGGCTCGAGATATTGAAACCATGAGATAAGCTTCACACATTGAATTCAAACGTGCAGTTTGTTTCATTGAAGAAATGAATGTAGTTTGTTTCATTGCTCGAATCATTGAATCCATGCGATGCATGTTTCTTTGAATCTCTGAGTGCACTTTGATACATGCTGTTGAAATCATTACATGAATGTTGGAAGTTTTTTTCAATGAATCAATGAATAACGTTTGATTCATTGAATGTACAATTGATGTGTGTTTCAGTGCATGACTGCCTGCAGTTTGAATGCCTTAAACTCGAGACATTGAATTCATGAGACAAGATTTACTCTTTGACCTAACTAATACATTTTGTTTCAGAGAATGAATGTATGCAGTTTGTTTCACGCAATAATTGCGTTGATCTCGAGACATTGAAACCATGAGATAAGCTCCACACGTTGAATTCAAATGTGCAGTTTGTTTCATGAATGAATGCAGTTGAATTCATGAAATTAAGGTGTTTGGTTTCTTTCATTGAATCAACAAATAACGTTTCATTCTTTGATTGTACGATTGAAAGTTGAATCAATGGATGAAATAATGAAGTTTGTTTCGTTGAATGCAATGAGATAAGCTCGAGACATTGAATTCATGAAACAAGCTCTTCGCATTGAATTGACGCGTGCACTTTGTTACATTGAATTGACACGTGCACTTTGTTACATTGAATGAATGTGTGCACAGTGACTGTTGTCTCTCATATACAAAGGCATTGATGTTTCCTGCGAGATACACAGGGACTGCTGTTCTCTGTAATATATATAGGACCTGCTGTTCTGTCTCATTTACACAGGTTCAGCGGATCATTGTATGACACATTGGGACTCCAATTCTCTATAAGCTGCATAGGCACTGCTGATTTTAACAAATATATCACACGGGCACTGATGTTCTCACTCATCTACTCACTCATTTCCATACTCTATAAGATACACAGTGTGTGCTGTTCTCACTCATATAAACAGGCATTGTTGTTCATTGTATGATACGCGGTGACTCATGTTTTCTATAAGCACACAGGCACTGCTGTTTTTTATTACATACTCAGAGACTGCTCTTCTCCAAAATATACAGAGTGGCTGTGAGGAAAGAATTGCAGAGACCGAGAGGTGGAGAGTAGCACGAGATCTGTGGTTTTGCTTTTTCAATATCTGGGAGCTTTATCCTCCTGTGGTTATTCAATGTTGTAGATTTCTTATATTATGCCATTCAAAGAATCAATACTGATGAGTACTCACCTTTTCTTTGTAATTTCAGTACAGTTAGTTACATGCTGCAGAACCAAAGTTGTTGCACAGACACATTTATTTATGCAGCAAGATTGTCCAGGTTCAGAGCAAGGATCAGGAATGCAGGACAATATCTGATGCCACACATTCCGTGTGTTATGAATAAATAAAGCTCCCGTGTGAAGTCCATAGAAATGTCTTATTATTTCCAGACCATGAAATAACATTTTGTTCATTTACTCATGGGATGTTGGCATCTCTGGCTTGGTCAGCATTTATTACCCATTCCCAATTCCTCCTTTAGAAGGCTGCGTTGAGACGCAGACAATGTGCTGTAGTTTTACTAACAATGTTGTTAAGAAGGGAATTCCTGGATTTTGATCACGCGACAGTGAAGGAACAGGATGGTGAGTGGCTTAGAGGGAACTTGCAGGTTTCCATTCCTCCCGCGGATGACTGCCTGTTTAGAGATTGCGCATTCTTCTCGTGTCTGCGTGGGTTTCCTCTGGATGCTCCTGTTTCCTCCTGCAATCCAGGTCAGGTGTATCGGCCATGCTAAATTGCCCATAGTGCTGGACGCATTAGTCAGGGATAAGCTTAGGGTAGGGGAATGGGTCTGATTGGGTTTTTCTTCAGAGAGTGAATGTGGACTTGTTGGGCTGTAGGACCTGTTTCCGTACTGTAGGGAATCTAATCTATTACCACAGACCAGAAACTAATGTCACAAATAGCCAAAGCTGAGATGTTTCGATGTGAAAATTTTGGCAGGTGGTTACATGATGTTATCAGAACACACCCACTAAACATTAATTTCTGCAGCTTTGTCTGGGTTCAGAGTGAAGTTCAGTAACATAGTAAAATATCCAGTCATAATGAATTCCTTGCATCATGTGTGATAAGTGGGTAAACAGTTTAGTTAGAAAAAGCACAGCAAGTCAAGCAACATCAGAAGACTCTCCAGCAAATCTCACTATCTAAATTACTTGTGATAACAGATGGTTCGGCTCTTTGAAGAGGTGACAAGTAGGTCAGACCAGGGAAACCCAGTGGATGTGGTCTATCTAGACTTCCAAAGGCCTTTGATAAGGTGCCACACGGGAGGCTGCTGAGCAAGGTGAGGGCCCATGGTGTTCGAGGTGAACTACTGGTATGGATTGAGGATTGGCTGTCTGAAAGAAGGCAGAGAGTTGGGATAAAAGGTTCTTTTTCAGGATGGCAGCCGGTGACATGCGGTGTCCTGCAGGGTTCAGTGTTGGGGCCGAGCTGTTCACGTTATATATTAATGATTTGTTGAAGGGACTGTGGGCATTCTAGCGAAGTTTGCCGATGATACAAAGTTAGGTGATAGGCAGGTAGTAATGAGGAAGTAGGGAGGCTGCAGAGGGTTCTAGACAGTTTGGGAGAGTGGTCCAGGAAATGGCTGATGGAATTCAATGTGAGCAAATGCGAGGTCTTGCACTTTGGAAAAAAGAATGCAAGCATGGACTAATTTCTAAACGGTGAGAAAAACCGTAAAGCCAAAGTACAAAGGGATCTGGGAGTTCTAGTTGAGGATTCTCTAAAGGCAAACATGCAGGTTGAGTCCGTGATTACGAAAGCGAATGCAATGTTGTCATTTATCTCAAGAGGGTTGAAATATAAAAGCACCGTTGTGCTACTGAGACTTTATAAAGCTCTGGATAGGCACCATTTGGAGTACTGTGTCCAGTTTTGGTCCCAACACCTCAGGAAGTACATACTGTCACTGGAGTGTGTCCAGCGGAGATTCACACGGATGATTCCTGGAATGGTAGGTCTAACCTACGAGGAACGGCTGAGGATCGTGGATTGTATTCATTGGAGTTTAGAAGATTAAGGGGAGATTTAATAGAAACTTACAAGATAATATATGGCTTGGAAAGAGTGGACGCTAGGAAATTGTTTCCATTAGGTGAAGAGACTAGGACCCGTGGACACAGCCTTTGAATTAGAGGGGGTGAATTCAGAACATAAATGTGGAGATATTTCGTCAGCCAGAGAGTGGTGGGTCTGTGGAATTCATTGCCACAGAGTGCAGTGAAGGCTGGGACGCTAAATGTCTTCAAGGCAGAGATTGATACATTCTTGATGTCACAAGGAATTAAGGGCTACAGGGAGAATACGGGTAAGTGGAGTCGAAATGCCCATCAGCCATGATTGAATGGCGGAGTGCACTCGATGGGCCGAATGGCCTCACATCTACTCCTATGTCTTATGGTCTTATGGACTTATGCTGCCTTGTGTTGAAATTGATAAAGTGCCTCCCTCTGCTTGTCTCCCCACGCCACTGTACAGCAGTGGCACGGGGTGAAAACCCCCAAGGATTCAGTCAGAGAGGAAGAGAGTGTGGGGTAGCAGCTCACAGCACCATCCAAACTCACAGCACTTTTCTCATTCTCTCTTTCACTCGCTGTCCTTCTATCTCACTCTGTCCTTCTCTCTCATTCACTCTGTTTTTCGCTCTGTCCATCTCACTCTCTTCCCCCTCCCCGTCCTCCTATCTCTCTCTCTCCCTCTCTCTCCCCACAGCCACCTCCGTCCTTCTCTCTCTCCCTAACTCTGTCACAGACACATCCCTCCCCCCAACGCCTCACCTCTTTGGCTCTCTATCTGTCTTCTCTCTTTGTTCCTCTTTCTCGATACACACTCCCTCAATTTCTCTCTGTGTGTCAGTTACGCCCTCTTTCTCTCTCTCCCACCCTTTCTGCATCTCTCTTTTCTCTCTTTCAGACCTGAAAATGTCCACTGATCTTTTCACCCTCAAATATATGTCACCTCTATTTCACTCCCCTCCCAAATTTATGCCAACATGCTGCAAATATTTTGCCCTCCCAAATATTTGCCGAATCAAGTGTGCCCCCAAAATTTTATTTCGGCCAATTTTGCGCTGAGCCCCACTCCCTGCGGCAGAGATAAAAGAGTCTGTGTGGACATACCGGCCCGTGACTGACTGCTTTAATGCACAGCAGGATCCCAGCCCCAGAATTACGGAAGCTTCATATCACAGAGAGAGGGTGCACAATGTTGATTGCAGCTATAATGTGATCAGGGATAGTTCATTGGTGGATATCTGTATTAAAGGATATAATCAGCTGTTTATTTCTTCCAAAGGAAAGCAAAACAGCACAAATCATTTCAGATCTGAAGTGCATTTCTCATTCATAGGAAATATCTGCAATGATTCACCAAATAATGTCATAGAGATGTACAACACAGAATTAGACCCAATGGTCCAACACGTTCATGCTGACCAGATATCCTATATAAATCTACTCCAATTTGCCAGCATTTAGCCCATATCCCTCTCTATTCATGTACCTATCCAAATGTCTTTCAAATATTGCAATGACATCAGCTTCCACCACTTGCTCATTCCATGCATGCACCTTCTTCTGCATGAAATAGTTGCTTCTTAGGTCCCTCGTATTTATTTGCCCTTTCTTCTTAAACCTACACCCTCTAGTTTTGGACTCCCCTACCCTGGGAAAAAGAACCTTGACTATTCACCCTTTCAATACTCGTCATGATTTCATAAGCCTCGATAAACCATCCCTCAGGACCAACACCCCAGTGCAAATAGTCCCAGCCTATTCAGCCTCCCCCTCCAACTCAAATGTAACAACCCTGGCGACATCCTTGTAACTCATTTCTGAACCCTTTCAAGTTTCAAAACATTGTTCCTGTAACAAGGAGGCTAGAATTGAATGCACTATTCCAAAAGTGGCTTGACCAATGTCCTGTACAGCTACAAAGTGACATCTCAGTTCCTTTACTCAATGCACTGACAAATAAATGCAACCATGCCAAATGCTTTCTTCGCTATCCTGTCTACCTACGTTGACTTTTAAGGGAATATGAACTGTACTCTAGGATCTCTTTATTCAGCAACACTTCCCAGAACTTCAAATTAATTGTATAAATCCTGCATTGATTTGCCTTTTCAAAGTGCTCCACTTCATTTTATCTAAATTAAATTCCATCTAACATCCTTGACCCATTTGCCCATCTTATCAATGTCCCATTGTACTCTGAGATGGCCTTCTTTACTATCCACTAGACTTCCAAACTGGTGTCATCTTCAAATTTATTAACCATACAGATGCTCACACACAAATCATTTATATAAACGATGAAAAGCAGTGGAACTGGCTAACAACATTGTGGCACACCATTGGTTGCAGGCCTTCAGAGTGAAAAATAACCCTCCACGACCACCTTCCTTCACGTCTTCTTCCTTCAAGCCTGCACTCTGCCCTCACTAATCCTCTTTGCTCCTCTAAACCCTCAGTAAAGTCAGTTAGATACAATTTCCCATACACAAAGCCATGTTAACTGTCCACGTCAGTTCTTGCTTTTCCAAATACGTCAATCCAGTCCATCAGGATTCCCTCTAGTAATTTGCCCACCAGTGACATCCTAGCTTTTCCTTATCGCCTTCCTTAAATAGTGGCACCACGTTAACCAACCTCCTGTCTTCTGGGACTTGATGATACAAATTCGCTACTGATGACGCAATTATTTCAGCAAGGGGCCTAACAATCATTTCCCTAGCTTGCCATAGAGTTCTCAGGTATACCTGATCAGGCCCCAGGGATTTATCCACCTTTATGCATTTTAAGATGTCCTAACTCCTCCTCTGTAATACCAACATTTTTACAGATGTCGCTCTCTATTTCCCCATTTTCTCTATCTTCCATGTCCTTCTTCACATAAAATACTGATGCCAAATATTCATTTAGTGTCTCCCCCGTCTCCTACGATTCCATACATAGGCTGCCTTTCTGATTTTTCAGGGATCCTAATCTTTCTCCAGGTATTCTTTTGTCCTTAATGTATTTGTAGAGTCCCTTCAGGTGATTCCACTTGCCAAAGCGTTCCCATGTTCCCATTTTGCCCTCCCGATTTCCCTCGAGTATACACATAATGACTTTATACTCCTCTTGGGATTCATTCATCTTTGTGTCTCTCTGTATTCCAAGCTTGGGTCGAGTGAGGCTGGGGGAGGGAGAGGGGCAAACCCTGGCTAAACCTGTGGCGTACCAAGCACGATGATCTCAGAAAGCCTCACGCACCTACAGGGTGTGTGTGTGTGTGTGTGTGCGCCTTTGTTTGAGGTTAGACACTTACCTTCAAAGCCTTAAACAGGCAAACACCATTTGTGTTCTCCCACACCCTCCTCTAATTCCACAAAGATGATTGTAGTGTGTTGAATACGCGGGGGAGGTGTGTTCCAGCTACAGGGAATTGGAAAGTGACTGCAAGAAGTGGGATTTGGGACGATATGGGCTTTGAATGACAGAATTACACACCATGAGTAATGTTTAAGCCTGAATCTGCCGGGCATTATTCTCTTACAATGTGGACTGACAATACCTTTGTGTTGCTGTCTCTCTGTCTTTCCTGGTTGTACCCTGCACATTCTTAGTCAGATCTACAGACATCAAGCCTGTGTTCTTCTCTCACCACTTACATCCACTGGCCAACTGTCACCTATAGGATGTTGTGAGGGTCGGCAAGATCCCTGAAAGTTGCCACCCAGATTAACAGGGTTGTTAAGAAGACAGACAGTGTTTTGGCCTGTGTTAATTGAGGGATTGGGTTCCAGAACCATGAGGTTATGCTGCAGCTGTACAAAGCTCTGTACAGCCACACTTGGAGTATTGTGTACAGTTCTAGTCACAGCATTTTAAGAAGGAATTGGAAGCTTTGGAAAGGGTCCAGAGGAGATTTACTAGGATGTTTACTGGAATCGAAGGAAAGTCTTCTAAGGAAAGGCTGAGGGCTTTGAGGCTGTTCTCATTAGAGAGAAGAAGGTTGAGAGGTGACTTAATAGAGACATACAAGATAATTAGTGGGTTAGATAGGATGGACGGGGAGAGCCTTTTTCCAAGTATGGGAACGGCAAACACGAGGGGACACAACTTTAAAGTGAGGAGAGATAGGTATAAGACAGATGTGAGAGGTAGTTTCTTTACCCAGAGAGTAGTAAGGGTATGGAAAGCTTTGCCTGCAACAGTAGTAGATTCGCCAAGTTTAAATGCATTTAAGTCATCATTGGACAGGCATATGGACGTACATGGAATAGTGTAGGTGGGATGGGACTCAGATTAGTATGACAGGGCGGCGCAACATCAAGGGCCGAAGGGCCTGTACTACACTGTAATGTTCTATGTTCTATGACATATAAAAGCTGAATGTGAAACTGCTGGTGCCAGAAAACATTGAGGAGCTCAAAAGGGATTACATAGATTGGAGAACTGTGAATCCCTTCTTTGAGACACCACCAAACTACTGAGAAATAGTCAAGGGGAAAATGAAGAGTTTCTTTATCCTCAAGGTGTTCATAGGCAAGAGATAAGGGGAGGCAAAACTGTCCTAAAACGCATGCAGAATGTTCTCTTGATGCAGGAAATGGGGGTCGACATCACAGAGGATCTCCAAGAGGTGAAGAACCAGCAAGCCTCACTCTTTGCCTTGGAAGTCTCCACGATATTCTTCCAGTGCATGGTGGAGCAGGACGAGATATGCTCAAGTTTATTCTTCCAGAATGTGCACAAGGACAGCAATTATATGCTTCTGACAGGTAGCACGTGAAATCCACGTGGAAAGATATCATCCCCATCGACAAGTGGAAGGGGGGAGATGGAGGAAAACAGAAATTAGTGACCAACTTCACTGCCGAGGGCAGACTACAAAAACCTGTGTAAGACCATTTCCGAATGGGTCAGGTCTGGTCTACGATCGGCGAGTGACCCTGATAAAACCTGTGGTGTACCGATCATGATGGTGTCAGACAGCATCGCGCACCAATGGTTGGTGGAGAGGTTGGTGGTTATGTGCATGTGGTTGCTTGTTGTTGGTTGCCTACCTCATAAGTCTGAATCAGGCAAAGAGCTTTCTCAGGATATCTCACACATTCATTTGGACAGCACTTTGCAAAATGGGCTTTGGGGAGATAATTTCCAGCTGGATCCGACTGCTCTACACCAACATCGTTAGTCCAGACTCAATCATTCAGTGGGAATCAGAAAGCTTCCTGATCAGATCTGGAGTCAGGCAGGACTACCCAATCACTCCTAACTTTCCTTGTGTGTTCTAAATAGCTGTTTTCTGAGTCCATCAGGAAGGATATGAGCCTGAGAGGGGCGACTATTCCAGGAGGCCCGTAGGTCAAAGCTTTCCTGTAAAACATGCGTGGGTTTGGCATTCTGATGAAGATTCACCAGACTAGAAATAATAACTCTGTTTTCTTATTGCAGTGGCTGCTGAAGTTGCTTGCATTTTTGTGAACATCACGGCAAGACAACATTGTGTAACCATTTAAGATCTAGCTGAGAGATCAAATCGCACAAAGGCAAAGCAAGGCACCAGGGAGGTGCATCTGAGTGAGCACCATAACATCAACTGAGTGTTCTAATATACAGTCGATGAGAAACTTTCATTCTTGATGAAAATCTTATGCTCGAAGCGTCGCTTCTCCTGTTCCTTGGATACTGCCTGACCAGCTGTGCTTTTCCAGCACCACACATCTTCAACTCTGATCTATAGTCTAGTCAAATCATGTCCTTTTGCACAGATTTTCCTAGCAGCACGGCAATGCAGATGTGTGCTCTAGGAGGTCCATTGTTGTTCATTTGGATGAAAAAAGGCTGGAATGTGTCAGAGGTGCTACATGTTAGTTACTAGTGTCTATAGATACAGTGTGTGTAGTTGTTGCTCATGGAGCATGCCCTGAGAGGTTGTTGGCATGTGTCCAAGTTAGATGTTTGGAGGAGCAAGCGGTAAGCTTTTCTCCCAGGTACCCACTAACGTTTTTGTCTAGAATTGTCAGCACTGAGTTTCTATTCGGTGTGTGGTAGAATAGGAACCTATGTATTAATGAGATGATATTAAGTAATGATGAGAATTGTAATGACAATTAATCCCCAATTATAGACCTCTTGCTATTTATTAGTAATAATCTCATTTAAGGATTTACTTAGTAAGTGTGTTGATGGCAAGAAAGGCCTCACTCTACGTCTAATTTTTCCAAACCATTCACCATTGTTGATTCTTTTGGGATTTGCATTCACAGTTAGCTAATATATGCAGTCAACAATTTTTAAGCAATTGGCTTTTGGTTTTTTGAGCTTGCAAAGAAGCAACTGTTTAGGTATGAAACATGAGATAATTAGGTAGAGAAAGTATACAACTTTGACAATTTGTATTAGTGACTGATACTGGAAGACAAACGGATGTTTTAAATGTCTCAATTTCATTGAAGTGATGGGGGCTCTCTTACTCAGGTGGTATATTGCTCCTCCCGTGATCTTTCTCCTCTTCTTTTGACCCATCTTCCATCTACCTGGTAAGGACTGCTCAATAAAGAACCCTGTCAAGGGACGGACTGATGAGATCTGTTTTCTGCAAGGTTAACTTGATTAAAACTATCCTTTGAGAGAATTTCCCTCTGCTCCAGCCCTTATTGTCACGTTGATTGTGCCAATAAATTGTCTGAACTCCTTTGGCTAGTGGCCATTAGACAACAACATTGGAGGTGATATGGATGCTTGTGACGTGGAAAGTGAGGACAGATGGATGCTATTAGTGTTGTGGGAGGGAAGAGAAGGGGGTCGGTGGTGGATGAAGTGCAGAAAATGGATAGGACATGGCTAAGGGCCCTGTCAATCCCAGCGGCGGACTCAGAAATGTCCACTTTTACCTCAGATGAGGATTTCACCAATCTATACTATACACCCCACCCAACATCTTTGATTTGTTTTGTCAATTGCTTTCCCAAGGCCTTTGGAAGTATGGATGGAATCAATGGGTGGAATGCTGTTTTGCTGATATATTGAAGTGTGTTCACAACTCTGTTTCTCATGGTCTTAGGGACATCAGTTGCCATGCATAGAATAGAATGTTTCCTCTCTGCATCCGAGTACTATTAGTTGCCATTTCCATCATCTCCAGTGGGATACCACCACCAGACACATGTTTCGGGCACAGCCAACCCCATTTTCACCTGTAGCGTCATGATCAGCTTTCCTTTCTCCATGCTCAAAATTATCGAGCCCCATTGTCTGCCTGAGTGCACTTCTCTCTCTTTCTGAGCTCCATTATCACCTCTGTCACTGCATTCTAAACGTTACCTCTGCTGTAACTCCACGGATGCTGCTCACTTTCTCCACCAATTTCGTTTTCAGCCACTTTCATCTCCAGATGACGGTCCCTGGGCAGGAGCTGCCTTTCTATTGGCTGTAACCATGAAATTCGCAGACTTTCTGATGAATCAGAGCCGGATGACTGCTAAAGCCCACTCTGACGGTTGATGCCATAACACAGCGCGTGGCGGTTTAACTGACTGCACACGAGCTCGCAGGGGAGGAGGGCACTTCGAATTTTCGTACTGGAGAATAATGAGAGTTTACTTTTAAATCTTTTCAGTGAGAGAAAAGGTTTGACGAGGAAACAGCTTCTATATCAATCTGCAAAATGTTAATGGGTACAGTCAGGTGGAAACCTTTTCTATCTATATGATGTTGGTACTAGGAGCTAGTAAGACACCAGGACAGGATGAGATAATTCAAGCAATCTGAGTGAAGTCAGAAGAGAAATTTCGGGGGGCACTGACCCTAACAATAAAGACTCCCTTGGTCTCGGTGGAGGTACCACGAGACTGAAGATTGGCTTGTAAATCCAATCCTGGCATTGCATAAAGGCTTGTAAGTCCAATCCTGGCATTTATGGCTTTGTCAGTTTAACTCTAGAGATGGGGAAGATTCTGGCAACAATTACTTGGGATAAACCTAGTAGTCACATTGAAACAAAAGGTGGGTTGGTGAGGAAAAGTCAAGGCGAAATTGCGCATAACTAACTTCAAGTTTCTTTTTGATCAGTTGACAGAAAAGCTCGATGAGGGCAATGCTATTGATGTAGTGCACGTGGATTATCAGAAGTTTCCACACAACAAACTTGTGAGGAAGTCTATAGATCATGATACAAGATGCAGTGGCAACATGAATCATACATTGACCAAGTGATAGGAAAGAGAGAGTAATGATCATTCGATATTTTTCTAGCTAGAGGAAAGTTTGGAGCCGAAATCCCAGGGAGTCAATGTTGAGACTGACGATGTTCCAGAAAGGAGGAAGGAAAGGATGGCAAGATAAAGCACCCTTGGATGTTGTGCATTTAGTCAAAAAGAAAAAGTATATATGTAAGGTTTAGCAAGCTAAAATTTGACAGTGCCTGTGAGGAATATGAAGATAGCAGGACAGAACTCAAGCAGGAAATTAGAATAGCTCAGAAGGGGCTATGAAAGAACTTTAGCAATTAGGATTAAATAGAATCTTAAGGCATTCTGTACATGCATTAAAAGTAAGAAAACAACCAGGGAAAAGGTAGGACCACTCATTGAAGAAGGAGGAAACTCGCACTTGGAATTAGAGAATGTGCGTAAGAGAATGGGCGGCACGGTGGCACAGTGGTTAGCACTGCTGCCTCACAGCGCCTGAGACCCGGGTTCAATTCCCGACTCAGGCAACTGACTATGTGGAGTTTGCACGTTCTCCCCGTGTCTGCGTGGGTTTCCTCCGGGTGCTCCGGTTTCCTCCCACAGTCCAAAGATGTGCGGGTCAGGTGAATTGGCCATGCTAAATCGCCCGTAGTGTTAGGTAAGGGGTAAATGTAGGGGTATGGGTGGGTTGCGCTTCGGCGGGTCGGTGTGGACTTGTTGGGCCGAAGGGCCTGTTTCCACACTGTAAGTAATCTAATCTAATTCTAAATGAGTATCTTGCGTTGTTATTCACCCAGGAGAAGGGTTGGGAAGATAGTGAAATTAGCGTGGAACATGCTAATACGCTAGGTCATTTTGAAATCAAGAAAGTAGTAGTGTTGGGTCTCTTGGAGAACAATAAAATAGATATGTCTCCACAGCCAGAAGGTATCTATCTTAGGTTATTGGAAGAAGCAAGTGAGGGATTGTTGGGGGCCTTGATCAAGATTTTCACCTCGGTGCTCGCCACCAGAGAGATCCTGAAGGATGGTGAGTAGCTAATATATTCGCCTCTTCAAGAATGGGAACACAGAAAGTCCAGGAAACTACAGACCACTGAGATTTGGAAGTTATTGCAGATAATTCTTTGGGACAGGATGTACACAAATCTGAAAAAGCATGGCCTAAATAGGGACTGTCAGCATTGTTTTCTGTGGATCAGTTCATGGAGTTACAACTTGATTTAATTTTTCAACGAGGTGACATAAGTGATCAATGACGATAGAGGAGTGGATTATGGTACATGGATTATAGTAAGATCCCTCATGGTAAGCTCATCCAGAAGATTATGATGCACGGCATCCACGTAATTCGTTTTTTTTTAGATTAGATTATTTACAGTGTGGAAACAGGCCCTTTGGCCCAACAAATCCACACCGACCCGCAACTCACGCATACCCCTACATTTACCCCTTACCTAACACTACAGGCAATTTAGCATGGACAATTCACCTGACCCACATATCTTTGGACTGTGGGAGGAAACCGGAGCACCCGGAGGAAACCCACACAGGCATGGGCAGAATGTGCAAACTCCACACAGTCAATCGCCTGAGGTGGGAATTGAACCCCCTCTGACGCTGTGAGGCAGAAGTGCTAATCACTGTGCCACCATGCCACCGTTTAGATTCAGAATTGGTTTGCCCATAGAAGGTCGTGGTTGAAGGTCATTTTTTTGGCTGGAGTTCCATGAGCATTGGTATTCCACAGGGATCTGGACTGGGGCCTCTGCTGTTTTTGATAAATATAAATGACGTAATACATTAAAGAGTGCCGTATGTTTGATTTTTTAATGTCATTATTCACCTATAAAACTTGGTTTGTTCGTTCCTTAGAGATGCAATGTATTTCTCAGATTCCTGAAACATTGTCTGTAGGCTTCTAGCACAAGTTCATATGCAGTTAAAATGGCTTTCTTCAATGCCTCATATGACTCAGATGCCTCCTCTGATAATGATGCAAATGTCTCACCAGCTCTACCTACCAACTTTGTTTGCATGAACAAAAACCATACGGTCGCTGGCCACTTAATTTGTCTAACCACCTTCTCAAATGAAATTAAAAAGTCTCTGCATTCTTCTAAAAAATTCAGCAATGTTTGAATTTATGTAAACGGATCCATATCAGGTATTTGTCTACGATCAGTTTGCTCATCAATATCCTTCTCACCAACCCCGCCTCTGCCTTCACCTCTATCCTTTTAAGCCAACTTTCGTGTTTAATTACTATCTTCTGAAGTTAAAACTGTCTCTCTTTACCTTTCTTTTGCTTTTAACTATAATTAAACTGTTTCAATCCCTTTGTGTTCAAACAGCTTCATCAGCAATCAAATCCTATTGATTGATTTTCAATTTATTTCAAAACGTTCTGATTACGTTTCCAGCAAATTTAAATGCTGAGCTATTGCTGTAATTAGCTCTCCTTTTCACACAGATGAAGGCAGCCACAACTCCAGATTGTCTGCCAATTCCAATGGCTTTGCCTCTCTCACTCTTTGCAAAACCCCAAAAGTCACTTCTTCCATCCCTGGAAAACTTTGCGACTGATAGAACCATTATTACACAAAGCACTGTTTAAACAAATTGAATTAAACACGCGGAACACTAACATCTACCACTCACCATCACTGAGTCCTACAACCATAAACCCAAATTGGAATTATTTGGATCATCACAACAAGTGCCCACAAATTGTTATGGACCAGGCAGACACTCTCAAAATATTTTAAGGTAGCCTAGACCCTTACTTATTCTTATTTTAAAGGCAGGTGTGAATTGGGTGTTCCAGATATGATGCAGCTTGTCAAACCATTCAGCTTTAAGCAAAACAGAATTTATTTAAATACTACAGTTAAAACACATACAAACCAAACCAGAATTTAGAATACTTAAATATTGGAAGAATTAGAGTCTAGATTAGAGTGGTGCTGGAAAAGCACAGCTCGTCAGGCAGCATCCGAGGAGCAGGAAAATCGATGTTTTGAACAAAATCCCTTCATCAGGAATGGAGGCATGGAGCCTCCAGGCTGAAGAGATAAACGGGAAGGGGATGGTGCTGGGGAGAAGGTCGAAAAGAGTACAGTCGGAGGATGTTGGTGGGGATGAAGGTGATAGGTCAGAGAGGAGGGTAGAGCAGATAGGTGGGAAGAGCTTCAGAGCAGAGAAGATGACCTCTGGGTTGCAGTGAGAGACAGACTCACTGAGATTCTTGAGCAGAGAGGAAGCGAAATTCTTCGAGGGAGGCATTGGAAAAAATAACCATTTCAATGTAGCAACTATTACTAATTAACTGTTCCAATGCAGTAACATCCCATAAACACCTCTTGGGAAACAAATAAATTTAAACAGGCAAGAGTGACGAACATCCAAAGCGAGATTACAGAAGAATGTCCGAAGAATTCTTCACGGAAGCTTACAACTCCCCTGGATTCTCACATCTTGTGACTGCTACAGCTAAAGTAAAAGCTAGAAAAAATCCTGAACTGGGAAAAGTATCCACTCCCCTTCCATTGTTAAATAGACTCTTCAGCATCTCTGCTTTTACATCCTCTTATTCAAACAAAATCAAGGACAAAATAGCACTTTTAAAGTGACAGTATCGTCACACTTCACGCAACATCCTTGGATGCATCTCATTTCATCCTGGTGTACTGACAACTCTAACTATCAACATCATTTGGACAGAGACACAGATTTCTCTTTAGATGGATGTGGAGAATTTGAGGACTGCAGATGCTGGAGATCAGAGTCAAAACGTTTGGGGCCAGAAAAGTGCAGCCAGTTAGGCAGCATATTGGGAGCAGGATAGTCAATGTTTCGAGCATTAGATCTTAATCACGCTGCCAAGAGGTCTGAGAGATAAATGAGGCTGGGGGTGGGGTGAAGATAGCAGGGAATGCGATTGGTAGATAGAGGTGAGGGGTGGTGGTGTGAGGTCAGAATGGAAAGTGGAGCAGATAGGCAGAAAGGGAGATGGACATGTATGGTGCCGAGATGGAGGTGTGAATCTGGGATAAGGTTGGGGAGGGGGGGGTGGCTGGAAGGGGAAATAATGAAACTGGTGAAATTGACCTTGCTCCACTGTTTCTCATCTTTTGTTTTGGGACCCTGAAACCACATGGGATCAATTTCAGTTTCACTAGTTTCCTCATCTCCACTCCCTCCCCACCTTCTTCCAGATCAAAACCTCCAATTCAGCACCACCCCCTTGAACTGTCTGACCTGTCCATCTCCTTTCCCACCAGACTGTTCCAACCTCCTCTCTGACCGAGCATCATCACACCCCACCTTCATCTACCTCTGCATTCCTTGCAACCTTCCCCCCACTGCCCCACTGCTCCATCCATGTCCATTTATTTCTCTGCCCCCTTCCACCACCACATACCCTTCCATTGTTAAACTAAACTCTTCAACAACACTGCCTTTACACCCTCACATTCAAAACAAAATCAAGGGCGTATTCCTGATGAACGGCTTATGTCCAAGACATTGACTCTCCTGCTCCTTAGATGTTGCCTTAATGGCTTTGTTTTTCGGGCGCCACATGCTTTGACTTAGATCAACATCGTCTGAACACAGCCAAATGGGACTAGCACAGTTTAGAAAACCCGGCGTTGGTCCTAAAAGCCCATTACCATGTTGTGTCACTTCTTTCTTATTCAGTTTGACCTCACTGACTCTATCATTCCCCGGGTCTGAGGTGAACTCCCCCTCAACGTATCTTCACGTAAACAGTTTGTTGACAAATATCGAAGCTGTGTTCTCACCGTTACTGCAACGATGACAAAACTAAACTCACTCTGCTTCAGTGAAAACCATGTAGAAGAGAGGAAGAACATCCCCCATATCTGGATTTAAGTATTGCGTGTGTGCAGAGGCAGGCTGCGAGCCAACTCCACCAGCAGAGTTGGTTCAACTGTCGCACCTCGAAAGTCCGTGTGAGCCCTCTGCTTACACGCTCGATCCAGCTCTAATTGGTCAATGAATCTGTCAATCCAGAGGTTGTGACGAATAGGATGTGTGGTCTTGTCTAGGTAACATCAATAGGAGGTGAACGTGGATAAAAAGCGAAGTCGCTGGAGAAACTTGCCATGTTTGGCAAAATCTGTGCAGTTAAAGCAGAAGTAACGTTCTGATTCAGTGACCCTTCGTCAGAACTGATAGTAGTTGGGGAAAAGTGCAGGGGCTGTCATGCTGCAATAGGTGGAAATGGAGCCCAGAAAGAGAGAGAAGAGCAGTCAGACAGGCAAAGTGGATGGATAATTGTGAGGCAAGGAGAAAGGGAAGCTGATCGTGAAGGTGAAAATGGGGTTGGCTGTGCCTGAAGCAGTCTATATCATGACAAGGTCCAGCGCTGTGGGTACAAAGTGTGGAAGAAGGTTCCTGAAGAAGGGCTTTGTCCAAAACTTGATTCTGCTGCTCCTCAGATGCTGCCTGACCTGCTGTATTATTTCCAAAACCACACTTTTTGACTTAATATGGAAGAAGGTGTTCAGAGTGTAAAATTGTTGAGCTCGATACTGAGTCCTGGAGGCTGCAGGGCCCACAAGTGGATATGAATTTGTTCTGTTATACAGTCATAGAGTCATAGAGATGAGCAGCATGGAAACAGACTCTTTGGTCCAACACATCCATGCCGACCACATATCCCAATCTAATGTAGACCCACCAGCCAGCACCTTGCCCATCTCCCTCCAAACCCTTCCTATTCATATACCCATCCAGAAGCCTTTTAAATGTTGCAATCATACTAGCCTCCAGCACTTACCTGGCTGCTCATTCCATACATGTATCACCCTCTGTGTGAAAACGTTGTCCCTTAGGTCTCTTTTATATATATCCCCTCTCTCCCTAAACGTATGCCCTCCAGTTGTTGACTCCCCTATTCCAGGGAAGAGACTTCATCTATTTATCCTATTCGTGCTCCTCACGATTTTATGAACCTTAATAAGGTCACCTCTCAGCCTCCGATGCTCCAGGGAAGACAGCTTCAACCTATTCAACCTCTCCTTACAATCCTCCAACCCGGAAACATCCTTGTAAATCTTTTCTGACTCCTTGCAAGTTTCACAACATCCTTCTGATAGAAAGGAGACCAGAATTGCATACAATATTCCAAAAGTGGCCGAGCCAATGTCCTGCACAGTGGCAACCTGATGTCACAACTCTGTATTTAATACTCTGACCAATGAAGAAAAGTAAACCAAACACCTTCTTCACTCGCCTGTCGACTTGCTGCTCCACTTTCAAGGAGCTATGAAATTGCCTTCCAAGGTCTCTTTGTTCAGCAATACTCCCGAGGACCTTAACATTAAGTGTTTAAGTACTGCAAAGATTTGCTTTCCTAAAATGTAGCATCTCGCATTTATCAAAATTAAACTCCACATGCCACTTCTCAGCCCATCGGCCCAGCTGATAAAGATCCCGTTGTAACCTGAGGTAACCTCTTCACTGTCCACTGCACCTCCAAATTTGGTGTGGTCTGCAAACTGACTAACTGTACCTCTTATGTTCACATCCAAATCACTTATATAAATTATGAAAAGTAGTGGAAGTAACACCGATCCTTCTGCAACTCCAATGGTCACAGGCCTCCAATCTGAAAAACAACCCTCCATCACTACCTTCTCTGTTCTACTTTTGAGCCAGATCTGTGACCACATGGCTAGTTATCCCTGTATTCCATGAGATATAACCTTGCTGAAGAGTCTCTCATGGGGAACCTTGCTGAACGCCTTACTGAAGTCCATATAGATCACATCCACCTCTCTGCCCTCATCAATTATTTTGTTACTTCTTCAAAACACCCAATCAAGTTTGTGACACATGATTTCTCATGCACAAAGCCATGCTGACTATCCCAAATCAGTTCTTGCCTTTCCTAATACGTGTAAATCCAGTCCCTCAAGATTCTTCCTATTTGTACTGGAGGTGGGACAAATGGAAGCCAATGATCCTTTGGGTGTCGATAGAAACCTTCAGGTATGGTATGGCACCTATTCTTCCCAAGACCACAAGAAACTACAGAGTGTCTTGAGCACAACCCACTCTGTCACAAATTAGCCTTCGAACAATTCACTCAAACTATATTTCCCACTGCCTCTGGAAAGAAGACAGCATAATCAAAAACCTCATCCACCCTCGTCCATCAGGCAGAAGATATAAACGCTTGCATATAGGTGTGAATAGATTCAAGAACAGTCTAAAGACCACTGTTGTTAGACTTCTAAATGCAACACTCAAATTTTAAATTTAATGTTGATCTCGTGCTCTGTTCACCTTCTCTCTTCAGCCACAACATTGTTTTCCTTGCTCTGTTCTGTTATTTTGCATGGTATTATCTGCCTTTACTACATGAAATCAAAACTTTTCACTATGCCTAAGTACAAACAATAATAAATTTAATCAAAAATGCTGTGGGATGGAAGTGAAGATTGCTAGAATCCTTGTTTTAGACAAAAAAGGGGTTCCTAATGCCCCAGTTAGGATTGACAAGCTGTTAGCCATGTCCAATTCCATGCACTTCTGACCTCACCACCACCCTTCTCTTCCCTCCACAACACGGTCCAAAGTCACACACATTACCAGAATATAGTCCAACAGGTTTATTTGAAATCACAGGGTTTTTTTTAGCACAGAGTCTTTCTCGGTTAACAGCCCTTGTAGACAGCACTTCTGCAAAGAGTAGTCTTCATTGTGCAGTCCTCACCAGTAAGTTGGAAGGTGGAACAAGAAGAGCAAGGCCGGGACAAGAATTCCCTATAGCTCAGCGAGAGAGCAGCGTGCTTCCCCTGTCACTTTAACAAGATTAAAACATTTTGTGCCGACAATCTGCTTGTCCTCTGGTATCAGTCACTCACCAATTATGGCATGACTAATGTGTTATACCTGAACTGATGCTTCTTTGGAAACTCAATAAACCACGAGAAAATTAATTGCAAATTATCGAGTGCCTATATTATGTAACTGTGTTCAGGCACATCAAAAAATTTAACAATAGTGAGTAATTTGGACAATTTGTGTTGGATATTGTGTTAGAAGATTAACATCTGTGATAGGTAAATCACTTGAGAAGATTCGGAGGGAAACGATATACATGCATTTGGAAAGAAAGGGGTTGATTAGGAATAGTCGACATGGATTTGTGCATGGTGATCATATCTCACAAAACTTTGAGTTCTTTGATGAACTGACCAGGAAGGTTTATGAGGGCAGGGCAGTAGACATGGGCCTTATTGAAATCCATATAAACTATGACCAGGTTCCACTGGTCGGCTGCTCTGGAAGGAAAGATTCCATGGAATCCAGAGGGTGCTGGCAAATCTGAGACATGATTGGCTCGAAGGTACGAAGCAGAGGATAATATTGGAAGGAAACTTGTTAGAGAAGGTCTGTGACGAGTGATGTACTCGGGGGTTGGTGCTGGGCCCATTGCTGTTTGTTATCTAAATCAATGATTTGGATGAGAATATTGAAAAAATGATTAGAATGTTTGCAGTAAAATAGGTGTTATCATGGAGAGTGAGTCCTGCTATCAGAAATTGCAGCAGGACTTTGATTAGCTGGGGAAGTGGGCCGGGGAATGGCAAATGGAGATTAATATAGACAAGTGTGAGGTCTTGCATTTTGGAAAATCAAATCAAGGTCGGAGTTTCATGTTAAATGAGTGTAGTGGAACCTTAGAGTTCAAGTGTATGGTTCTCTGAAAGTGAAATCATAGATAGGCAGGGCAGTGAAGAATGCTTTTGGCACACTGGCCTGCCTATCTATTCAGTCAGTATAGAAATTGGGAAGTTATGTTGCTGTTGTATAGAAGTTGGTGGGGCCACACTTAGGGCATTTTGGTTACGTTGCTGCAGCAAGTTTATTATGAAACTGGATGGAGGGTAGAAGAAATTTACAGGAATGTTGCCAGGACGCAAGGGACTGAGTTACGGGGAGATGTTGGATATGCTAGGATTTATTTCTTCAGAGTGGAGGAAACTAAAGGAGGATCTTACAGAAGTGAACAAGATCAGAGGCATGGAACTGGTCGGGCATCAGTTTAAGGTTAGAGGGGAAAGAATATTAGGGCACCTTGTATATACACAGAGGGTGGTATATATATGGAATGAGCTGCCAGCGGAAATGATTGATGCAGGAATATGAACACCAGTTAAAAGGCATTTGGACAAATACATGTCTCGGAAAGATTCAGAAGGATATGGGCCAAATGGGGTTAGTGTGGATGGACATTTTGGTCGGCATGGACAAATTTGCGCTGAAAGGCCTAACCCCGTGTTGTAGCACTCTATGATTCTGTTAATTGAGGCCTTTCTTGCCGTTGAGACCGACAAGTCACATTTGTCAAGCAAATTCTAGAGGCTGAGATGAGCTTATTGCAGTAAGTAGCAACAGAACTATTAACGGGATTATTGCTCATTATGGCGCTCATTATTACTTAATCTGACCTCAGAAATGCATAGAATCCCATTCTACCACCAAGTAGAAACAAGGCGCTGAAAATTCTCGACAAAAATGTTAGTGGGTGCCTCTGACAGCTACTCACTGCTTGCTTTTCCAACTATCTGTCTTGGATATCTGGCATCGACATTCGGGTGCATGCTCCATGGGCAACAGTCACATGCACCCCATGTCTATAGAAACTTGCATCCAACTTGGGCATTTGACACGCGCCAGCCTTTCTGCATCATCATGAACTGCAATAGCCTTATTAAAACATATGCCTAAACATTTGCTATTTACTAAAGTCCTCATTCTCAGAGGATGGTTCACGTGTGGAATGTCCTTCTTGAGGAAGTGGTGCATGTGGGCATAACTATAATGTTTAAAAGACATTCGGATAAGTACATGAAAAGGAAAGCTTTGGAGGAATATAGGCAGGGAGCGGGCAGGTGGGACTAGTTTAATTTGGGATTATCTTCATCATGGACTGGTTGGACTAAAAGGTATATTTCCATGCTGTATGACTGTGGAGTGCGAGAGAAAATTCTGGCTTTAAGAGTTGCTCCTTTATTGAGGTTTTTTCAATGTTGGAGCTGATTTCCTCAGTTTCTTGAAGCATTGCTATTTAATCATCTGTTGCATGGTTTTGGAGCATTGATTAAAAAGAAAGATCATGACAAGGGTACATTAAAACAAGAAGAGCAGGTCCCACATGGAAGGTGAAAAAGGAGCAGTGAAACTGCAAAGCTGACTGACCAGGCAGTGAACTTTCACAGCTAATCTCCTCTGCTGTTTGATTTCAAGTTTTGCAAGTCGAAGACTGAATAAGGGGAGGTAATGGCCTAGTGATATTATCACTGGGCTATTAATCCAGAGACTCAGTTAGCATTCTGGAGACGTGGGTTTGAACCCTGCCACGGCAGATGGTGGAATTTGATTTCACATTTTAAAACAAATCTGTTATTAAGAATCTCAGGATGACCAATCGTCAAAAAACCCATCTGATTCACTAATGTCCTTTATGGAAAGAAACTGCCATTTTTCCCTGGTCTGGTCTACATGTGACTCCAGACCCACAGTAATGTGGTTGATTCTGAACTGCCCTCTGGACAATTAGGGATGGGTAATAAATGCTAACCTAGCCAGCAACACCCTTATTCTGTGACTGAATATAAAATATTTGTCGAGATCTATGCTTTGAAATTGTAATATATATTTCCAAAGTTACCCAAGAGCAGCGTTTTTAGAGCAGCAAGACTGAACTATTTTGTGGGTCTATAGATATTTAAGCTGCAAAAATGACCTTAAGCACAGTGACATACTCTTTGGATCAGATGTGGAAGATTAAGGAGAATTTCAATGTTACTGATGATTATGACCGCAGTAAGTGTGTTTGATTGCAAATCCTATCAGATCGCATGGAGCAGTAGTTTGTGACATTGAAGAATTGACAACAGTTAACTGGTGTAATGGATGGTTGTTTCAGGAAGATAGAATATCTGCAGATACAATCAGGTAAATAGGTTACCTCTAGGAAAGGTAGGAGAGTTGAACAGGTACTGCAGGTGTCTTCTGTGCCTATTCACATCTTAAAGAAATATGCTGTTCTGGAAAACGCAGGGGGTGACAGACTGTCAGGGCAATGTAGCACTGACAACAAAATTTCTGGTACCGAGACTACCGCTATAGTAAGAGGTACTCCAGGCTGCAAGCAACCAATTGTTGTAAGGGACTCTCAATCAGAGGCACATTCTGTGGCCAGTAATGAGATATCAGAATGGTGTTGCCTCCCAGGTGCCAGCATCAATGGCGTCTTGGACAGGGTGGAGAACATTTTCAGAGGGGAGGGTGACCAGCAGGAGGTAATTGTTCACGTTAGTACCAACAACATAAGAAAGAGAAAAGAATGAGGCTCTGAGGAGAGAATATAGGTTATTAGGCAGGAGGTTAAAAAGTAGGTCCACAAGGGCAGCAATATTTGGATTATACCAGGTCCCATGCACAAGTGAGAGTAGGGAAATGCGGATAGAGCAGTAAAATGCGTAGCTGAGGAGCTGGTGCAGGGGAGAAGGATATATGTTTTTGGATCAATGGTATCTCTTCTGTGGTGAAGGTGATCTGCGTAAGAATGACAAGTTGCACCTGAATTGGAATGGGACAAATATACTGATGAGGAGATTTTCTAGAGCCATCCAAGATGATGTGATCTAGTTAGCAAGTGGGGTGGGACCTAGAGAGGGAGAGTGAGAAATGGGATCAGACGCAGGCTGGTACAATTGAGAAAAGGAACAAGGCAAATTGTCAAGTCATGCAGGAGGAAAGAGAGAACAAAGTAGGATTGATAACTTAAACTATTCGTTTCGATGCAAGAGGCCTGACATGTAAGGCTGATAAACTCAGGGCATGGTTAGGAACATGCGACTGAGATTTGATAGCAATTACAGAGACGTGGATTAGGAATGGACAGGGCTGGCAGCTTAATGTTTCAGGCATAGATGCTACAGGAAGGATGGAAAGGGCGGGCTGTTTAATCAGGGACAACATCATAGCTGTACTGAGGAAGGTCATTCTGGGAAGTGCATCTAGTGAAGTTATTTAGCCAGAACTGAGAAATCAGAAAGGGGTAATCACCTTGTTGGGATTGCACTATAGCCCTCACAACTGTCAGCAGGAAATTGAGAAAGAAAGTTTAAGGAGATCTCAGTTATCTGTAAAATTAATAGGGTGGTAATTGTAGGAATTAACTTTCCAAACATAAAATGGAACACATAGTATTAAGTGTTTGGCTGAAGAGAAATTTGATTAGCATGCGCAAGAAAATTTTTCTGATTCTGTATGAGGATGTACCTATATGTCCATATGAGGAACCGAATATGTGGCGCTGGAAAAGCACGACAGGTCAGGCGGTATCCAAGGAACAGGAGAGTAGGTGTTTCAGGCATAAGCCCTTCATTAGGAATTATGGGTTTGGGGGAGAGGAAGGGGCTAAGAGATAAATAGCAGTACAGGTGTGAGGTAACTGGGAAGGCAATGGGCACATTCCAGCGGGAGAAAAAAAGGTAGATGCAGGTGGATACAAGAGAAGGAGCTAAACATGACCTTCTCTTTGGGAAATAAAGCACGGCAAGTGACTGAGATATCATTGTAGGTGGGGGTGGGGTGACTTCGGGGCGATTGATCACAATTCCAGTAGTTTTAAAATAGTGATGGAAAAGGATAGGTCTGATCTGAAAATAAAAGTTCTAAATTGGAGGATGGCCAATTTTGACAGTTTTCAGCACAAGTTTTCAAAAGTTGATTGGGGACCGATATTCACAGGTAAAGGGATGGCTGGGACGTGGGAAGCGTTCAACAATGACATAACAAGAGTCTGTTCCTGTCAGTGTGAAGGGCAAGATGTAGACAATGCTGGGTGACCAGAGAAATTGATGTTCTCGTCAAGAAAAAGAAGAAAGGGATTGAGTGAATCCCTAGAGGATGAAAAGGCAATAAGAATATACTGAAGAAGGAAATAAGCAGGGCGAATATAGGACATGAAATAGCTTTGGCAAATGTGCTTAAGGAAAATCCAAAGTGTTTCTCCAAATACATTTAAGGATAAAACGGTAACAAGAGACAGAATACAGTTCCTTTCAAGATCAGCAAGGCTGCTGTGGAACTGCATCAGATGGCTGAGATACTAAATGAGTATTTTACATCAGTGTTTATTGTGGAGAAGGATATGGAAGCTCGAGAACTGAGGCGGGAATTGAACCCAGGTCTCTGTCACTGTGCCACCGTGCTGCCCACAATACTCACATAATGGGACTTTGATCAGATGGGCTGATGGTAAAGTCGTGAGGAATGTTGCTGAACTTAGAGACATTAGAGTGCGGTTTCATAGTTCCTTGAAAGTAGAGTTGCAAGTTAACAGGACAGTGAAGAAGGCATTTAGTGTGTTACCTTTATTGTTCAGTGCTTTGAGTTGGAAAAACATGTTGCTACTATAGAAGACATTATTAAGCCTACTCTTGGAATCGTGTGTTCAGTTATGGTCTCCAAGTTATACGAAAAAATTGCTGCTCGACTTAAGAATTTCCAAAAGTATTATTAAGGATGTTACTAGAGTTGGAGGTTTTGAACTACAGGGAGAGGCTGAAATGGACCACCAAGGTCCATTTCACCAGTTTCATTATTTCTCCTCCACCACCCCCACCACCCACCCACCCCACCTTATCTCTTATGGTTTCTGCGCACTGTATCACTATCTCTTCAACGAAAACAAACATGTGGCGATTGTATGACTTGTAATTTAGGAGTCTGAATTTATAATAAGAATTAATCTGCCATAATGCGTGTTCTGTAATAATGAAACTGCCATTAGCCTCAGTGTGACGTTTGTGATGAGTGGGCCAGTGTGAATATTTTCTGAGCTCAGTCACAAAGTTGTCACCTTGATGTTTCATTTATATTTTGCCAGTGACTGGGCGTTTCTTCTACAGCACGACTCACACAATATGCACAATTTGCCAGCATCGACTATTCCTGGAAAGTGGGTTAATGCACAAGATGCAGACAAAGAATTGGCAGTTAAAAGGGATAAATGGTCAAGTCATCTAGAGCCTACGTTGGATCACATAACACGCAATTGCTAATTGCATGAGACTCTTTTGTGAAAATATGAGTCGGCTCCTGGCGTTCAGTTGCACTGAGTACAGTGGCACCAGGATAATGCACATGCACTGACAAAATTTCACTGCAAGGTCTCCTTCAGGAATTACTTTAGCTCTACCCAAACATCTTTAGCTCTCCTCTTTTTTCATAGTATTATCGTGAGGCAAACAATAGCTCTAACTCTCACAGCAAGCATTCTTGTACAGTACATCCCCACAAGAGGTAACACAATAGTTATTCAGAGCCGTAGATGGGGGAAAGTATTGCAACACAAATATCAGTTCGAGTACCACTGCTGCCCACAACTTACACTGATCATTCCTGCATCAGCAAAGTCACCATTTTCCAAACTTTGTGAATGACAATCACTGATGCCAATGAAAATAGATGTAAATGGGAACTTGACAAGAGGACCAAAACAGAAGGAAATCCGCTGATGGAAATTAATGCAGAGAAATGTCTGGTGAGGAATATCATTTTCCACGAACCTAAAGGAGTGCATGTTCTGATCACATGCATGCAGTCACAAAATTAAGGCATTGTGTTGGAATTACAGGCGAAAACCCGGAAGTTCGGAAAGCATGTGGGTTAATAGAAGATGAGAATGAGGAAGTGGAAGGAGGAATAATCCTTATCAGCCTGTATTAAGGGCATCTCTGATGAATGAGAGACTTGGCCTGCAATGCTCCAGCCAGGAAAACATTTTAGTCTCGGAGAGAAATGTATCCACAGCTAGTAACTGGAGTATTGCAGGGGAGATAGATGGATAAAGAATGGAGAGAAGGATGGATGCCATCAAGACAGAAAGACGACAGAAATATTGGTTCAAATATTGGACTGACTAGGCAACCTGTACTGGAGGTATTCATAGAATTCAGAGATATTAGAGTGCGGTTTCATAGTTCCTTGAAAGTAGAGTTGCAAGTAAACAGGATAGAGAAGAAAACATTTAGTATGTTCCCTTTATTCTTCAGTGTTTTGAGTATACGAGTTGGAAAAACATGTTACTGCTATAAAAGACATTGTTAAACCTACTTTTGGAATAATGTGATCAGTTATGGTCTCCAAGCTATACGAAAAAATTGTTAGTCAACTTAAGAATTTCCAAAGGGAGTATTAATGATGTTACTAGAGTTGGAGGTTTTGAGCTATAGGGAGAGGCTGAATAGGCGGGGCCTTTTTTTCCCTGGAGCATCGGAGGCTGAGGTGACCTTAAAGAAGTTTATAAAGTCATGAAGGGCAAAGATAATGTGATTAGTCAAAGTATTTCCCTGACTAAGGGAATCCAAAACTGGTGTGATAAGATTTAGGTGAGACAGGAACATTTTAAGAGGGACCTAAGAGGCAATATTTTCATGCAGTGGGTAGTACATGTATGGAATGAGCTGCCAGCCGAAATTGTGGAAGCTGGCAAAATTACAACATTTAAATTGCATCTGGATGAGTATGTGATTAGGAAGGATTTAGAGGAATATGGGTTAAATGCTGGCAAATGCAACTGGATTAATTCAAGATATCTGCTTGGACCGAACAGCTCTGTTTCCTTGCTGTGCAATTCTATGACTCTATAAACATAGTTAAAATACTTTTATTATGACCAACTAAGTAGATGTTGACCCACATTAAGTCAGATGACAATAACTTAGAGAGAGAAAGTTTAAGGACCACCTTCAATAGGAGAATGAGCTGGAAAATCAGAAGGACTTAGAAAGGAATCTGGAAATGCAGTGACACAGGGGATTAAGACCAAAAGACATAGGAGTGGAAGTAAGGCCATTCGGCCCATCGAGTCCATTCCTCCATTTAATCATGGCTGATGGGCATTTCAACTCCACTTATCCGCATTCTCCCCATAGCCCTTAATTCCTTGTGACATCAAGAATTTATCAATCTCTTCCTGAAGACATTTAGCGTCCCGGACTCCACTGCACTCTGCAGCAATGAATTCCACAGGCTCACCACTCTCTGGCTGAAAAAATGTTTCTGTTGTGAATTGACCCCCTCTAATTCCACGGGTCCGAGTCTCCTCACCTAACGATAACAATTTCTTAGTGTCCACCTTTCCAAGCCATCTACTATCTCGTAATTGTTCCAAATTGCTCCAAATCGTCAGACTCATTATTGTTTCTGGCATTATTACCTGCCATTTCATATTTGACGTTAGTCTATACAATCTGTAATTTCTTTCAACTTCACATCAGCTGGTAGCATTTTGAAATAACTGCACAGAGGCTGTATCCTGTCAAAAAGTCATCCTTTAATCATATGTGGTCTGTATATGCATTCTGAAGAGCCAGTTCCGAGCCAGTCTCTAGAATCATGAGACTCTGTAAATCTCCTGTTTATCTCTATCAGTCTGGGCTCCCAAATGGGCCCAGGTTAACAGCATCAATGAAGAATCTCATAGTCAATGAGATTTACATGGCCCTCGTTCCTAACACTACACATTTACATCACAGCAGAACATCCAACAACTTCATGGAGATTTTAAAAAACAAGATTTACACCAGTCCAAGAAAGCAAAGGAATCAATGGATTGCTTTGGAACATTTTGAGTAGAAAACGAGAATATAAAATTAAAATAGTCAATTGATGATCAGATGATTTATTCTGAAAGCAAACCAGGAGGGAGGAAAAAATTTAAACAAATCAAATGTATGGAGTTTATACTCTGGTATCAGGCCCATATAGGCACTTGGATACAAGGGTCCAAGGGTAACAATGGAACGAATGACTGTTTCACCAATGATGAGCTGAGGCAGGGATGGATTTAGGAGTTGTTTTGCAGTTGGAAGCAATATTTCTTGGTGGTGATGTGAAAATGTTTTTGAATTGGTCACAGGCTCTATTATCAAGCCACAAACAAGCAGGGTTAATCCAGTATCAGAAACAGAAGCTGCTGGGAAAGCTCAGCAAATCTGGCAGCATTTGTGAAGAGAAATCAGAGATTCTGGACTGAAAAGTTAACACTGATTATTCTTCACAAATACTGTCAGACCTGCTGAGCCTTTACGGCAACTTTTGTTTTTGTTTCTGATATACAGCATCCACAGTCCTTCCTGTTTTCATCTAGAGTCAGTTCCCAATGAGCTCAATGGATTATGTGAGAGGCTCAAAGCTCTTTTCTATATAAGTACTGAGGATGTTGGCGCATCTACCTTGTCCGACACCATACCCAAGTGTTGGATCCCGCCTTCCAACAAGCCCACTGGTTGGATTTTGGATTCTCCATCAATACATTAGCTGATTTGTGGAAATAACAAGTAAAGAAAGGTGGTGATATCGGCCATCGGGGCAGAGTGAAATGAAAAGAATCTAAATATTATTGAAAGTACATTTATGATCAAAAGACACAGATGTTTTATACAGTATATTATTTAATCTTTATAATAGGAAAATTTCTTATTTCTTAAACTTTTTTGTCCAGATTTGTGGATCAGAGAATTCCATGAGGAAGAATGCACAGGAGCCCAATGTTGCTGTTCCAACTCTGGCCTGAAAGGAAACGATTATCCTTTCCTACTGTCTTTCTTTTTTGTACCTGCATTAATCACTGTGAAGTGATTACTTCAGATTAATATCATTTCCATGCATGTCTAATTTCTTTTTTGGTTATGCTTTTGTTGTTCAGCTTTCTACTGGCTGTTGCTCATTGCTAACACCACCTGACACTACTTTACTCTCCACTCTCTTTCATTTTGCTCCTCAGATGGCGTCATTCCTTGTCCATTAGAAAAGGAGTACCATCATGTTAAAAATCACACAACACTAGGTTATAGCCCAACAGGTTTATTTGGAAGCACTAGCTTTTGCAGCACTGCTCCTTCATCAGGTAGCTGTGGAGCAGGACCATAGCATATGCAATTTATAGCAAAAGAAATACAGTGTCATGCACCTGAAAACATATTTTGAACAAACCTAGATTTTTGTTAAGTCTTCCACCGCTAAATCCTCAACCTTTTTTTAAATCACCTTCTTGAGATAACTTATGGTTTTATAACAAAACGTGACAGCTCAGGTCAGACAATGCATTAAAGGTATGAAGTTATGGTCTGTCTGTATCCCAATATTGAGTCAGACTGGCTCTGTTTCTAAAGTGGAACTTACCAAGTATTAATTGTATTGACTGCCTGCAGGTTGTGCGTTTTTTGAGCAAACATATTTATCTGCAAGCATAATTCTGTGAATACAAATTTGCCCCATAGATTGGTATGCGTGTACATGTGCATGAGAGACAGTGAGTGCCTGAGTGCATGCGAGAGAGTGTGTGTTTGCGTGTATGAAAGACTGGTAAAGAGTGTGCGTGGCTGTGATGGAATATGAGCCTGTGAGAGGGTGTGTGCATGGATGTTAGCGTGAGTGAGTGTATGTGTATAGGTATGAGAGAGGGTCTGCATGAGTGAGTATACGTGTGTGAGCGTGTGTGCGCATGTTTGTGTGCATGTGTGTGTGACTGTATAGTGTAGTGGGGTCACCTGTAGGATGACATAAACCCAAGGTTCCCGCTGAGCCCATGCCCATAAATATCGAACTTGGCTGTCAGCCTTTGCTCAGTAAATTTCCATTGTTCCAAGGAGGACCAGTTCCACTGCAGAACACACCAGATGGCCTCATTCTTTGAATACTGCAATTTGCCATCCCACGTGGATGATGATGCCTTCCAGCGCAGCTCATCCACTTCCCACATCACCACCCTCGAAACCCACTCCTCCAACTGCAACAAGGACAGAAGCCCCTGATCCTCACCTTCCACCACACCAAACTCCGAATATATCACATCATCCTCCGCCATTTCCACCAGCTACAAATGGGACCCACCACCCTCGCGACTCCTATCCCGACACCTTCACCCTTCTGTGAAGACCACTCCCTTCTCAACTACCTCGTCAGGTCCATGCCGCCCACCACTAACCGTCCCATCCTGTCACCTTCCCCTGCCATGGCAGGAATTGCAAAGCTTGTGCCCACATCTACCCCTTCCAGCCCCCCCCACCTTGATCCAAGGCCCCAAAGGAACCATCAATGTTTCACCTGCACGTCCACACATGTCATTTCCTGTAGCCATTGCTCCCGATGCAGTCTCCTCAACATTGGGGAGACAGGATGCCTACTCGCAGAATGCTTCAGAGAACTTCTCAGGGACACCCACAACAACCAACCCCACCACACTGTGGCCGAGCACTTCAACTCCCCCTCCCACTGTGCCAAAGGCATGCAAGTCCTGGGCCACGTCCATCGCCACTCCCTTACCACTCAATGCCTGGAGGTAGAATGGTTCATCTTCCACCTGAGGACCCTTCAACCTCATGGCACTAATGTGGATTTCACCAGTTTCCTCATTTCTCCTCCACACGACCTTACACCAGTTTCAACCTTCCCGCTCAGCACCACCCTCATGCCCTGCCCCACCTGTCCATCTTCCTTCCTACCTATCCACTGTAAAAGCACCTCCAGTCATAGCACTCTCAGCTGCCTTATCGCCCCCCCAGCTCCACACCCTCCCATTTATTTCTCCACCCCCAGGGCTCCCAGCCTCATTCCTGATGAAGGGCTTTTGCCCAAAACTTCGATTTACCTGCTCCTCTGATGATACCTAGTCTGCTGTGCTTTTCCAGCACCACACTCCCGACTTTCTATTGATGCCTGTCCTGAAATCTGCCTTGAAGGCTGCTCACCGGAAGATGCAAGACCGAATTCCCTGACCACTGAAATGTTCTCGGTCTGGGAATGAACGCCCCTGCCTGGTGATTGTTGCACAATGTCCATTCATCCATTGTTGTAACATCTGCTTGGTCCGACCAATGAATCGTGCCTCGGGGTATTCTTGCCAGCAGCGTATGAGATAGACAATGCTGACCGAGCCACATGAGTACTTGCCGCGTACATCGTTAGTGGTGTCCCACAGATAATGGCGGTATCCATATTATCACTTTGACACGTCTTGCAGTGGTTGACATGACTATTTGTACAATGTTGTGATCGATCTTGTCCTGAAAGCCGGGCAGTTTGCTGTGAGCAATTGTCTGTTTAAAGTTTGGTGGTTGTTTAAAGGTGCGACGTGGAGGTCGCGATGTGGGGAAGGTCTTGGTGAGATGCTCATCGTCATTGATAATGTGTTGCAGGCTGTGACGAATATGGTGTAGTTTTTCGGCTCCAGGTAATTACTGGTCAACAAAGGAAACTCTATCAGTTGCAACGTTTCTGTCTCCTGAGGAGGTCATTACAGTTTCTTGCCATGGCACGTCGGAACTGGCATTTGATCAGTTGAGCATCGGACCCTCTTCTTATAAGGGCATACTTGAGCACCTTCAGGTATACGTCACGTTCCTCCACAACTGAACAGATCCTGTGGACGTGTAATGCTTGTCCATAGGGGATGGTTGTTTTAATATGTTCTGGGTGGAAGCTAGAGAAGGGTAGCATTGTGAGGTTATCTGTGGCTGTACAGTAGAGTGGGGTACTGATATACTGATACTGATGAAGATGCATGTGTCCGAGAATGAAACCGATACTAAAGAATAGTTTATCGTCAGTCTGATGGTGGGATGTAAACCGTTAAAATCGCAGTGTATTTTGTTTCTGAGTCCCCGCCGTGGGTCCAGAGGAAGAAAATGTTGTCAATATATCGTGTTTATTGTGTTTTTTGGAGGTCCTGTGCAGCTGATAAAGTTTATGGCCTTAAATTTTGTCCTTAAACATTTAGACTAAAATGTAATTTTGAATTATCTAACACATTTGATGCACACTAGAAATTGGTTTAGCAGGAAAGATAAGATAAATAAGAACAGTTGCTTTCACATCAACGAAGCTATATGAACAAGACACTGCGTGATAACATGCACGGCTGTTCCTTTGTGACAGTAATGATCAATGTTTACTTCTGACCACGGAATGATACTCAGTACTAATTAACTTCAGTCCCGAATTATTGTCCTTCACTGTTATCTATCTCGTTCAGAACATGCAATGCTTTCGTTAACATTTCTGTGTTTGTGACAATGCAGCCTTTGTAAAGTGGTGTATAATGATAGTTTGTTTGTGATAGGAGAACGGAGTAGCTAGCCAAGGCGCTTGAAAGAAGAGGGATTTCTACTGTCCTGGACTAAGACAATCCTGTTAGTTTGACTTATGGTTATCATTGTTATGCTTTAATAGTTATGCTATTAGTGAATGTAGGACATGATTAAAATTAAACTAACTGTCTGTAAGAGGGTTTTTTTCTTCCAGACCACCAAAGAGTACAATCTCTGGGATGAACCATAAGAGAGGCCTACAGGATGAATTCTTAAGGAATTCCCTAGGCTGTCTCAAATCTGGACTTTAACAATTTGGCACTGCGAGCAGGGTTCCAACAAGGGATACGTTTGAGTGAAACTGGAAAAGAGGAGTTTCACTTAAGGGTCAGACTCGAGACCAACAGGCACATGTGGTAAGGTTATACCTTGACTGCTCTCGGTGTGCATCCTTGTGATGTTTCACCCATTTCACTGTCACAGTACCCTGACAGAACCCGAAATGAGATTGTTTAAATAGGTACTAAAATCAGAAACTGTCAGTGTTTTAGAATGTCTAGAATGTTTTGCAGAAATAATTAGTCTTGTTATGTTGTAAAACGTTCAGGTGTGTGCGAGAGAGAGAGAGAGGGAATAAGCGAGTGAGACACACAGAGATTCATCCCTGCAGCTTGCAGAAATCTTATCCCTTTGAAATTCTGTTTGGATGCACGTTTGCTTGTTGGTGAGCGAATGTTTCTGTTTTGTTTTGGTGTTTTGTGTTTTGTGGGGTTGGACCCCCTGTTGTAATTGGGGTTGGAGCCCCTGTAGACCAGTAGTTTGTGAAGGTGTAAAGTAAGTAGGATAAATATGGGTACTTCCTTAGATAAGAAAAATCTACAGAATAAGGATTGGCCTCAAGAAGGAACACATGATTTAAATCTACTCATTAAAATTTACAAGAGATTTGGCAAAAAAGAAATAGAAGTAAGCAGAAAGAAGCCATATTAGTGTGGGAAAAGGTAGCTAAGGAAAAATGGGAAAAATCCATGCAATCATCATGGAGACAAAACTGCATTAAATGGAGTATTAGTCTATTAACTGAGGAAGGATCTGAACTAAATTGGACAGGATTAAAATGCAAATGTGAAGCACATGATTTAGAAATAGAATTCGAATTGGCTTGGGAGAAAATTAAAAAAAGGACAAATACTGTTCCTTATACCACACCCTTTCCTCTCCCAAAGAGCAATTACTAAAGAATCCTGATCCATCTGCAGATGAGAAATGGGACACTGATTCGGAGGAGGAAATTTTTATGCCTTCTGTCCTGTGAGCCGACCTCCTTCAATTCCTCTGTCAAAACTCACCAACAGTACGGTCAAGGCAAACACATTTCATAAAACAAAAAGTCGCCAGACTCCCCTCCCTACTCTGATGACAAATGTGCCAAGGCCCATGCTCTTCCCCCAACTGTTCAACTAAATACTGATTCAGCTTACCACTAACCAGTAGCCCACCGCACTTGGAGTCAATTAAAATTAAAATGTGGAGGGGCAACTGAAGGAACTCCTTTGATTTCCACTACCCCATACTAATAAATCCCAAAGACATTTCAATTCTTCAATCAAAGTTTCGGGATCTTAATATCAGTCCTTGCACTCACTCTGATGGCGAAGTGCCAAAGCGAATTTCCAGAATAGAAGAGTTCCTATACCACGGGCCCTGAATCCGGGACAAACCCAATTTGTGGATCTTTATCAACCATGGAAACCTCATGAAATCTCAAGCATTATCAGTAAGGCTCCAGATAATAGAAAGAATCCTGAGGGATTTGTTAATAACATTAATAGGACTAGGAGCACTGAAAAATGTGCTGAGTTCTTAGAAATTTTGTAAGGTAATAATCGCACCCAGCTTGTAGTCCGGCACCAGGCCGAACCTAACCATCAGATTGGATTATTACCTGTCTGCATCTAGCAGTGCATCGTGCAGTTGATGTGGGTAAAGTATTGGGCGAAGGGGCTGAGGAGTTCCTTACCTGTTTTGAGGAATGCTATGGCGCTTACTCTGGTGACACTAACTACCCACAAGGGTTATCACCCCAGTTTAATGCCCTGTGTATGACTGTCTTACCTGATCATGTACAAAAACCCACAACGTCCACTGGCAAGATGCTGAGGTTGCACAATTCAGTCGAGAGGTTTGTTACTTCTGGGAACTAAAGGGTCCCAACAGTAAGGCTACCATCGGCAAGATCAAGACAGAACTTGCCCAGACTACATGGGCTAAACCTAAACCCAGGATTCAAAATAGACCTTTCCACCCGCAAGATCAGTCAGGCGATCAAATGGAACCCTCATACTGTCATCCAGTATGGAAGGACGTTAGAATTGGTACTGTGTATTCACAACATCCCAATGGACCTTGGGATCATCTTATGTATATTCCTCAGCAATCCATGATGCCCCTTACTCCGTATACATCCTCTCACTACTCTTCACTGACTCCACCATCCCCCAGAGTTCCCCAATAATCACACGTTTGTTTCAATTGTAATCAATCTGGACATTGGTCCAAGAACTGCACTTTCCCAAAGCAGCCCTCCGTTGATCGCCAGAGTAGAAGCAGCTGGCAACCCCTTGGCTCCCTCCGCAGGGACCTCAGCAGGATGCCCCTTTTATCACGCAAAACCCTTTTCCATCCTTGACACCTGTTGACAGCTGTTCTCTCCCAGCAACATTGCTCCTTTTGGTTCCCTGTTGAATTTTATTCTACTTTGCTTGACCCTATTGCTCAGGGTATGGCTTCCTGCACTCAGATTCTCCCGACCATCCATACTATGGTAGTGGCTGCCTCTAGTATAACTTCACATCAAAATGTACAAATCTGTACCCTGCATTCTGTGGTATTCTTGCTTACCACTAAATGTACACCGCTATGAAAACAACCCTCCATCACCACCCTCTGTCTTCTACCTTTGCGGCTGCTTAGAAAGCAGCTTTTGAACAGAAAGACATGGTTAGTCAAATGATGAATAGGAAATCAAAGGGAGACTCTTATACTTCCTCTGCTGACACACAACCATGCCTGACCGAAAGTAAATATGGAACCATCAGGCAGATGCCTCTGATGAGGAAAGACAAAGATGGATGAACCATAGTTGTCATTTAAACTTTTAAAATAAACTTTTGGTTATGCCAGTCGGACACACATGTCTGCCAGACGCATTTTTCGCTATTCTAGTTGATTATGTTTATATGCACACGCAAGTCAGAAAGGAGAGAATGGTGGACAGAATTCTCCAAACTTGGTGGAATCCCCATCTGCAAGAAAGAGCAAAACAAGCGACTGCAAATTGCCTAATTTGTCAAATAAATAATCCCGTGAAAGAAGTAAGGTGTCCACCAGGTGAAACTAGGTAAGAAAAATGACTGCAGATGCTGGAAACCAGTGTCTAGATTAGATGGTGCTGGAAAAGCACAGCAATTCAGGCATCATCGGAGGAGCAGTAAAATCGATGTTTCGGGCAAAAGCCCTTCATCAGGAATACAGGCAGAGAGCCTGAAGGGTAGAGAGATAAGTGAGAGGAGGGTGGGAGTGTGGAGAAAGTAGCATAGAGTACAATAGGTGAGAGGTGGAGGGGATGTAGGTGATAGTTTGGGGGAGGGTGGAGTGGATAGGTGGAGAAGAAGATAGGCAGGTATGACAAGTCATGGGGACAGTGCTGAGCTGCAAGTTTGGAACTGGGGTGAGGTGGGGGAAAGGAAAATGAGGAAAGTGTTGAAGTCCACATTGATGCCCTGGGGTTGAAGTGTTCTGAAGTGGTAGATGAGGCATTCTTCCCCCAGGCGTCTGGTGGTGAAGGAGCGGCAGTGAAGGAGGCCCAGGACCTCCATGTCCTCGGCAGAGTGGAAGGGAGAGTCGAAATGTTGGGCCACAGGGCAGTGTAGTTGATTTGTGCGGGTGTACCAGAGATGTTCCATAAAGCACTCTGCAAGGAGGTGTCCAGTCTCCTTAATGTAGAGGGGACCGCAATGGGAGCCACAGATATAATAAATGATATTGGTGGATGCGCAGGTAAAACTTTTATGGATGTGGAAGGCTCCTTAAGGGCCATGTTGAATGGAGGTGAGGCAGGAGGTGTGGGCGCAGGTTTTGCAATTCCTGCGGTGGCAGGAAAACGTGCCAGGATGGGAGGGTGGGTTGTAGGGGGATGTGGACCTGACCAGATAGTCATGGCGAGAACGGTCTTTGCGGAAGGTGGAAAGAGGTGGGGAGGGAAATATATCCCTGATGGTGGGGTCTGTTTGAAAGTGGCAGAAATGTCGGCTGATGATTTGGTTTATGCAAAGGTTGGTAAGGTGGAAGGTGAGCAGCAGGGACGTTCTGTCCTTGTAATGGTTGGAGAGGTGGGGTCTCAGGGTGAAAATGCGGGATGTGGACAAGATGCACTGGAGGGCATATTTAACCACGTGGGAAGGGACATTGCAGTCTTTAAAGAAGGAGGCCATTTGGTGTGTTCTGTGGTGGAACTTGTCCCCCTGGGAGCAGGTACGGCGGAGGCAGAAGAATTGGGAATATGTGATGGCATTTTTGCAGGAGGTAGGGTGGGAAGAGGTGTAATCCAGGCAGCTGTGGGAGTCGGTGTAAAAATGCCTGTGTCAAGTCGGTCATCATTAATGGAGATGGAGAGGTCCAGGAAGGGTAGGGAGGTGTCAGAGATGGTCCAGGTAAATTTAAGGTCAGGATGGAATATATTGGCGAAGTTGATGAATTGCTCAACCTCCTCGCGGGAGCAAGAGGTGGCGCCAATGCAACTTCAACAGTTTCCTCATTTCCCCTTCCCCACCTCACCCCAGTTCCAAACGTCCAGCTCATTACTGCCCCAATGACTTAACCTACCTGCCTATCTTCTTTTCCACCTATCCACTCCCCCTCCTCCATAACCTATCACCTTCATCCCCTCCCCCACTCACCTATTGTACTCTATGCTACTTCCTCCCCACCCCCACCCTCCTCTCACTTATCTCTCCACCCTTCAGGCTCTCTGCCTGTATTCCTGATGAAGGGCTTTTGCCCGAAATGTCGATTTTACTGCCCACCTGGTGAAACTCCCTTGCCAAGTGCACCTTTTGATACTATGTAGTTACATTTTATAGAGTTAACTAAATGCCATGGTTATAAGTATTGAATAGTGATAATCGATGTACTTAGTAAATGGATTGAAGCTTATCCCTGAAATGACTGCTAAGCAACAACTACTTGTAAAATTATACTGAGGGAAATCATACCCAGATGGTGTCTTCTGATAATGGCCCCCATTTCTGTGCGGAGCTAAACCAAGCACTATGTAAGAGCTTAAATATGAATCAAAATTCCATTGTGCCAACCATTCCCAAGCTGCGGGAATTGCTGAAAGAGCCAATGGTATCTTAAAAGGTCAGCTGAGCAAGTTGGCAGAAGATACAGGTCTTAATTGATTCAATTGCCCTTTTTAATATAAGAACCATAACACAGAAAAAGATGGGATTCCTGGTGGCGGAACTGATAGATGGAAATCCTCTGAGGACTCCCTGGTCTGCACCGTTAACTGCCCAACATCCTGTTGATGTGCATGCCATGGCAGAAGAGAAGCACAGGTACCTGATTATGTGAAGCAACGCATTGCAGTCTTATCATTAACAAGTCAAAGAATTCTATCGAACATCAAAGAAAGAAAAAGTAATAGCTCCAACGTTAAAAATACATTTACCCTGATGACTATGTACTATTGGAAGACTTTAATTGTGAAAAACTTGGGCCCCTACTGGAAAGGTCCTTATCAAATTCCTTTGACAACTGAAACTGCAGTAAATGTGGAAGGATGTTCAATATGGTCTACAAAGGTCATTGCACGCTTGTGATCTCCCTCACAGTATTAATGTTAGTACTGATACAGGCATCCGATGAAAACCCAACCCAAGTACATGCATCCAGATGTAACCAACACATCTGTGATGTGTCAGACCGGCCAAAACTCCAATGTGCCTATGTAACTGAAGCCTGCACTAATATAATTGGAAATTATGAATTCAGCTGCCTAGCTGAAACCCATTTAAACTACACACATTGCTCGTCCAAACGTCACCCTTGATCTTACTGTCATCCGCACAACACTCTTATGCCAGTCATCATGAGCTGGCACAATTCCATAATCTCATCCGCTCTGTCAACTGAAAACTGTTCTTTTGAAATGTATGTCTGTTCCCCTCTCAAAATGAACTGTACAGATTGCAGTATTGAGCACATTGTAGCAAAATAACGAAACATTAAGTCAGCTATTGCAATGAGACTGACCATCTGTACATTATCGAAGGAATCGTCTCCTATTTGACCTAGCACCACTGACAGAAATATCTTCACATGTTTCTTGTATTCAGTACCTACTATAATCAACAAGGCAAGCTGGAAAACTGAAGTAAGTCTAAAAATACTAAGAATGCCCAATCCTCCTCCTGTTACTAATGGTTGCTTTATTCAAGCTAAGCCCCCTGATCCATGTGTATCATCCTCAAGTACAGTGTGTAAATAGGATTCACTTATGCAGTCCCTCATTTGTGATGGAAAAACCTATTCGGAAGAATAAGCTCATTGCTGTATGAAGTGCACTAACAAACCTGAAGGATTCAACATTAACGTTGTTCCGCTGTTAAAATGGTGCACTGAAAGGCTTTCCAGGATCAACAATATGGGGCAAGTGGAACAAAAGCTGTGTAAAATATTATCAATGACACTGTTCGTACTCCTACTTTCCATCCATTAATGCACTTGGACAACCAAACATTTCATAGCACCCATTGTTTACAACATTCAGCTCTCGCTCTAAGTGGACTAGTCATTCCCTCACAGAAGTGCGCCCTTGAAACTCCTTTTGGCCTTCATTGGCAATACGAAAACCAAGCTTACCCATATCTGCCCAATGACTCTACGGACGTTGTGACCTAGTACACACCTTCCCACTTTTTACCCTCCACCATGAAGTGCCTGAAGTAGTTGATGAATGGAATGCTCACCAACATGGGAATCAGTACAGAACAAAAATAGAGGAAAAACAAAACGAGATTTACACAACTTCTTCCATCAACAAACCTGGTGGTCCAAGTTGCTGTGAGATCTTATTCCTGGCTAGAGTATTGAGATGGCCATTGATGAGATAAGTGACCTTGCGTATGACAGCTAAAACCTTGTCAACTCAACCATTCACGTTCTGAAGCTGGTGAACAAAGAGTTAGAGGAGTCCGGATAATGACGCTTCAGAATGGTCTAGTGCTAGATTTCGTCCTTGCTAAAGAAGGAGGCACTTGTTCAGTCATTGACTCGCAATGTTGCACCTACATCGATGATTTCTCGAAAGATATTTAGAAAAACACAGAAGTTATCAACGAAATGTGTAAAGTCACAGGGAAGATACCTGCCCCACTGTCGCTAGATTCATGTGGAGGGAGTGTTACTTGCTGACTGCAGTCGCTGTGCAGATGGATCATGTGTGACCCAATGATAGTCCATGGTCTCATCCTAGGAATATATATTGTCATCCGCTTATACATGAAATGGACTGTATATTGCTTTTCGCCTAAGCCAAAGAGGAATGTGGTTAATCAACCCTTGTCTACTTCTCTACCTCCCTGCTCGAACTTCCATGCTGAAATCCAGTAATTTTCAGATTCTGCTCCTTCGGATGATGATTCGCTGGAGGAAGCTTGACTTATTAAGAATACAAATCGACTAAATAGCCTTCAATGTTGTCCTTAAACATTTAAACTAAAATATAATTTTGAATTATAGAAAACATTTGATGCATATTAGAAAACGATATGGCAGGAAAGATAAGGTAAATAAGAACATTTGCCTTAACATCAGCGAATCTGTATGAACAAGACAACGAATGATAACATTCATGGCTGTTCCATTTTGAAATTACTAATTAATGTTTAACTCTGACTGGGGAGCGAAACTCAATATCAATTAACTTCTGTCCCGAATTATTATCTGTCTAGTTCAGAACATGCAGTGCTTTCGTTACCTTTTGTGTTTGTGACAATACAGCCTTTGCCAAGTTGTGCATGAAGATAGTTTGTTTGTGATAGTACAACGATGTAGCTGACCAGGGTTCTTGAAAGAAGAGTGATTTCTACTTTCCTGGATTATTAAAATCCAGTTAGCTTAATTTATAGGTATCAGTGTTATGCTGTAACAGTGATGCTATTAGTAAATGAAAGGCATGATTAACATTTAACTAAACTGTCTGTAAGAGTTTTTTTTCATTCCAGACCATCAAATAGTATGATCTCCAGAACTAACCATAAGAGAGACGTACAGATTCTGTTCTTCAGGAATTCCCTGGATCGTCTCAAATCTGTACTCTAACACAGCAGCAATTTTTTTTCGAACTTGTGCATGAGAATCTTGGCAAATTGGGGTGCAAAAAGGTCCCAATGGCTGTTCCGTGTGTCTGGATGAAGAATTGGTTGTCAAAGATGAAAACGTGTGGGCGAGGTTGAAGTGGAATGTTTGTAGGATGGTGCTCAGAGATTGACAGTTTTTGGTATTGAGTACTGAGGTTGTTGCCAAGATGCTGTCATTATGAGGGATGCTGGTGTACAGTGCTTAAACGTCTATTGTGATGAAGAGTGTGCTCGGTTTGACTAGTCTGTAGGTGCTGAGTTGCTGTAAGAAATCTGTAGTGTTGTGATAGAAGCTGGGGTCCCCTGTACAATGGGTTTCAAGATGCCTTTGACATAGCCAGGGAAGTTGTCACGCAGGGTCCCATTGCCTGATACGATGGGATGTCCAGGTGGCAGTAAAAGTCACTTACGTGAGAAGTATGTGGGATGACAACACTTATGGAAATCTGAAGGACTGGATCAAAAGTCTTGATCAATGTTTTCCGCAATGTGTTCAACCCTAGAAGACGTTCTGAGTTTTGCATATTAATGAACTGAAACCTGCAACCTATTCTAAAAGATGAAAGACTTAAAAATAATCCAGGTTTATTCAATAATTATTTAAGTGGCATGACACTGTATTCTTTTGCTATAAATTCTGTGCCTTATGCTTTACAAACACATGATGAAGGGGCAGTGCTCCAGAAGCTAGTGTTGCCAAATAGACCTGTTGGATTATAACCTGGCTTTTAGTGATTTACTTTTAACTTTTTCTACTCTAGTCTAAAACAGGCACCTCCACATCATGTCATCATATTGCTACTTTTCCTTCTCCTTTCCCTCCAATCCTCACTTGGACTCCTCATTCCATCATCTGCTGCATTAAATGTTGTGTCTCAGTTATATGGATGCATTCACCAATTGAATTATTTTTATTACAGAATATTTCACTGCATACTTGAACTGGTAGCTGATATTTTTCTGTGCCACCACGGAAATAAGTGCATTTGTGCAGCAACTTAAGTTCAGCAGCATATATGCGATTTGTACAAAGAGTTGCAAAGCAGTGTAATCCAAGGTATAACCAACATTAAAGAAAAGTAAAATACGCCCAAACCAGAGAAGTATGAAGTTGGCAGATATGGCAAAGTGTACAACCATAGTTTACTTTCTACTCTCTACCTGTGGGTCATTCTGTGTTTCTCTGACCTCTCAGTCCCTCACGCATCTTTATAGTTTCAAAGCAATGTCTGAAAATCAGGCCATTGATAAAATGAATCAAAGTGAACGGGAGAAGTGGTGTTAAAATGTTCAAAATATTTAAAACTTGCCCACCAACGATCTTTAAAATAACCGTATCTTGTACGACAGTACCATTGAACATTGTTGACCATTTTTCCAAGTTTATATCGAAAGTAGTTTGGATTGTTCTTTAAAGAAAAGAAAATGCAGATTGTTACTAGCATCATCATTGCAGTTTGGCGAAATATGACAGTAATAACAATGAACAGTAGATCAGAAGTTGCCATGGCCACAAGGTAGTGTGTGCTGCATTTAGAAAGACCACGCTTGCCTCAAGCTAGGATTACAATCACCACCAGACTAACTGTGAGAGACAAGGAAAAAAAGAGACTTGAAGTTACTGGCCAAACATTCACTGTACCTGAGCCCAGATTGTGAGGTTGGATTCTAGAACAAAGATAATTGTTGTTCCATGTCTTATGAAGTTTGAAGCATCTAAACCACAGTAGCAAACTCTCCTATAAATGAATCATTTGCATTTTTCAAAGACGTAGGGAAGAACATGAGCAGCAGATTGAGTACATGACTATGTTTTTGTGACCAATGTTTTATTGCGGTTGTCAGCAGTTGATTTTGTCTGCTTTATAGGTTTCACCTGAAATGTTGACTTCTCCACCTCCTGGTGCTACCTGGCTTGCTGGGTTCTTCCAGCTTCCTGTCTGTCTACTATGTTTTCCAGTATTTGCAGTTTTTTATTGTCTCTGAAGGGATACTCTAGCCTTTCTGAGTAACCTAAAGATGACAGCGTTCACACAAAGATGACTGGGATGAATAGAACAAAGAATGGGAGGCACCGAAAATGGACATTGATTGCAACATTTTTGTATATGGTCTTGGACTCTCCAAGTTCTAATTACTTACAGAATTGTACATCTATAGCATATGAACGACAGTACATAGCATTAAATCACCCCACAGTGTGCAAGAATGGATGTCCTCCACAATATGGATGAACAAATGATCGGGCATTGAGTTCCTCCCTCATTCACCAGATTGAATATTCTGACAATCTGAATCGTGATGGTGTTCAGGAGTGATTTAATTATGATTATATGTATTTAAATAGAGTGAAAAGCTTTGTTTATGAGACGTATAGACAGTTCTTAGTAAACAAGGATGTGCAGCTAAAAAACAAACTTAGACAGAGGTATTCAGATTACATTGCACAGAGCATGCATTAGGCAACGTCAATATTAACAACATCAGTACTTTTTGAGACTAGAGGGTGCATTCAATAGTCTAATAATGACTGAGAAAAAGCTGTGTCTGAAACTGCTCATGCATGTGTTCGGGCTTTGTATCTTCTTCCTGATGGAAGAGGTGGTAGGAAATCATTACTATGGTGCGATGGTTCCTTGATAATGTTACTGTAGCAGCAAGCCATGTAAATGGAATCCATGGATGGAATGTTGGCTTCTGTGATGGCCTTGGCTATGCACACAACTTTCACTAGTTTCTTATGGTCCTGGGTGGATCAGTTGACATTCTAGACAGTTATGGGCCAGGTAGTATGTGTTCAACGGTGCATCTATAGTAGTTACTGAGGATCCTTATGAACATGACAAACTTCACAAGCTTCCTGAGGAAGAAGAGGCGTTGTTGTGCCTTCTTAAATCCAATCATCATGCCCCAGATTGGATATCCACCCATGAAGAAGTTAAATATATGGCAAAGACCACACCCCTCCCCCTCCCACCCCCTCCCCCAACCCACCTGTCCAAGACTGTTCACCATGGCCCTCACTCAAATCAAATCTGAATCGATGCAAAAATTGTCAATACAACTTTCTCGTTTAAAAATCAGACACTTTATCTGGGATGAAGCAAAGTTTCCTGATAGATGTCCAAGCTCCTCTCTGAGGTCGTCTCTGTGTGAGTGGAAATTCTGCTACCAGATTTGAAATACATGCTGAGGCAGAGTATCCCCATAGTTTAACCAGCTCTCCCAATGAAAATCACCAGAATTGTCCCATAGCTTGTTCTAGGAGACTCAAACATTGTATTGTGCTCGACAACAGAGACAACCTCTCTGGATCCTGGCCAGTGCTAAAGATTAGGGGAGATGTTGGCCTAATGACCTTGTCACTAGACTATTAATTCAGAGACGAGAGTGTGTTGCTGGAAAAGCTCACCTGGTCAGTTAGTATCCGAGGAGCAGGAAAATCGACATTTCGGGCCAGAGCCCTTCATCAGGAATGTTAATACAGTGACTTGGATAATGTTCTGGGAGCTGGTATCCACGTCCTCAATCCAAGTGATGGAATTTTAATTCAATAATAATCTGGAATTCTGATGTTCAATGATGACGATTAAACTGTTCTCAGTTGATATCAACTCATAGCATTACAGAGACATACAGCACGGAAACAGACCATTTCGTCCAAACAGTCCAGTAAGGATATCACTGGATATCCTTACCTGATCTATTCCCATTTGCCAGTACTTGGCCCATTGCCCTTTAAACCTTTTCTATTCCAGCCACCCATCCAGATGCCGTTTAAATGTTGCAATTGTACGAAACTCCATCACTTCCTCTGGCAGCTCATTTCATACATGCAACATCCTCTGCATGGAAAAAAATGCCCCTAAGGTCCCTTTAAGAACTTTCCCCTCTCATGCTAAACCTGTGCCCGCTAGTTCTGGGCTCATCCACCCCTCATCATTTTATAATCCTCTATAAGGTCACCCCTCAGCCCCCGACACTTCAGGGAAAACAGCCCCAGCCTATTCAGCCTCTCTTTATAGCTCAAATCCTCTAACCATGGCAACATCCTTGTAAAACCTTTCTGAGCCCTTTCAAGTCCACAACATACTTCCAATAGGAAGGAGACCACAATTACTCAAACTATTCCAAAAGTGGCCGAACCAGCATCCTGTACACCCGCAATATGACCTCCCAACTCCGTACTCAATACTCTGACCAATAAAGAAAAGCACACCTAATGCCCCATCTCATTCACTAATATCATTTAGGAGAGGTAATCTGTCATCCTTCCCTGTTGTGGCTTCACGTGATTCAGGGCCCACAACCTGGTTGACTCTTTGGGATATGTGGGGAGCATTCCAGCCCTCACCTGAGCAATGCTTTCAGGATGGTGGACATGGATCAGAGAGGCTGGCAGGGAGCTCATTGCTACAGTAATCAGAGTCTGACATACTCCTGTGGCCACAACACTTATATAGCTGGACCAGTCATTTTCTTGTCAATGACCCAGCATGTTGATAGCCGTGCATTCAGTGATGGTAATGTCATAGTAAGCCTTTGCAAGATGGACTGTTTCCAAAAATTGAGAATTTACCTTTGTGTCATGCTTGTGGGATGTGAATGCTACTTGTCAATTATCAGACCAAATGGTATCTTGCTGTATTTGCTCACAGGTCTTTTCATTACCTAAGGAGTTGTAAATGATACTGAACATGGTGCAATCATGACCAAACATATTTAATTTCAAAATTATGATGCGGGTGGGTGGGGGTGGGGGCGGGAAGGACAGTGATAAGGCACCTGCAGATTTTAGGACCAATATACATTTGTGAAGAATTCCTGTAGAGATGCATGATGGTTGAGATGATTGACCTCCAGCAGCCACAACCATCTTCACCTTTAGACAGGATGAAACCAAAGACAGTTGTAATCTCATTGAGCCCAATTTTTCTAGGGGTCCTTATTGTGAATATGTTATCCTAATTTATATGCTTAAGAGTTGAACATTTCACGAATTAAAATTTAACTGTAAAAATAGATGCGACCGATTGAGGAACAGGTAATCAATCATTTTGTAAAGGCAAGTTCAACAATCTTGAATTTGATGTCCTACATCAGAATATGTGGTTCTGTCAGAAGGTCAGAGGTACAGAAATAAAGCAACAATTAACACAGTTTGGGCTCCTGGCAGTATCAGAATGTTTGTCATTATCCGACAAAAAGAAGAGAGATGCTCACAATTCTGGAAATTGGTTTCGTGAGCTGTGTTAGTGACACTGTATGCAGATGTATACAGAATATAAATAACTTCATGATTCAAACATGTAAATCATATTCCCTAATAAGACAGACTGCGACTGGAGTTTTTTAACATATAGATTATTAATGCTCATTTAGTATTGGAATACAAGATAATGCAAGAGACTTGCATCATATATGAAAATGCCATCTCAAATGTTCTGTATTCTGGTCTGTTAATTCTATTTAATGTTCTCCAACTCAATTCACTGACGTCCTTTAGGGAAAGAAACTGCTATCCTTACCTGTTCTGGCCGACATGTGAGTCCAGACTCACAGCAACGTGCTTGACTCTAAACTGCCCTGTGGGCAATTAGGATTGGGCAATAAATTCTGCCTAGCCAGTGACACACTCATCCCATGAATGAATAAAGAAAAATCATAAACCATAATTATAAAACCGAAGGTCCTAAATTTCATTATTTGTTGAAACAGACATTTTTATTCCTATTATATTCAATATTATTATTTTTATATATTTCCTTAAAATGGATTGATGCACGTTCCTCATCAAACCTTCTTCCTCCCAAAGAGGACTTACATTGCAAACCAAAAGCAACAATCCCTGAAAATCTAAGGTGGAAAGATTATGAATTACAGATTCAAAATTGTTAATCTACATCTGACCACATACAGATGTGAAATCATGCCAACATTTCCAGCTCTATATTCATCCTTATTAAAGCACAGATAATAAATGAGTGTAACTATGTCCCACAATCTGTCTTGAGGTTACTGGACGATTAATCATTACCAAAAATATTATTTGAGACAACAGAATATGTCAACAGAGCATTTTATTGAATTGACATTTTGCTCTTCCATTTTCATTTTTCACTCCAATAGGACATTTCACTTTGTAAATTTAGCACCAAACATACACAACCAGCTGCAAAGGTTTTCCGACGTGCAATCTATTGTATACTTACAAACAATATTGACAGCTCTGTCAGTGGCCAGACAGAAATGAGGAATGTAATATAACTGAAATCCTGCATGATTCAGATTGTTATGGTACTAGTTCTCACTGTGGTCAGACATTCCATTTAATTCAGTTCCCCACAAACAGTTAAATTCTATAGTCAGGGATATTCCTACTTAGGCAAGACTATTGGGGTAAGTTGTTCCCTTTCAGTTAGTAACCCCTACTCAGTGTAATTTTACTTTGAGAGATGCTCCCAATAACACTTGGATGCTGAGGTTAGTTGTTTCCCTTTGTCTAGGAATTAACACTTAGTAAAATTCGAATTGAAAGATGCTGACTGAATCACATTGGTCTGGAATCAGATGCTCCATTCAGGGCATTGACTCACAAACAATACAATTCTACAGTAAAAGATATTCCCAGTAATATTTGCAATTGAGAGTATTCTCCTGTCAGTGCTCCACACTTACTACAATGGTGCATTTACAAATACCGCAGAAAAGCCAGAACATTGGGTAAGTAGATCCGATTTGACCATTTATTCACACTCAGTACAATTCTATAATGGCAATGAATGGCTGCCGAGGTGAAGATTTGCATCAGCACAATCACCACTCCCAGAAGAAGAACCATTGCAGGACACCCTCCGAGGACAAGCAGCCACATGCACTGGTATCATGCTTAAGGCTCGAGCACTACATCAGGTAATTGGGTATTTGCTTCTGAGGGGCTGGAGTGCATGACAAGCCTTGAGAGCAGCATGTCACCAAAGCGAGTCAGAAACTGGGCAGATGGGAACAACGATCGCTCTCTGTCACGGGTAAAAACTTGGTCATCTGGTTTGAGGTAGTCTGTGCAGTCACCCAGACCATCTTCCACGTCATGTGGAGATCAAAGATAGACCATGCCCGAAGAGACACCATGTAAAACGATCTGGAGACAGGGGGAAGAAACACACCCAATGCAATCGTTACCTTGATGGCCACTTTCGTGTGTGGCTGCATTAAGTTGTGCATGGATCCCCAGTACATAAACACCAAGTGTCACTATATACTGAGGTTCTCCCTGTCCTCCATGTTGCAAAGGATGGGCCTGGCCTCGTTGCCGCAGAACGCTCCAAGTAGTTGGACCGTTCCTTATTATCTGTCCTTTGTAGAGAAATTTGTGAAAAAAAAGCACCTTTGAACACAAGTCTTTCAGGCAGTGGTCAGCACATAGTGTTCTTGAGGCACTTTGGGAAAAGGAGAGGGCGGATCCTGTCGAGCGGTTCCCTGGGCAGATTTTCAAAGTCATTTGACAGAATGTCTCATCACCAGAACTTTCGAACAAGCACCTTATCTCACACCTCTGGCTGTGAGATCCTTTATGCATGCCTGGACTCTCCGTACAACCGCACTCTGCTCTCGAAGCAGCTGTGGAGGGGATAAGACTATCACACACTTGGTTCTGGAACGTGCCTATGCAAGGGAAGTCTGGAGAAGAATGCAGTGGTGTTTGTCGAGGTTCGTCCTGAGCAACTCTGTAACGTCACATGCCGTGCTCTATGGTTGTTCTCTGGGATGCACACCCAGACGAACATTAGCTGTGCCCAGAAGGTCATCAACTCAGTAAATGATGCCATTTGATCTCCTGGAAATTGCTGTTGTTCCAGTTGAAGGAGTTAAGCAAAGTTAGTGTTGCAAACTGGCACGTTGGAAAAGACCACCATGTAAGGTCCTCCTACCAAAGAAGAATGGGGGTTCAATCAGTAATTAGGCCCTGCTGTTAACTCAGCTAAACACCAAGCGATTAACATAACAAATTGTAAATATCAACAACTCAATCTGCTCTCTGAACGTAAAGATAATATATAAAGACATCTGAATGGCATCATCAATTGTACATACTCCAAAGGTTTTTGTGACTAAAGTATATTTTTGATTTTTAAAAAATCATTGTGGTGTTTCCCTCCTTTTATTGTCCTCAAACCAACATTTATTTGACGCAGAGTAAGAATTAAAACTTTTCCTTGAGAGACTTTGGCGAGCAGCAGCTCATCAAAAAGTTCAGATCAAGACCTTTTAAATTTCCTTTTTAGTTTTACAGCAGTGATGGCAATAAAGTCAATTGCATGTTGCTTCTACATGAAACAAAGGGAGTAGGCAGAGACTGCAGGAATCCCTGTGGCCATTCCACTCGAAAGCAACTCTGCCATTTTGCATGCTGTTTGGGGTGGAGGTGGGTTGATGTCACCAGGACTGGCAATGGGGCACAGCGGGAAAGTGAAAAGGTAAACAGAATGTGAATGATAAGAGATTCACTCATTAGGGAGACAGAAAGGAGATTATGTGGACGTACATGGGAATCCAGGATGGTGCGTTGCCTTCCAAATGCCAGGGTCCAGAATGTCTTGGAAGGCTGTAGAATGTTCTCAATGGGGAGGGGGCGTGGCTAGAGGTCATTCTGCACATTGGCACAAATGACATAGGCAGAAACAGGGATGAAGTCCTGAAGAGTGATTATACAGAGATAAGAAAAAAGTTAAAAACCAGGACCTTGATGGTGACACTTTCTGGATTACTTCCACTGCCATGGGCTAGTGAGGGTAAGAGCAGTAGGAAATTGCAGATGAATCCATCGCTAAAGAATTGGCGCAGGGGCAACGATTCAGACTTTTAGATCAATGGGATCTTTTCTGGGGCAGAGGTGACTTGTTCAACAGGGCCAGGTTGCACCTGAACTGCAGGGGCACCAATACATTGGCGGACAGGTTCGTTATCGCTGCAAGGGAGAGTTGAAACTAGATTTGCAGCGGGTGTGTCACTCACTCACAAATTGATGGGCTAAATTGTGAGCGAGGCCTCACAATTACAATTCAGTGGCTGACCAGACGTGCCTGCTTGTATTTTGGAAAGTCAGTCACACACTGCTGAAGCATTTATTTATTTCAGCACAGTTACTCAAAAATAAGTCCTGGAATATGCGTTTTAATCAACGGAAACCTGCACATCCCTTCAAACAGTCCGCCACACACCATGCATCTTTGAAGCAGATTAGCATTTCTAGAATCCAGGAATGCATGATATTTCACTCTATGTGGACAGAACTTCAGTCCCAAATTAAAGGCGTCTCTGCTCCAGCACGCAGATTAACATTGGCCCATTTCATAAAATCAGAGAAACACATTAAGTTTTACAATAGAGGTGGAGGTCATTCGATCTATTCCAATGTTAAGGCAGACTATGTATGTAGTATGTTTTAATGGATAGAGAATTTGCTGGTGGATAATAAATTGGGTCATGTCCAGCTTGGCGAGCAGGCCAGTGAGGGTGCCAGAAGGGCCACTGCCAAAGCCACAGCCACTGCAATCAGTAGCAATGACTTAGAGGGAAAAATTGTACTATCTCCCGCTTCACTGACAAAATTTACAACCACTTAACTGTTATATGTTAGAAATCATTTATAGTAGAGGAGAATAATTCAATGTTGTGAAATAATCAAAAGGCAAAATGAAATAAATGCAATAACTATTATTGGAGAAAAGTGTGCTTGGGAATCTAATGGGGCTAAAGGTTGATATGTTTCCTGGATCGGATGTGATGCATCCTAGGATATTAAGCAATGTAACTACAAAGACAGTGGGCGCCTGGTAGTAATATTCCAGGAGTCATTCGATTCTGGAAATGTCCTGAGGATTATAAAACTGTCAATGTAACATCATTGACTCCCACCTATTCACATGTTAATGGGTAATGAATCCTTTATTCATGATATAAATTATCTACTTATAAATGTTTGCCGTCACATTCTTCATAATAACATTTGATACGATGCCAAATGGCAAGCTGGTGAGAAAATTATAAATGTTTGAATTGATGGCTCCATAGCATCACATATGAGATGTTGGCTAAATAGATGGGAAACAGAGCAGAGATATAGATGGACATTTCTCAGATTGGAGATGAGTTTTTTGTGGTGCTCCCCAAAGATTGTTGTTGGGACCTTTTCTAATTTACATATATAGTTTAGAGGTGGGTGTTGAGGCAAAAGTCTCGAAATTTGCAGATGGTACTAAACTAGGGAGAATAATGAATTATTAGAACAATGATGAGTGACTTCAGAGGGACATTGACATTGATTACCTTAAATTTCTCAATTAACTCACCTCTCAATCTTTCTCTTTAACAAAAACAGCCTCAAGTCCCTCACCCTTTCCTCACAAGACCTGCGCTCCATGCAGGCAACATCCTTACAAATCCCCTCTGCACCCTTTCCAATGCTTCCATATCCTTCCCATAATGCAGCGACCAGAACTGTACGCAATACTCCAAGTACGCACTAGAGCTTAGTACAGCTGCAGCATGACCTCGTGACTCCAAAACTCAAACCCTCTACCAATAACAGCTAACACACCATATGCCATCTTAACAACCCTATCAACCTGGGTGCCAATTATCAGGGATCTATGTACATGGATAGTGAGATCTCTTTGCTCATCCACACTACCAAGAATCTTACCATTAGCCCAATACATTTTATCCCTGTTGCTCCTGCCAAAGTGAATCACCTCACACTTTTCCACATTAAACTCCATTTATCATCTCTCAGCCAAACTCTGCAGCTTACCAATGCCCCCTGTAATCTGCAACATCCTTCAGCATCATCCAGAACTCCACCAAACATAGTGACATCTGCAAATTTACTAACCCATTCTTCTACACCCTCATCGAGGTCATTTATAAAAATGACAAACGGCACTGAGCCCAAAGCATTGCAGTACATCACTAGTAACGGAACACCAGAATGAATATTTCCCATCAACCACCAGCCTCTGTCTTCTTTCAGCTTCTAATCCAAACTACTAAATCACCTTTAATCCCATGCCTCCATATTTAGTGCAATAGCCTACCATAGGAAACATTATCAAATGCCTTACTGAACTCCATATACACCATATCAACTGCTTTACTCTCACCCATCTGTTTGGTCTCCTTCTCAAAGAACTCATTAGGTTTGTGAGATGTGACCTACCCTTTACATAACCATGTTGACTATCCCGAATCAAATTATTCCACTTTCAATGATTATAAATCCTATCTTTTATAACTTTTTCTCACACTTTACCCACAAATGAAGTAAGGTTCCCCGATTGCTAATTACCAGGGTTGTCTCTATTCCTCTTCTCCACCAATGGGACAACATTTGCTATCCTTCAGACGTCTGGCATTATTTCTGTAGACAATGATGGCTTAAAGATCAAAGTCAAAGGTTCTGTAATCTTCTCTCTGGCTTCCCAGAGAATCATAGGATAAATCCCATCATGGCCTCCGGGACTTATCTATCCTCACACTTTCCAGAACTGCTAACTCCTTCTCCTTGTGAACATCAATCCTGTTTAGTCTAGTAGCCTGCATCTCAATATTCTCCTCAACAACATTGTCTTTATCCTGTGTGAATACTGCCAAAAAATATTCATTTAAAGATTTCACTATCTCTTTGGACTCCCCACACAACTTCCCACGACAATCCTTGATTTGCCCTAATCTTTCGCTCATCATTCTTTTATTCCTGATATTTCTACAGAAGGCTTTAGAGTTTTATCTTGATTCTATCTGCCAACGACTGTTCCCTCCTCGCTCTTCTCAGCTCTCTCTTTAGGTCTTTTCTGGTAAATTGCAACTCTTAAGCACCCTAACTGACCCATCGCATCTCACCCTAACATAATCCTTCTTCCTCCTCTTGACAAGGGATTCAACTTTTTAGTAAACCATGGCTCCCTCACTCGACCACTTCCTCCCTGCCTGGCAGATACATACGTATCAAGGACACCCAGTAGCTGCTAGGTAATGGCATGGTGTGTCAGTGGCTAGCACGGCTGCCTTACAGCACCAGGGTCCTTGGTTCAATTCCAGCCTCAAGCAACAGTCTTTGTGTAGTTTGCACATTCTCCCCGTTTCTGCGTGAGTTTTCTCCAGGTGCTCAGGTTTCCTCCCACAGTCCAAAGATGTGCAGGTAAGGGAATTGACCATAGTGTTAGCTGCATTCGTCAGAGGGAAATGAGTCTGGATGGGTTACTCTTCGGAGGTTCGGTGTGGACTGGTTGGGCCAAAGGAACTGTTTTCACACTGTAGGGAATCTAAATCTAACTCTCAGCTCCAGGAATACAATTTGTCCTTGAGAATAATAAAGCTGATTCACAGGTCGGCATGCTACCGACAGTAATTGAAAACCCAGTGGAGACTCGAGCAACTGAGGCACTCCAGGATTCTTATCTGAGAGTCTTCCCTGATTGTGTAGTAGTGAGGTCACAGAGTTGAAGGTGGAGAGATCAAAGGATACAGATAAGGAAGCTGAAATAACATTAACAAAGGCTGTGTTTGGTCAGTCAATTGAGATAAAACAGGAGCAAATAAATAATCATGCAATTATAGTTTCCTCAGCAAAAGTCATTGAGTTGTAGCAGAAAGATGGAAATTTAAATCAGTTGTATCAATAGGCATTTACTGGGAAACAGTCCGAATGCATCCCTATCTGTTATTACCTGAAAAATGATGTCTTAATCAGGAAGTGGAGACCATCACATATTCAAACAGATGAAAATGTGGCAGAGATTCACCAAATTATATTGCCAGTGGGGTATAGAAAGGAGGTGCTGTGAGTAGTGCATGAGTTACCACTTTGAGGTCATTGAGGACTGAGGAAAACACAGCCTAAAATACAAGACATTTTTACTGGTCTGGACTACACAAGGATGTAGTTGAATTTTTGCCAGACATGTCATACATGCCAGGTAATTGGAAAACTCACAGGCGGCAATAAATCCTACACCTTTAATACCTATTCCTGCATTTAAGGTATCTTTTAACAAAATCTTAATTGATTGCATAGGTCCCCTACACCAAACAGAAACCGGGAACAACTATTTGTTAACAATAATGAATGTATTAACGAGATTTCCAGAGGCCATTTCATTACAAAATATCATAGCTAAAATATTGTACAGGAATTACCCATGATTATTACTAGATATGGAGTACCAGTAGAGATACAGTAAAATCAAGGGTCAAGCTTCACATCCAAACTATTCAAGGACGTTATGGACAACTTAGGCATAAAACAATTTAAAGTTACTGTGTACCACCCAGCATCGCAGAGAGTGCTAGACAGTTGGCATCACACACAAAAGACCATGTCGAGGACATATAATCAGGATTATTCAGATACCTGGCATGAGGGAATTCAGTTTGTGCTTTTTGTGATCAGCCATGCATCAAATGAATCGACCAAATTACGTCCAGTTGAATCAGTTTTTGGACATGAAGAGAGAAGACCATTACATGAATTAAGGAGAAATTAGTAATTTGGATTGTGTTTCAATTTTTATATAACAATTAAATAGAGCTGGGGAGTTGGCTAAACAGCGTTTAGACGTATCACAGCAAGCAATGAAACAAGAAGCAGACAAGAAATCAAAAAGTTGCAATTTTGCAATTGGGGACAAGATTTTGGTGTTACCTTCAGTAATAGATGAACCTTTAAAAGCAAGGTTTCGTGGACCTTATCAAATCGAAAAGAAATTGAGTGAGGTGAACGATTTAACGTGTACTCCAGACAGGAAGAAATCTCACAGAGTGTGTCATGTGAACATGCTCAAAAGGTATTTTGCCACAGAGGGAAAGCAAGAGGTGTTAATGGTTACAGCACAGAAGGAAGAACCAAGTTCAGAGGATTCTGAATTCGACATTCTCCAAATTAATTTTGACAATGAGGAAACTGTCAAACATTGGGGAAAAATATTGAGTTATCATCCTGGAAAAGAAATCAAAATGACCTTTAAGAGTTATTCCTATCATATGGAGAGATATGTATAAATTAACTGGGAAGTACTAACCTAATGGTACATGCTGTAGATTTGGTGATGCTGTTCTGATTGAGCAACATCCTTATAGGCAGAACCCTCTGAGGTTGGCATAGGTTCAGAAGGAGATAGAGCACATGCTCCAAGATGGCAAAATCAAAGTGAATTACGGTGACTGCAGCTCACCCATAGTAATGTTGCCGAAGCCAAATGTTACCTAATGGTTATGTGTGAACTATTGTAAAATCAATGCAGTTACAAAGATTGATGCATATCCAATTCCACAGTTGTAAGACTGTGTTGAAAAGATGAAACAAGCAATTTACATTTCCAAGTTGGAATTGCTCAAAGGCTACTAGCAGGTACCTCTGTCAGAAACAGCAAAGGAAAATTTGGCTTTCGTAATGCCAAATGGACTGTATCAGTTAAAGGTCATGCCATTTCGTATGAAAAACGCTCCAGCCACATTTCAGAGACTAACTAACAAGACTATTGCCAGAGTACCAAACTGTGTTGTGTATATTGATGACCGGGTGATATTTAGTCACGCGTGGAAGGAACATTTACAACATTCATTGGATTTGTTTGATCGATTTCAAAAGGCAGGCTTGGTGGTAAACTTAGTGAAACAAATAGCAAAGTTGTGGTCTAGGCTATCTGCTTAAACATGTTTTGTGGGGTCTGACCTACGCCATAACATCTCAAAACAAAGAAGATAGGAAGAGGAGGGGTGCATTTGGCCGGGTCCCATTTGTCAGAAGTGCTCTATCTAGCTACGTCTTAAATGCATTCATCTTTTTGACATCACTTATTTCCAGTGGTAATGAATTCCACAGGCTCCCACTCGTTGGTGAAGAAATGTCTCCTCATCTCCATCCCTCATTGTTCACCTCAAATCCTCAATGTGTGACCCCTGGTTCTGGATGCACCTACCATCAGGAACATCCTCCCTGCACCTACCCTGTTTGTCTAGTTAGAATTTTCAAAGTTTCTGTGAGATGCCCCCCCCATTCATCTGAACTCTAGTGAAAACAATTCTAACCTAGTCAACCTCTCCTCATACATCAGTCCTGCCATCCCCAGAATCCGCCTGGCAAACTGTCACTGCACTCCCTTGAGAGCAAGAGCATCCTTCCACAGAACAGGAGACTAAAACAAGTACAGGAGAAAAGTTGCAAGAACACAGCCTTTCTCCTATACTTGAAACCTCTCGCAATGAAAGACAACAGATCATCTGCCTTCTTTACCACCTGCTGGACCTGCATACTTACCTTCAGCAACTGGTATTGTGACAAGGCTATTTTGCCCTTCGTGTTTTGAGGGTCATAAAGGTTCTGATTTATCTGGATATATTTACTTGAAAAAAATTAAGATTAGATTAGACTTACAGTGTGGAAACAGGCCCTTCGCCCCAACAAGTCCACACCGACCCGCTGAAGCGCAACCCACCCATACCCCTAAATTTACCCCTTACCTAACACCAACGGCAATTTAGCATGGCCAATTTACCTGACCCGCACATCTTTGGACTGTGGGAGGAAACCGGAGCATCCCCACGCAGACACAGGGAGAACGTGCAAATTCCACACACTCAGTCGCCTGAGTCGGGAATTAAACCCGGGTCTCAGGCGCTGTGAGGCAGCAGTGCTAACCACTGTGCCACCGTGCCGCCCACTAAATTAAGTTCTTTTTAAATTAAACGCTTGTATAATGAAAGGGAGTTGGCCAGTTGTTCCAGTTCAGAATGTTTTATCATTCATTTTGGCTTTAATTTTTACCTGAGGACAGAAAGAAACTGTTCCATGCTAATCTTCTCTCTCTCTCTGATATCTCTTTTGTAAGAACTTGTGTCTGATTTTACCTTTTCTCCAAGGGGCTGTATATGGCGATTTTGCAGGTATTTGGAACAGCATCATTAAGTTGCGATAGATTCAGTTGTGTTTTCAAATAGTTATGTTATTCTCAATTCAGTTGTCTTTATCTGTGTGTACATAAATTCTGGTTTGTTTAAAACTGAATGGATTGTTCAGCTGCATCACTCCTGGAATATCCACCTTTCAATTGCTTAAAACAATAGGAATGGCAGAGTCTAGGCTTCCTTCTTGAAGTATTTTGAGGATGTCTGGCCTCGTCCATAACAGTTTGGCGGCTCTTCACACGATTGATTCTACAGTCTGATTTGGGATTATGGTTGTTTGACTCGAAGGCAACGAGTGACAACTTTTATTGTCTTTTGTCCTGGGTGTTGAATTTGGTTAGTTTTCCAGCACTTGGTTTGGTAATGACTCTTTGAGTGACTGAGTGTTTTGCTGGTGGAAAAAAAAATTACTCTGGCGATTTTGCAAAAGGTGAACAAGCAAAGCTTCTGGAAGTGGCAGACAGGCTGGAGTTGAAGTTAACTGTGTCCAGAAGAAAAGGAGAGCTGATTACAGTAATTGCTCAGCATTCAAATTTGCAGGACATGCCATCAGAATCTTTGCAGATGAACGAACTTTAATTGAAAATGAAACAGTTTGAGTTTGAGGCAAAAGAGAAAGAATGGAACAAAGAAATGAAGCAGCTTGAATTACGATTAAGAGCAGAGGAAAAAGAAAAAGAATGAATGGTTCTTGCAGAACAAAAGGAAAAGAACAGAATTGCTTTAGCAGAACAAAAACAAAGTGAAAGAGAGTGAGAGAAAACCGAGAGAAGGAGACAGAGTAGAAAGGAAGAAGGAGAGGGAGTTTGAAGATCATAAAATTGTATGTAGACAGGAAAGTCAGTTTAAAAGAATGGACATGAAGGCTAATAATAAACTTAGCCAAAGGGCTGCCAGGGTTCTGTTCACATATATTCAAACATTGCCTAAATTTGTTGAGAAGTGTCTTCAAGTCTTTTTCATCTCATTTGAGAAAGTGTAAACAAATAAAGTGGCCAGTGACCATGTGGGTTTTCTTGATCCAAACAAATCTGTGAGGTAGAGCTAGTGCAGTATTTGCATCACTATGAGAGAAGGTATCTGAGATGGAGGAGGAGGTAAAGAAAGCCATATTAAGTGCATATGAGCTTGTGCCTGATGCCTAAAGATAACATTTTAGGGATCTAAGGAGAGACCCAGGTCAAACCTACATTGACTTTAAAAGGGTCAAAAAAAGTAATTTTGATGGATATATAAGGCCATTCATAAGACAGCAAACCTATGATGCTTCTTAGAGAGAGGTTATTTTGGAGGAGTTCAAAAATTCACAACCTGAGGTAGTGAGAACTAATGTGGAAGAGCAGAGAGCTGCCACGGCAAGATTGACAGCTGAAATGGTTGATCATTTGCTTCATAAATCAAAGTTCGACTCCCAAACCCAAATTCAATTCACGAGGGATAAAAATTGGGGGAAAGATAAATGATTAAGCTCACAAAGAAACCTTTTTGTTTGCTCCATGTCAGGGGGAGCTGACTGGATGAGCTTGGATAAGGGATTAGGAAGGGGTTTGAGTGACAGACCATGTCGTGCAGGTTTAATAACCAGGTGTGTGTGTGTGTGTGTGTGTTAAGATGTCAATACCAGTTTTGATCCCTTACACCACTCCCCCACCCCTACCGAAGCAACCCCAGGCTGAAGTAAACCCCAGGAGAATGGTCTGTCCTTCTTGGGAGAGAGGGAGTGTGAGAAGCCATAAAGACAGAGTTGGGACCCATTGCAATGATGAGTATCACCTCTTCCGATGTAGACAGTGAAACTGGAAAAATGGAATAGAATCTTTACAAGCAATAAGATATGAGGATGTACATGGAAGTCGGGTGAATTGTCATGGTTGCCAGCATTGCATGACTTCGTGTGCCCTATTTTCTTGTAGTGAAAACACTGAGGTTTTCTTATGTCTCTTCCCCCTTCTGGCATATCTGTTTTACTTTGTGGTGAGCTATCTTTATTATCTTCAGTGACATCTCCTTTTCCTACACCTTCTGAGGATTTCTCTTTTTCCCAATTTCTATCCTTAACAGATTGAAATTGAAATCGGGAGCCAAACTTTGATTCATGAACCACCTCATGTCATTGACCATGTCATCTGCCAGTGTTGCAGTTGCAACTCTCTGCCCTTCCACATGAGTTCTCACAAATTCAATAAGTGAATTTTGAATTCCTCCAAAATGGCAGTCTTTCTCGAAGAACATCATATGCCTGATCTACTATTAGTACCCTTATCCACCTCGCCAATTTACTTTATTTGATCCCTTCAAACAGTTTGTACATTTGACCAAGGTCCCTCATTAAATCCATAAACCATTAGCACTGATTCGCATGCACTTAAGTTGTTTTTTTGTTTCAGATCATACTCCCCAGATACCTCCTCTGATGGTGATGCAAGCTGCTCCTCTACCAACATCAGGATCCTTGTTTCTTGCATTCCTTTCCGAACACTTGGAAAATTTGAGTAGTTCCACACTCGAGTCTCGATAATGGAGCAAAACAAAAGAATGGATTTTTTTTCTGTCAGCGGAGTGGGGAGTGGGGTGGGAGGAGGATTGTTTTCACTGGAAAGACAGCAGCTGAGACGAGATGATAGAGTTCTACACAATTATGAGAGGCAGGCTTTTTCCCAGGATTGAAATTTTAATTATAAGGGGACACAGGTTCAATGTGAGAGTGTCCAACTTTGACAGAGATGTGCATGGGACATCTTTCACACAGATATCAGTAGGAGCCTTGAACAAGCTATCAACACAAGTGTGGGAGCAGGCTCATTGGTGATGTTTAAGGGGCACCTGGATGGTTACATGAATAACGAGGGATTAGAGAGACACTGGCTGAATGAGGGCAGAAGCGTTGTCCTTTAGTGCAGTTCAGGCATGGCGATTGGCACAGGCTTGGAGAGCCAAAGGGCCTGTTCCTGTGATGTACCTCCCTTTCGATGTTTTGTCTTGGTCTGTCCTATCCCAGGTCCGACCGTTAATTGTACAAATCATTTCCTTGTTTGTTGTACCAAAGTGCAATACCTCACATTTATTCAGATTGAACTGCATCTACCATTATTCAGCCCATTGACCCATTTGATCAACATCCCTTTGGAATTGAAGAAAACTTTCTTCATTGTTTACTATGCCACCAATTTTGGTGATGACAACAAACTCACGAACCATGCCTTCTATATTCTCATCCAAATCATGTATATAAATCACAAAAAAGGGACCTAGACCCCATCCCTGAGGATCACAGCTGGCGACAGACCTCCAGTCCGAAAAGCAACCCTCCAACATCCCTCTCTACCGCCTGCTGTTCAATGAATTTATGTATCCAATGGGAAGGTCTACCTGAATTCCATTTGATCTAACTGCACTAATTATTCTTCAAAGCAGAACCTTATTGAAGGCTTTAATAAAGTCCAAGTGAAGTCTACTGCTCTACCCACATTAACTTATTTAGATATTTCTTTAAAACAGTCAATCAAGTTTGTGAGTCCCTAACCAATTTTTGCCTTTCTAAATATCCCGAAATCCTATCTTTTAAAATCACCTCCAACAATTTACCCCCAACTGAAGGCAGACTCACAGGTCAAGAGTTCTCTGGATTCTCCTTGCAATCTTTCATAAACAAAGGTACAACGTTGGCCACCCACCAGTCATTGGGCACCTCACATTTAATCATACATATTGTAATTATTTCTGCAAAGGATCTTGCAATTCCTTCCCTTTCTTCCCACAAGGTTCTCCGATACATCACATCAGGTACCGGAGATTTATCCACCTTTATTTTCTCTGTGACCACCCTACATTCCTGTTCAGTAGTATTAACTGTATTTAAAACATCAAAGTATATTTCTCTGTATTCTCTCGGCTCCATTTAGAGTCATAGAGATGTACAACATGGAAACAAACCCTTCGGTCCAACCCGCCCATTCCGACCAGTTATACCAACCCAAACTAATCCCACCTGCCAGTACCTGGCTTGTATCCCTCCAAAACCTTTCTATTCATATATCCATACAAATGCCTCTTAAATGTTGCAATTGTACCAGCCTGCACCACATCCTCTGGCAGCTCATTCCATGTACCACCCTCTGCGTGAAAACATTACCTCTTAGGTCTCTTCTTCTTCTTTCCCCTCTCACCCTAAACCTATGCCCTCTAGTTCTGGACTCCCCATCACCAGGGAAAAGACTTTGTCTGTTTATCCTATTCATGCCCCTCATAATTTTGTAAACCTCTATAAGGTCGCCCCTCAGCCTCCGACACTCCAGTGAAAACAGCCCCAGCCTGTTCAGCCGCTCCCTGTAACTCAGATCCTCCAACCCTGGCAACATTCTTGTAAATCTTTTCTGAACCCTTTCAAGTTTCACTACATTTTTCCGATAGGAAGGAGACCAGGATTGTGCACAATATTCCAACAGTGGCTTAACTAATGCCCTGTACAACCACAACATGACCTCCCAACTCCTGTACTTTCTCCACCTTAAAAACTGACGAGGAATATTCGTTTCGTATCACTGCCATCTCCCATGGTTCAACACAACGACAATGTCCTTGATCTGTAAAAGGCCCTACCCTCTGTCTAGTTAGCCTTTTGCTCTCAATGTATTTGTAGAATCTCTTTGGATTATCCTTAAAAGTATCTGGCAATGCTATCTCACAAATGGGGCAGGAATACACCACAGAGCCCCAGAAAGACACCCCCTTCCATAAAAGTCCCCAGCTCCCAGAAGCACAGACTGTCACAAATGAACCTCAAACCAATATGTATTGTACCTCTGGCCAATGCAGCCATTTCCTTTGGGACTGCCGGGCAAGTAAGATTCAAATTTAGCAATGGGAGCTCTGCAGAAAGTGGCTAACACCCAGAGTACCATCCTGGCAGCAATAACAGGAGCGAGAACAAACTGTGGCTTATCCATGGACGTTGACAGGGACGTCCCCATGTTAGAAATAGATTTACTGCTATGTTGCATGTGCATGAGTGCGCACACAGTTGTGCATATTGATCCTGGCCAATTACTGAAGCGCTGAGGTACATACCACACTGGTGGGTCTCTCTATTTGGATTCCAAGAAAAGACATGAGGTTATTTCATTATCCTAGACTGAATTACTGCTACCAAATTCTCAGTGAATTCTATGAATAACCCCAGTACAGGTTGTCTAGTCAGTCCAATATTTGAACCAATATTTCTGTCGTCTTTCTGTCTTGATGGCATCCATCCTTCTCACCATTCTTTATCCATCTATCTCCCCTGCAATACTCCAGTTACTAGCTGTGGATACATTTCTCTCCGAGACTGAAATGTTTTTCTGGCTGGAGCATTGCAGGTCAAGTCTCTCACTCATCAGAGTCGCCTTAATACAGGCTGATAAGGATTATTCCTCCTTCCACTTCCTCATTCTCATCTTCTATTAACCCACATGCTTTCCGAACTTCCGGGTTTTCGCCCGTAATTCCAACACAATGCCTTCTGGTTTCAAATTGGTTTCTGTCCTTATGTACCAGACATCCTGTTCCCAAAAACCACACAAATTGACCCTCCCACCACACCCTCAACTCATCCCTCTCCCCTGTCCCCAATTAGGAACTGAATTTGCTCTCTGTTTCCTGAATTTTGACGTGAATTCCTGTTTACATCTGGATCTGAAATATACATAACTTTAAAGCATTGCCTGTCTATGTGCTTCGTTTTCAAAATACTCCAATCAAAACAATTATTACACTTACAACAATTCAAACGTCCAATAACAGTATCCTGTAGACTAAACAAAATAACTGTCAGTAATGATGTGAGCATTTAGCAGAGACTGCAATACAATACAATACAACAATTATTTTATTGCATCGGGGAGACATTTTTTGTTTAGAAACACAAGGGGACGCGAAATCTTCAAGAAGTAACACAAACCCGTCTCAAGGTATCAATGCAGCTTGTATCATATTATCTTGTACGCATACGTTTAGTCAGAAAAAAATCAGCAAGTTAGAATTTGCTCTCAACTTTTCTATCAAATGTCTTGTCGTGCTTACTTGTAATTTACTTGCAACTAGTGAAGTAGAACGGATATCAATTCATCACAAAGTCGCAATCCTCTCTTCTCACTCTCTCACAGCGTGCAATCATTGTTTCTTGTCTGGTTGCAATATTCCTGCAGCTTGTCACATTGTGAGAAACAAACATCAATCGTCCAGCATTCTCTCCTGCGAGACCATCATTTCTGCACTTAATTTTGTGACTGCATGCATGTGATCAGAACATGCACTCTTTTAGGTTCTTGGAAAATGATATTCCTCACCAGACATTTCTCGGCATTAATTTCCATCGGCGGATTTCCTTCTGTTTTGGTCCTCTGGTCAAGTTCCCATTTGCATCTATTTTCATTGGCATCAGTGATTGTCATTCACAAAATTTGGAAAATGGTGACTTTGCTGATGCAGGAATGGTCAGTGTAAGTTGTGGGCAGCAGTGGTACTGGAACTGATATTTGTGTTGCAATACTTTTTCCCATCTACAACTCTGAAGAACTATTGCGTTGCCTCTTGTGGGGATGTACGGTGCAAGAATGTGAGAGTTAGAGCTATCGTTTGCCTCATGATCAGACTAGGAAAAAAGAGGAAAACTCAAGATGATTGGGTAGAGCTAAAGTCATTCCTGAAGGAGACCTTGCAGTGAAATTTTGTCAGTGCATGTGCATTATCTTGGTGCCACTGTACTCAGTGCAACTGAACGCCAGGAGCCGACTCATATTTTCACAAAGGAGTCTCATGCAATTAGCAATTGAGTGTCATGTGATCAATGTAGGCTTTCACTCTCGATGACTTGGCCATTTATCCCTTTTAACTGCCAATTCTTTGTCTGCATCTTGTGCATTAACTCACTTTCCATGAATAGTCGGTGCTGGCAAAGTGTGCATATTCTGTGAGTCGTGCTGTCGAAGAAACGCCCAGTCACTGGCAAAATGCAAATAAAAAATTAAGGTGACAACTTTGTGACTGAGCCCAGAAAATGTTCACACTGGCCCACTCATCACAAAAGTCACACTGAGGCTAATGGCAGTTTCATTATTACAGAACTCGCATTATGACAGATAATGTCATAATTAATGTCATTTCTTATTATAAATTCAGACTCCTAAATTACAAGTCATACAATCTCCACATTTTTGTTTTCGTTGAAGAGATTGTGATACAGTGCGCAGAAACCATATTCCACAGACCATAAGAGGTAAAGGTTGATATTGCACTTTGCACTGCCAAAGTGTTGTCACAGTGGGTCACAACCAGTGGAACATAATTGAAGCATTTGCTTCGAAATCGTGTTTTAGAATATGTAACCTCTATCTGAGAAGAAAATGCAAGAATTGCATATTCTTGCATTTGAGAGATGCCTTGTTATAAGATAAGAAATTCTTATAACTGGCCAGGAATGGAATGGAACCTGTAACAGCCCAATTTAATAACCAAGCATATAAACAACAGTGCCACAACTCGCCCAAATGCATCAAACATCTGCAGATCAAACAAAATATAACCTGTGCACTTGCAGGAAAGAACATCCCTTCACTGTGAAAATTTAATGAATTTGAACATTACTGCAAAAGGATACAATAATACATTTGTTATCTGTGTTCTGAGTTTCCTCTGTGTCACTGCATATATACAAGTATTTGTGTAACAACTCAGGAGCTGAAGCATCAATCCAAGCTCTCATACAAAAGACAGTAGAGATATGTACCAATATCCCAAATGTAACATACGACGCCACATATAATATAACATAAATATTGCCCATAACACGATGAAATTCCCAGAGATAGCAAACAATAAAATGATGGATTTTCTTCTGTTCTCCAACTCTGGATATGTGGGACTTCCTCCACTGCTGTCACTCCGGATTCTTATGCTTTCTCTGCTGGCCAATAAAATACATCTAATAATCAAGGTATTAAGCAGCAGTGCCATGGCAAATGGTACACAAGGATTCAGAATATAATGAAGCAATTCGACAACAATCCATAGCTTTGAGTACAGAGCCCACCATCTTGAATATCAGAAACATGTGGTATTTCGAAACGAAACATAGCATAAAATATTTTAAGCAGCTGAACATGGTTACTATTCCAATAATAACAATTGCAGTTATTTGTGTGCAATACTTGATTTTCTGCTTCTGACAACAAATTGCCACAAATCTATCAAAGGTGAAACTGATAGTGAGCCAAACAGAAATAGAGAACACACACCGGATCATCAGCGCCACACTCACAGGTATCTGATTCACAATAGAGGAAGAAAAGGACAACCAGCTCCCATTCCTAGACGTGATGATACAGAGAACACCGAACAGAGAATTCACCACAAAGGTATACAGAAAAGCCACATACAGAGACCAAGTCCTGAACTATGAAAGCAACCACCCCAACACACACAAACAAAGTTGCATCAGGACATTATTCAAAAGGGCCACAACACACTGCAGCACACCAGAACTACAAAAAGAGGAAGAAGAACGCCTATACAAGGTGTTCACCAAAAACGGACACCCGCGCAATTTCACCAACAGATGCCTAAGGGAAAGACAAGGAAATGAGGGCATGCTACAACCCAAAGCTCTGGCCACACTACCATACTTCAGGAGCATTTCTGAACTGGCAACCAGACTGCTGTGACCACTAGGACTCATAACAGCACGCAAACCAACAGCCACGCTCTGACAACAACTCACCAGGACAAAGGACCCGATACCCAGCATGAGCAAAACCACTGTAGTATACAAAATCCCATGCAAGGATTGCACAAAACACTACATAGGACAAACAGGAAGACAGCTAACAACCCGCATCCATAAACACCAACTAGCCACGAAACGACACGACCAGCTATGCTTAGCAGCCGTACACTCAGATGACAAACAACATGAATTCGATTGGGACAACACCACTATTATAGGGCAAGCCAAACAGAGAAGTCAGGGAATTCCTAGAGGCATGGCACTCATCCACAAATTCTATCAACAGACACATCGACCTAGACCCTATATACCGGCCACTGCAGCGGACAGCAACTGATAACCGGAAGGGGCAGAAACAAACCACTATAAATCCTGGAGGAGTCAGCACAGAAGCGCTTCACAGGAGGCTCCCAAGCACTGAGGATATCACCTAGAAAGGGGACGAAACGTTTGCAACAAAAACTCCCAGCTCGACGAACAGAACCACAACAACGAGCACCCGAGCCACAAATCTCACAAACTTTGAATTTAATTAGTGTTTGATTAATACCAAGCATTTCAACGTCGCTTATGAATATTTGAAAAATAGAAATTGAAAAAGTGTTATGAAGCTTGGTGCACTGGAAAACTTATAGTGCCAAACACTGGCTTTAACAACTTGCAGCACATAAAGGTTTCCTGTACAGATAAACTACGTTCATTCAATCTCAATCAACTGTGCATTCCATTGAAATAGAAATCCAAACTGATAAAGCAATCACAAGTGTGATACATTTTGAAAGTTTTAAAAGACAAAACTGAATATGAAGATTTCTGTTTTAATTTTAAAGAGAACCAATTTTAAAGACTGCATGTACAGCAGGTACATTACACCATGTGTTGCATAACATCCACAGAATGGCAGGCAGAATAACAACAATATATAATTAATACCATGGATAGTTGTATATTGAGGCTTACTTGGAATTGAAATAGTGGCGAGTAGAGGGCAGTATACCTTTTGGGCATCATAAAGAACATCTTCCATTTGGAAGGTTCGACTCCAGTTCACTGTTCTACAATCAGGAGATTCTCCACTTTCGTCATCTGTCGGGACTCCAGAGAATGTGTGCAACTACCAGGATTTTATCCTGCTGAGGAAGGCTCCAGCCCCTGGAGACTGGAATTCATTACAGTCACTGAACAAACATGTTCACTTAACAATCTATTACAGCAAACATATATTCAACAGGTTGTAGGCTCACGAGCATGGATGTTATCCAAAACTGCTCAGAGAAATGGAAAATCGGAGACCTGAATGTACATCCTGTGATACTAGACTAACTCCCGCAAAATACTGAAGCAGTAATAGTGCTACCCCAATGTGTGCAGGCAATGAAGCTACAACATTAATATTCACCTTCATTAGATCCAACTGAACACCACCCGTTTGTTTTTTCCTCTACCATCTTCCAATTTTAATCATCTACACGATCTGATGAATTACAGAAACGTTACGCATCACAATGTCGAGTACAATTTTTGACTGATTAACGCAGCACAGTGCTTTGTGATATCGTAACATTGATGTGATGTTACAGCATTTTAACAAATAAATCTGTTGAATGCAGTACTGAGCAAAAAGATGCTATTTTGAATTCTCTAAAAATGTTCATTTTGCTCTGAATCGTTTCAAATACATGGACACCTGACAATTTGAGGACCGACTGCCTCAGAGTTTATGCCAAAAATTGCCCTGAGCACTTTAACTGTGATCATGTATTAGATATGAATTCAATTATTTCAAACAGCATTCATGTCTGGATCTTTGTGACATATAGGAAGTTGGTTAAGATCAGCTGAAAAACTCAAATGCATTGACCAATATTGGGTGAGATTTCAGAATGATGAAAATCTGCTAAATAATCCCGAGTGCATGAAAGATTGCTGGAAACCAAATTAGTTCCTTGGTTTTGCTAACGTTGAAGGGATATTATACATACAAGAAGCTACATGTATAAATATAAGTACCTGTATTATTCATAGATGCATACAATACAAACTGTGCCTACTGTAACACAACAAAATGCAGTATATTCATTCTCTCGTTCCTTTCCCAGGACAATCCCTTGACAAATGGTGGCCTAACTGCATGCTTTCAGGTCTCAGTGAAATCTAACATTAACCTTCATTCATCATCTGATATATTCACCACAGCAATGCAGCAAACATTCACAGGCCATTTTTATTCTCTCATGTGATATAAACAATATCCTCTATTGTCTCTTTTGAATGAAAATCAGACAGGACTGGAAACCTTAACTTTGTTTCTCTCTCCACTTGTTCTGTCAGGCCTGCTGATTTCTCCAATGTGTGATTACGCTGTTCCTTTAACAAGTTTATTCTTGGTTGTTTATTGAGAGGGGTCATAAAGGCAGAGGTGCCAAAATGTCTGAATTGGCTACTTTAATAATGGCAAACAGACCTTCCCTAAGTCAAAAATCACAAAAAGGTTTTGGGTTTTTTAAAACACTTGTACAATGAGATGGGGAATTGGTTTTGCTGGTTTGGCTGGATCAATAGTTTGTAGAACAGTGTGATGCCCACAGCATGGTTTCAAATTCCATCACCTGTTTGAAGTTACCATGAAGGACCTTCTTTCTCAACCTCTTCACTCGCCTGAAGTCTGTTGGCCCTCAGGTTGAATTACTAGTCGCTTATCTCTAATGAGAGAGCAGTCCATGCTATGGTGACACAACAACAATGAAATACGAGTGGCCAGCTCTCCCAGTTCAGAGGATTTTCCGGTTTGGGTTTTGGTTCGGCTCTCTGCTTTCTCTGACATCCCTCTTTTGCAAGAATTTGTGTTTGAATTTAACACTTTGCTGGGGGAGGGGGGTCTTTACGGGATGTTGGAGGAAATCAGAACAGCTCTTTTTTTTAAGCTGTGTTCATGTGTCAGTTGGGTTTTCAAAAATTTTGTTATTCTCAGTTCGGTTTTATTTTGTTCATGTGTAAATAAATTCAGTTTTGTCTAAAACTGAGTGGTTTGACCAACTGGGTCGCTCCTGGAATATTCACCATAAATCGCCTTCAAACAGCTTCAAACATTAGGGTCTGGGCTAACTTCTTAAAGTGAAACGTTTCAACAAAGTGTCGAGTTTTTATTTATGAAACAAGCTTTTTTATTGATTCAGGATGGGTGAATTAACTCAATAGGGAGCGTTTAATGCTCAACCCTAAATCGTCTTATTCAGAGATTGTTAGCTGTCGGCTTGAGACAATGCAGCTAATTTGGTATTGACACTCCCACAAAGCTGTAAAGCAGGAATTTGCAAAGGATTGCACAGTGACAGAAAGAAATGGCGTTATATTTCTCCTTCAAGATTGTGATTGCCTTGGATGGGATCTTGTAAGCAGCATTTTCCCATGCCCGTTGCACTTCTCTTTCCAAGTGAAACTTGAGTGTACTCTTAATGTGCTGAGAAGAAACCTTGGAGAATTTCTTCCACTCATCTTGTGTGTGAAACATACTGTTACTATTGTTCATCAGGTGGTGATCATTTACAGTTGCAGCACCAATCAAGCCAACTGCTTTGCTATGAATGGCATAAAATTCTTAAATATAAGTGAAGGTGTACTCATCCCAGCCACAGCATGGAATTCTGTCACACTCCTGGGTAGTGTCTTGGAGAGGGTGCATAGGTTTATAAGCTTGTGAAAGTCAACTAGCAAATAGCTCCAGTTATGACCTTATGATGGGCAAAAAGGCCTTTGATGAGCAGCTGAAGACGTTCTGGCCTGGGCTATTAATTGGCGATAGTTTTACAGTGATATCTCGGAGCTAAAAGGACCAAAAATATTTTGTTGCATGTGGGCTTTGTTGGCAACAAATGGAGAGATTTCCTCCAATTCCAATTGATTCCAGACCAAAAAACTTCAAATTTTGTCAAGTGCGGCCTCAGTGACTCTCAACTGAACTCTGCAGTTAAGATTATTTTGTTATCAGATTATGTTTTCAATCACTGGCCAAGACAGAAACACTGAATATCATTGAGCATGGAATAGTTGTTCCAGATTGGTTCCACAGGTCAGTCAAAGGGCCTGTTCTGTGACTGTAATGTTCTATGTTTTATAATAGTACTGTTCACAATTTTTGCATCATTTCACCAATGATAGGGCAGCCTTTAGCTGAGTTTGATTTTTTTTTATCAATTATGGAAAGAGCAGACTTTGACAACATATTAAACACAGCTACATTGGTTCCAGTGATGTTGTTGGGTTCAAAGGCCTTGGACAGGGATATGGCCAGTTGTAGTGTGCAACACATCAGGATAATTATCAGAACATTGTCAGTCTTCCTCGAATTTGCAGTACTCAGTCCTTTCAGCACTTTCTTGATACTCAGGTGGAGTGAATCTAACAAGCTGATAATATTGGGAATCACAGAAGAATTCCAAGACGGATTCGTTCTCCACAGATTTGGTTGAAAAGTGATTCAAATTCTAAAACCTCAAATTTTGCATTGATAATATGGGACATGACCATTACTGCAAATGTGAGATACCTTGCCTATTGTGGCAGGACAGAAAAATTTCAATCTGAGCCTCCTGTTATGGGAATGTTTAGTTCTGTCTAATGCTTACTGCTTATACGTATTGTCACACTGTTCGGCCTTACTTTCTGGCTGCACCAGCTGGACACTTCATTTTAGGAATTCAGCATGATATTTCAGCTGCTACACGTCTTCCTCCTTTCATAGTCAAATCAAGGCTGATCTGGCTTGAGGGTGATGGTAAGTGGGCATGTGCAGGTCATGAATTCATTTTCTCCGTACAAATGAAAAGGTGTTTCATCTTGGAGGATCAAATGTTGGTGTGAATTATCTTGTAATAGGCAGAACACTTAGGAACATTACCATCCAGATGGATCTGGATGTGCAGGTCCACATTTCCCAAAGAAGGAACACGGGTGGCCAAAGTGATTAAGAAGGCAGATGGCATGCTTGTTTTCATTGTTAGCGGTAGAGAGTACAGAAGTTGACAAATCATGTTACAGCCATCTAACACCATGTTAAGCTGCATTTGGAGAACTCTGTGTAGTTTTCATCGCCACATTACCAGAAGGCCGTGGAAGCTTTGGACAGAGTGTAATGAAGAATCATCAGGCTGTTGCCTGGTCTCGAGAGAATTGGCCATGAGGAATGTTTAAAAAGAGGAGGATTATTTTTACTGGAAAGGCAATGACTGGGAGGAGTTTAGATTACTTACAGTGTGGAAACCCACCCAGACCCATTCCCCTACATTTATCCCTGCACCTAACACTACGATCAATTTAGCATGGCCAATTCACCTAACCTGCACATTTTTGGACTGTGGGAGGAAACCGGAGCACCCGGAGGAAACCCACGCAGACAGGGGGAGAATGCACAAACTCCACACAGTCCATCACCTGAGGCAGAAAATGAACTCGGGTCTCTGGCGCTGTGAGGCAACAGTGCTAACCACCGTGCCGCCCACTTCTGCACAATTATGAGAGGCACAGTTAGATTGGATAGTCAGAGGCTTTTTCACACTGATAGGATTGAAGTTTCAATTACAAGGGGGCACAGGTTCAAGGTGAGAGGCGGCAAGTCTGAAGGAGATGTCTGAGGACGTTTTTCACACAGAGAGCGGTAGAGGCCTGGAATATACTGTGAGACAAGCATGTAGAAGTAAGCACATTGGCAACATTTAAGAGGCATCTGAATGGTTACATGAATAATGAGGGATTAGAGGGATACTGAATGTGGGTAGAAGTTTTGTTCTTTACTGTACTTCGGGCACAATGATTAGCACAGGCTAGGAGAGCCAAAGGGCCTGTTTCTGTGCTGCACCTTTCTTTTGTTATTTTGATTTGATCTGTATTATCCCAGGCCCGACCATTAATTGTACAGTCCTTTCCCTTGTTTGTTGTATCAAAATACAATACCCCACATTTATTGAGATTGAACTGCATCTGCCATTATTCAGCCCTTCGATCCATTAAATCTACATCCCTTTGGAATCTGAGAAAACCACCAGTTTTGCTGATATCCACAAACTCACTAACCATGCCTTTTATATTCTCATTCAAATCATTTATATAAATGACAAACAAAAGGGAACCCTGAACACATCCATGTGGGTCACAGCTGGTGACAGGTCTCCAGTCCAAAAAGAGACCCTCCACCATCTCTCTTGATCACCTGCTGTTAAACCAATTATGTATCCAATAGTAGGCTCATCCGAATGCCGTGTGAGCCAACTGTACTAATCAGCCTTCAATGCAGAACCAATATTGAAGACATTGCTAAAGTCCAAGTGAAGTCTAATTCTTTGCCCTCATTAACGTGTTTAGTTATTTCATTCAAAAACACAACCAGGTTTGTGAGTCATATTTTTCCTCGCATGAAACCATGCTGACTATCCTTAATCATGTTTCCTCTCTAAATGTCCAGAAATCCTACCTTTTAAAATCACTTCCAACATCTTACCCCCAACTAAGGCAGACTCACAAGTTGAGAGTTCTCTGGATTCTTCTTCCTATCTTTCTTGAACAAAGATACAATGTTAGCCACCCACCAGTCACTGGGCACCTCACCTGTAGTTATACATGATGTAAATATTTCGGCAAGGGATCTTGCGATTCCTTCCCTTACTTCCCACAATGTTCTCACATACACCACATCACATCCTGGAGATTAATCCACCATTATATTCTCTAAGACCTCCTAAACTTCCTGATCACTGATATTAACTGTTTTTAAAACATTAAATGATTATTTCTCTGTATTCTTTCGACTCCATTCCGTTCTCTGCATTAAAGCCTGATGGGAAATATTCATTTAGTATCTCTCCCATCTCCCAGGGTTCAACACAAAGACTAACTCTTTGATCTGTAAAGAGCCCTATCTTCTGTCCAGTTAGCCTCTTTCGCTAATGTCTTTGAAGAATCTTTGAAATAGATTCATGGTATTTCGTATGCACATGAGTGCACATATGGATGTGCATCATGACCCTGGACAAATGCTGAATTGCTGAGATACATATCACACTGGGTGGTTTCTCCGATTTGATTCTAAGAAAAGGCTGGAGGCTAGTTCCTTATCCCAGTGTGAATTACTGCTTCCAAATGCTCAGTGAATTCAATGAATAGCCCCAGTACTGGTAGCCTGTTCAGTCCAATGTTTGAAGCAATATTTCTGCTGTCTTTCTGTCTTGATGATATCCATCCTTCTCTCCATTTTTTTTATCCATCAATCCCCCCTGCAACACTCCAGTTACTAGACGTGAATACATTTCTCTCCGAGCCTGAAATCTTTTCCCGGCTGGAGCAATGCAGCCATTCATGTCAGAAGAATCAGAAGTCCATCATTCATCTTAGAAACTCTTAATACAGGCTGATAAAGACTATTCTTCCTTCGCCTTCCGCATTCTCAACTTCTATGAACCCACTTACTTTCTGGACTTCCGGGTTTCCGCCTGTAAAGGAAACACAATACCTTCTGGTTTCAAGTCGGTTCCTGTCCTTATGTGCGAGATGTCCTGTTCCCGAGACCAACATCTACAAAAATCCCACTAAATTGATCCTTCCACAGCTAAATCCATCACTCTCTCCTGTCCCCAATCCTGAAACGAATTTGCTCTGTCTCCAGAATTTTGTCTTAACTTCCTGGATCAGCATGGTACATAATTTTGAAAGCATTGCCTGCCTGTATGCTTCGTTTTCACTATGTTTCAATCAAAATGATTAAAACACTTACAATTAATCGAACGTCCAATAGCAGTATCCTATTGACTATACAAACTAAGTGTCTGCAGGTTTAGAGGATTTAGGGACTGCAATACAGTACACTCATCACTTTATTGTCTGGGGTGGAAATTTCTTGCTTAGAAAAACAAGGGAACATGAAATCTTCAAGAAGTAACACAAACCCTTCACAAGGTATCAATGCAACATGTATTATCTTATCTTGCACACATGCGTTTAGGCAGAAAAAAAATCAGGAAGTCAGAATTTGCTCTCAACTTTCAGTCAAAATGTCTTATCGTGTTTTCTTGCAACTTCCTTCAAGTAGTGAAGTAGAACTACAGACCAATAGACCACAAAGTTGCAAGCTTCTATTCTCGCACTCTCTCACAGCTTGCAAACATGCTTTGTTGTCTGGTTGAAATATTCCTGCAGCTTGTCACATTGTCACATTGTGAGCAACAAACATCAATCGTCCATTATTCTCTCCTGTCAAACCATTCTCTTTGCACATAATTGCGTGACTGTGTGCATGTGATCAGAACATAACTCCTTTAGGTTCTTTGAAAATGATATTCCTCACCAGACATTTCTCCTCATTAATTTCCATCGGAGGAATTCCTTCTCTTCTAGTCCTCTGCTCAAGTTCCCTTGAACATCTGTTTGCATTGGAATCAGTGATTGCCATTCACAAAGTTTGGATAATGGTGATTTTGCTGACGTAGGAATGATCAGTGTAAGTTCTGACCAGCGGTGGGGCCGGACCTGATACTTGTGTTACAACACTTTCCCCCATTTACAACTCAGAAGAACTACTATGTTATCCCTTGTGAGGATATATATGGATGCTTGCATACTGTAAGAGATAGTGAGAAGAGAGGATTACAATCTTGAGATGTATTGGTATCAGTTAGACTTCACTCGAGAGCGAACGTTTGCCTCACCACCAGACTGGGACAAAAGAGAAGTCCAGATGAGAATGAAGAAGGTGAAGGAGGAATAATACTTATCAGCCTGTGTTAACGGCTTCTCAGATGAATGAGAGACTTGGACTGGATTGCTCCAGGCAGGAATACATTTCATACTCGGAGAGAAATATAGCCACGTCTAGAAACTGGAGACTTCCAAGGGCAATGGACGGATAAAGAATTGAGAGAAGGATGGATAGCTTCAAGAGAGCAAGATGGTATGGTAGATCTAAAGGCAATTCTGAGAAGCTTGGCCAGGAATGTAATGGGAACCTGGAACAGCCTGATTTAAATAGCAAGCATGTAAATAGCAGTGCCACAACCACCCATATGCACCATACATCAGCAAATCAGACAAAAAACAACTTGCAGGCAAGAAAATTCCATTACTTTATAAATTTAATGAAATTGAATATTACAGCAAAAGGATACATTAATGCATTTATTATCTGTATTCTGAATTTATTCTGGGTCACTGCGTATATACAAGTATTTGTGCAACAACTCAGGAGCTGAAGCATCAATCCCAGCTCTCATACTAAAGGTGGTAAATATATATTCCGATATCCCAAATATAACATACGAAGGCACATATAATATAACATAAATATTGCCCATAACAAGATGAAATTCCCAGAGATAGCAAACAATAAAATGATGGATTTTCTTCTGTTCTCCAACTCTGGATCTCTGGGACTTCCTCCACGGCTGTCACTCCGGATTCTTCTGCGTGCTCTGCTGGCCAATAAAATACACCTAACAATCAAGGCATTAAGGAGCAGTATCGTGGCAAATGGTACACAAGGGTTCAGAATATAATGAAGCAGTTCAACAACAATCCATAGCTTTGAATACAGAACCCACCATCTTGCATAGCAGAACCACGGAGCATTTGATAATTTGTAGACACTTCAGAACAAAAAATACCAGAAAATATTTTTTAAACAGCTCAACGTTGTTACTATTCCAATGATAACAATTGCAGTTTTTTTGGTGCAATACCTTATTTTCTGCTTCTGGCAGCAAATCGCCACAAATCTATCAAAGGTGAAACTGATAGTGAGCCACACAGAAGAATCTGCACTGGCATAAAGCAAGACAGCATGGATATTACAAATGGGGACGTTCCAAAGAAAAGTAAACTGTCTCCAATATGTGATTGGAATCTGCCTTAAGATAAGATCAAACATGGCAACTAGTAGATCAGCTGTTGCCATGGCCAAGAGGTAGGAAGTGATACATCTGGAGAGACCACAGTTGCCCCGTGAAAGGATCACCACCGTCAGGATGTTAACTGTCAAATAAAGAAGCAAAAGATTATTAGCACTCGAATAGTAAAACAAAACACAGAAGATGAGGAGCTGGGGTAACATTCAGCCATTTCTTGTGTAGGTAGTCAAATGATGCACTTTACCCACATTGTCTATCTGAAACACATGTATTCAGTCCCAATCTAACATTTTCTATCTGTAACAAATCTGGTCAATCCTACACATTTGTGGGTGTAGACGGTCACTTGTAACCCTCACGATGTTTGTTTCTGAGAGATCATTAATGTAGTTCTCCTTGTCTTCTCAGGTGGGATTACAAGCGTTATGTTAAAGCTCTGCACAACAGATATCCCTCTTTCGCCTCCATGTTGTAGGCATCAATTAGAACAGTTGGGTGCACAGATGGTTTCGGATGTAGAGTGATACTAACAGTGCTTGTTTAGTTCTGGGATATGGCTGTGATTACCACGAAGGTGCCTCCTTCTCAAACTCATCCAAGATATGGTATTTTTCTTTTTCGCTTTGTTAGCAGGATGGCATGGCTGCTCAGTGATTAGCGCTGCTACCTCACAGCACCAGGGTCCCAGGTTCAATTCCAGTCTCGGGTGACTGTCTGTGTGGAGTTTGCATATTCTCCACATGTCTGTGTGGGTTCCTCCTGCTCTAGCTTTCTCCCGCAGTTCAAAGGTATGCAGGCCAGGTGAATTGCCCATAGTGTTAGGTGCATTAGTCGGAAATGGGCCAGGGTGGGTTATTATTTGGAGCAGCGGGAGGCCGAAGGGCCTGTTTCCACACTATAGGGAATCGACAAAAAATGCCACCAGTCTTCTCTCTGTAATGTGTGATCAGTTCTACTAATTGTGTAGTCCTTTGTAAATCTTGTTATTATCTCTGAAACAGTATCCTTTCAGCATCACCTTGCTTACCCACAGAAAAACTTTTGTTATGACATGCTCTGTTACTATCTATCATGTGTTTTAACGCATTCAAAAAGATCGCCAACGTTTTTCCACCTGATTATAATGGCGGTCATCACTGAATTAGATATTGTTCAGAGCCTTTCCCCAAGTGTGGTCGATATGCTTTTGATTTAGTTTTCTGTTTTTTTTCTCTATATTTAAAGCCCAGAATCCCATCCAGTCCTTTAGAATTTCATGAAGTTCCCCTGTCCCAATGGGTTTCCTTTTCGATCCAAAATGTAGGATGTTATGTTTATACGAGAGCAGAGCCTTTCGTGTTGAGACAGCTTTTGACTGAAGCATACATTGTGGGTAAACAATGCAAAGTAAATATGACTAACACAAGAAATTTATTATGTAATGCATTGCTTCATTTCAAGTCATTCACTGTGTGTGCTTGACTCTATTTACAGCAAACTATTGCGGAAAACCTGGCTGAGAATTTGATTTTGTACACAGATTGTGCAATATTTGAACTTTCACAAATATCGATTTTGATATTGATCTCTGCACACTTTGTTAGGTTGAATGGCTTCTCCAACAAACGTCAGTTACATTTTTTTCAGATACATGAAAAATGCTGCAAGTTTTTCATTGACAACTTGAAAAATGTAATGCATGGATATCATGTTTCGGTCTTCAACAAACTGTCATCTCTCGCTTTACTGACAGTGAAAATTACGTGATATAATTACTGGTCAAATTGACTTAGCCATATAATGTAAATAGATGTATAAAGACCAAGAGCTCGTGCAGTCAATACAAATCCTGAAGCACTCTCAGAGATTGTTGAAAACAGCACAATGTAAGGCTTTTTTTCCCCTTAAACTCTAAAGGAAACCTGATATTTCCAGAGATGCTTACATGATCCACATATTGTGCGTACATACTGAAATACATCAAGCATCAATTGTAAGTAACCAGACAATGGAAGCATTGTGTATAAACTTTCGAAGACACTATGTCATGCATTTAAAGACTGACATCCTCCAAAGATTTTCATTAAAGAGTCAAAGGCACTGGCGATGTTTTAATGGAATTGTCTTAAACGTTGTGTATCTGGTAAAATAAATTGCCTAGCACATTTCCAGATTGCATGGCTTCAATATAAAGATTCGAGTTTTTATTAGTAAATCTGTTAGTGCTATTAGTAATATAGCAATTCTGTTGTTTCAGAGGCCGCTCAGAGGGCGGCACGGTGGCACAGTGGTTAGCACTGCTGCCTCACAGCACCAGAGACCGGGTTCAATTCCCGCCTGTGTCTGCGTGTGTTTCCTCCGGGTGCTCCGGTTTCCTCCCACAGTCCAAAGATGTGCGGGTCAGGTGAATTGGCCATGCTAAATTGCCCGTAGTGTTAGGTAAGGGGTAAATGTAGGGGTATGGGTGTGTTTCGCTTCAGCGGGTCGGTGTGGACTTGTTGGGCCGAAGGGCCTGTTTCCAGACTGTAAGCAATCTAATCTAATCTATTGCTCTGATATATGAGCGACATTTAGTTCTGACATCTAATTGCACTTACAAAGGCAATAGTAAGTCGGCTTCTCCAGTCACTACGATGCCAATACATTAATATCGCTGTTCAAAGTTTGGGAGTAGATTCGGGTGCTCGTTGTTGTGGTTCTGTTCGCCGAGCTGGGAATTAGTGTTGCAGACGTTTCGTCCCCTGTCTAGGTGACATCCTCAGTGATTCAGTCAATAAGCACATCGACCTGGACCCAACATACGGCCACTCCAGCGGACAGCTGGAACTGACAACCAGAAGCGGCAGATACAAATCACTATAAATGCCGGAGGAAACATCACAGAAGCGCTTCACAGGACGTTCGCAAGTACTGAGGATGTCACCTAGACAGGGGACGAAACGTCTGCAACACAAATTCCCAACTCAGCGAACAGAACCACCATAATATTGCTGTTCTAAAGCAACATTTAAGATTTTAAGTTTTTAAGCTCTTTCAGGTTGATTTTGGAACGCAGGACAAGTTGACGCATTGATTATAAAACAAATTGCATTCTGCCAATTGATTGCATGAAATATATTTTTAATTTAACTTATTCAAAAACACTTCTGCTGCCGAAGAAAATCCATCACAAATTTGAAGCTCAGAAACAGGCATACTGAAGGATAATGTGATAAGGAAAGAAGATTTACTGAATTATGCACGCCACTTGAGCATCTTGGTACCTATTACTTAGCCATCAATTTTTATCGACATGATCAGACTCTAAGACATACTCGGAAATACCAATATATAATGCAATCCCATGTACTGATATTCCAAACACGTTCAGGACATGCTAAACTAATATTGACGAAGTTCCCAAACACTAACCCATCAGGACATTCGGTGAATGTTGAATGTTACCATGAAGATATGTAAGGATATTCACCTATAAATACAAAGTCTCCAAGAAATAACTGTAAGTACTTGAAACAGACAAAGATAATTGCGTTTGTTTTACTCAAAATATTTAATGAACTTGCACAGTAATTCATGGAACATCTGTAAACAGTAATATGCATCAACACTTGTGTATACACTCTGCTATACTCTCAATCTCTGGCGGACTCGACACATTCCGAGCATTTTGGGAAGTTTGAAACAGTTCTATAAATGCGCATTCTACACAGATTCTCCGAAAGTCATGGAAAACATGCAAAACGTTCTATTTGGAAATACTAACTGACTACGGAGGTTCTGCCCCAAGTTTAAAGCATACTATTTATACTGAGTTCCAGATAGCATTCTTAAAAATCCGGTCACAGGATCAGTCATTGCAGGTAAATTCTGTAGTTGTCTGATTTTGTGGACAATTTAATTATTGTATGATTAAGACCAAGCATTTCAACTTGTGAATATTTGAATAATGGAAGTCAAATTGTTGTCAGCCTTGGTGCACTAATACTCACTAGAAAACTAATTGTGCCAAGCACTAGTTTTAATTGTCAAATACAATATGCAATTTGCAGCACATGAAGGTTTCCTGTAGGTACATACAATCTCAATAAACTGTACATTCCTTTGATATGGAAATCCAAACTGAGGTAAGCTAATAAAGCAATCTCAAGTGTGATATGTTTTGAATATTTCTTTTAATATATAACTGATTATGAAAATGTCTGCATAGATTTAAAAGAGAACTAATAAAAAACATATAGCACCATGGTTTCACATAATTTCATAACATTCACAGAATGGCGAGCTGAATAACAATATATCGTCAATGGATATTTGAATATTGAGGCTTACTTGGAATTGCAATAATGGCGAGTAGGGGATAATATACCTTTTGGATATCATAAAGAACATCTCCTATTTGGAAGATCAGACTCCAGTTCATTCTTGCACAATCAGGAGACTCTTCACATTAGTCATCGGTCGGGAATCCAGAGAGTGTGTGCAACTACCAGAAAGCGACAGAGATTTTATCCTGCAGAGGAAAGCTCCAGTCCATGGAGACTGGAATTCATTACAGTCTTGAACAAACATGTTCACTTTATAATGTATTACAGCAAACGTATATTTAACAAGTTGTCTAATCATGAGCATGGATATTGCCAAAAACTATTCAGAGAAACAGAAAATCTGAGACCTGAATGTACATCCTGTGATACTAGACTAACCCCCGCATTATACTGAAGCTGTTAAAATGCCATGCCAATGCGTGCAGACAATGAAACTATAGCACTGATATTCACCTTCATTAGATACAACTGGAACTGCCGATTGTTTTTTGCTCTGAATATACACGCTGGCATAATCAGATTTACTCATCAGCAGAGTCTGATGAATTAAAGAAACTTTATACATCCCAATGTCGATGGCAATTTTTGACTGATGAACGCAGCACAGTGCTTTGTGATATCATATCCACAAGTGTGATATTTCTTATAGCATTTGTAAAATAAATCTGTTGAATGCAGTACTGAGCAACAACATGCTATGTTCACTTCCCTAAAAATGTTCAGTTTGATCCGAATAGATTCTAATGCACAGAAACCTCACAATTTCAGGGCAGAGTATCTCAGACTTTGTGCCAAAAATAGCTGTTTGCAATTTAATTGCTACTGTGCATAACACATTAATTCAATTATTTTAAGCAACAATTATCACTGGATCTTTGTGACATACAGGAAGTTGGTTGTGATCAGCCAAGGCATAGCTGAAAATATCAAAGCTCAGTGACCAATATTGGATGTAATTTTGGAATTATGAACATCTGCTACATAATCCTGCCTGCATGAAAGAGTACTGGCTACCAAATTAATGCGAACATTGAAGTGAAGTTGGACATACTGGAAATTTCATTAATTAATATATAAATACCTATGTTTTTAGAACATAGAACATAGAAAAATACAGCGCACTACAAGCACTTCGGCCCTCGATGTTGCGCCGATCCAAGCCCACCTAACTTACCCTAGCCCACTTTCCTCCGTATGCCTATCCAATGCCCGTTTAAATGCCTATAAATAGGGAGAGTCCACCACTGTTACTGGCAGGGCATTCCATGAGCTCACGACTCGCTGAGTAAAGACTCTACCCCTCACATCTGTCCTATACCTACCAGCCCTTAATTTAAAGCTATGCCCCCTCGTAATATCTGACTCCATACGTGGAAAAAGGTTCTCATGGTCAATCCTATCTAAACCCCTAATCATCTTCTTCATAGATGGATACTAAAATACAAAATGTGCTAGTTTAACTCAACAAAATACAGTACATTCATTCTCTCGTTCATTTCACTGAGCAATCACTTGAAAAATGGTGGCCACAACTGAATTTAACATTACATTCATTCATCATCTGATATATTCACCACAGCAATGCAGCAAACATTTGCATTCCATATTTATTCTCTA